>NC_080690.1:55559977-56159977 GCF_030445035.2 Dasypus novemcinctus | reverse complement strand
GATGCAATGAAGAGACACAATGAGGAAACACAATGAGAGACACAATAAGCATGTAGCGGATGTGGTTCAAACAATTGGTGTGCCTGCCTCCCACATGGGAGGTCCTGGTGCCTCCTAAAAAGAAGACGAGCACAAAACAAGCAGACACAGAGAGCAGACAGACAGTGCAAACAATGAGGGACAGGGAGAAATAAATAAAACTTTTTTAAAAGGTGGCTACCAGCCTCTTTCCAACTTGGAAAGGTTCGGACTTCAGCTGTTCTTAGGGTTATACTTTAGCCAGCCAAATTTACTAGTCAGTAGCTGGAGTTGGTGCCCAACCATCTCTTCCCCCCCGCCCCCCATTTTTGGGAAATGGAGCTTCCAACTCCAGCTATGGAATAGCTCCCAAGGCAGCTTGTACCGCCAGTGGAGGATGGGAACTGGTCTCCATGGCATGGAGTGCTCTACTTATGAATCTTCTCTACAGATGGGCAGTCTCCTCATTCCATTCTTTCAAGGGTGTTACAGGATGCTCTTCTAGTCTCCTAGAGCACATGAACAAGTGCTTTAGATAGCTCTGGGTGATTACTAACTGCCATGTAACATAAGCTGACCCTATGAGCTACTTACTCTGCCACCAATTTGCTCATTGTCCTCTTTGATCCATTTTGAGTTGATTCTTTTATAGGGAGTGAGATAGGAGTCCTGTTTCATTCTTTTTGTTATGGACATCCAGTTCTCCCAGCACCATTTATGAAGAGCTGTTTTGTCCCATCAACATGGACTTGAAAGGTTTGTCAAAAACCAGTTGGACATAGATGCGTGGGTTTATTTCTGGACTTTCAATTTTTTTCCACTGATCAATGTGTCTATCTTTATGCCAGTGCCATGTTGTTTTGACCACTGTAGCTTTGTAATATGTAAGATCAGGCAGTGAATTTCCTCCCATGTGGCTCTTCTTTTTTAGAATGCTTTAGGCTATTTGGGTGCATGCTCCCTTTAAAATGAATTTGGTAATTGCCTTTTCTATTTCTGTAAAGTAGACTGTTGAAAATTTGATTTTTATTGCATTAAATTTATGAATCTGTTTGGGGAGGATTGACATCTTCATGATATTTAGTCTTCCAATCCATGAACATGGAAGGTCTTTCCATTTGTTTAGGTCTTCATTTCTTTTGCATTATTTTGTAGTTTTCTACATAGAGGTCTTGTACTTCTTTGGTTAAATAGATTCGTAGGTATTTGGAGTCTTTCTTTCTCTTGGTATTGTGAATGGAATTTCCCCCCTCATTTCCTCCTTGGATTGTTCAATACTAGTGTACAGAAATGCTACTGATTTTTGCAAGTTGTTCTTTTATCCTGCCACTTTGTTGAACTCGTTTCTTAGCTCAGGTAGTTTTGTTTTAGACATTTCAGAATTTCCTGAATACAGGATCACGTCATCTGCAAATAGTGAGAGTTTTACTTCTTTTTCTTTTTGGATGCCTTCATCTCCTTGTCTAATTGCACTAGCTAGAACTTCTAGCACAATATTGAATAAAAATGGTGACAGTGGGAATTCTTATCTTGTTCCTGATGTTAGAGGGAAAGCTTTCAATCTCTCAACATTGAGTACAGTGTTGGCTATGGGTTTTGCATATATGTCCTTTATCATATTGAGGAATTTTCCTTCTATTCCTATCTTTTGAAGTGTTTTTATTGAGAAAGGATGCTGGATTTTGTCAAATGCCTTTTCTGTGGATTGAAACGATCATGTGTTTCTTTTCTTTCAATTTGTTAATGTGATATATTACATTAATTGATTTTCTTGTGTTTAACCACACTGGGATACTAGGAATAAATCCCACTTGGTCATGGTGTGTAAATCTTTTGATATGCTGTTTAATTCTATTTAAAAATATTTTGTTTAGAATTTTTGCATTTATTTCCCTTAGAGAGATTGGTCAGTAATTTTCTTTCCTTGTAGTGTCTTTATCTGGCTTTGGTATTGGGGTGATGTTGGCTTCATAAAATGTATTTGGTAGATTTCCCTCCTCTTCAATTTTTTGTAAGACTTTAAACAAGATGTTGTTAATTCTTCTCAAAATATTTGGTAGAATTTATCTCTGAGCCATCTGATCCTGCAGTTTTCTTTGCTGGGAGATTTTTTTTTAAGATTTTTTTTTTTAATTTAAAAAAATGTATCCCCCCCTCCTTGCTACCTGGCACTTGCTGTCTGCTCTCTGTATCCACTCACTGTATGTTCTTCTGTGTCTGCTTGTCTTCTCTTTAGGAGGCACTGGGAACCGATCCTGGGACCTCCAAAATGGGAGAGAGACATTCAATTGCTTGAGCCACCTCAGCTCCCTGGTTTGTTGTGTCTCATTGTCTTTCCTCTGTGTCTCTTTTTTGTTGCATCAGCTCACAGCATGGGCCAGCTCACTGCAGAGCAGGGGCCAGCTCGCCTTCACCAGGAGACCCTGGGAACCAAACCCAGGACCCCCTATATGGTAGACAGGAGCCCAATCACATGAACCACATCTGCTTCCCTCTGCTAGGAGATTTTAATGACTGATTCAATTTCTTTAAATGTAATTGGGTTGTTAAGTTCTTGTATTTCTTGTAGTATCAGTATAGGTTGTTTATGTGTTTCTAGGAATTTGTCCTTTTCATTTAAGTTGTTTAGTTTGTTGGCATACAGTTTCTCATAATATCCCCTGAGCCATTTGATATCATTTATGAATTTCAGAAAAGAAGAATTATATTTGTAAACTGGTCTGTTCTTCTGGGTGTGATACCCTTTGATTGTATTAGATTCACCTGAGATTTCTTTTATTAAATTATCTGTTAAATTAGGCTTTTGATTTGACCATGTCAGTAGGACATGACTCAGGGTGGAGTCCCAGCTCCCTTGGTGGGCTAATACCAATGGATACTCATTGAAGAAGGCACACAGGGAGAGAGAGTGCTCCATAGATACCAGAGGAGAAAGCTTTGTCAGCTTTGATCCTGTGGTCCCAGGAAGAGAGATCAGCCATTCACCTGAAAATTTATAGCTAACCTTGTGAAGAGACCAGAGCAGCTGAGAAAGCCTGGGAAGAAACACACCTTATACTGGGCTGTAGCTGAGAGAGAGGAAGGCTGAACCCTTGCAGAGATTGGCAACCATCTTTCTTCAACACGTAGCAACTGGCTTTGGTGAGAAAGCAAACTTGAGTTGGACTTTTTAGGACCTTGTAACTGTAAGCTTTTACCCCAAATAAATACCCTTTACAAAAGCCAACAGATTCTGGGTACTTTGCATCAGCACTCCTTTGACTGACTAATTCATCCTTTTATTTATTTTTATTTTTTTAAAGATTTATTTTATTTATTTCTCTCCCCTTCCCCCCCTTCCCCCCGCCCCATGGTCTGTTCTCTGTGTCCATTTGCTGCGTGTTCTTCTTTTTGTCCTCTTCTATTGTTTTCAGCAGCATGGGAATCTGTGTTTTGTTGTTGTTTTTACATCGTCTTGCTGCGTCAGCTCTCCGTGTGTGCGGTGCCCCTCCTGGGCAGGCTGCACTTCCTTTCATGCTGGGCGGCTCTCCTTATGGGGCACACTCCTGGTGCGTGGGGCTCCTCTATGTGGGGAGGGGGGGCACCCCTGCGTGGCACAGCAATCCTTGCACGCATCAGCACTGCGCGTGGGCCAGCTCCACACGGGTCAAGGAGGCCCAGGGTTTGAACCACAGACCTCCCATGTGGTAGACGGATGCCCTATCCACTGGGCCAAGTCTGCTTCCCTAATACATCTTTTAGGATCCTTTTTATTTCTGTGGGATCAGTTATAACTATCCCCTTTCATTTCTGATTTTATTTATTTGGTCTAGCTAAGGGTTTGTCAATTTTATTGATCTTCTTAAAGAACCAGCTTTTAGTTTTTTTAACTTTCCCTACTTTTTTTGTTGATGTTGTTCTCAATTTCCTTTATTTCTGCTTCAATCTTTATTATTTCTTTCCTTCTGCTTGCTTTGGGATTGTTTTTCTGTTCTTCTTCCAGTTCCTCCAGTTGTTCACCTAGGTCTTCGATTTTAGCTCTTTCTTCTTTTTTAATATAGGCATTTAGGGCTATAAATTTCCCTCTTGGCACTGTCTTTCCTGTATCCCATAAGTTTTGATAAATTGTGTTCTCATTTTCATTCATCACAATATATTTACTAATTTATTTCACAATTTCTTCTTCGACCTACTGATTGTTTAGGAGTATGTTGTTTTGCCTCCATACATTTGGAAAATTTCTCCTTTCATGTCTATTATTGAGTTCCAGTTTCATTACATTATGATCTGAGAAGATGCTTTGTATAATTCAATCTTTTTATATTTATTGAGACCTGTTTTGTGATCCAACTTTTGGTCTAGCCTGGAGAAAGATCCATGAGTACTTGAGAAGAATGTATAACCTGGGAAACAGATGTGGCTCAACCAATTGGGCTCCCATCTACCATATAGAAGGTTCAGGGTTCAATGCACAGGGCCTCCTTGTAAGGGCAAGCTGGCCAATGCAGAATGCCAGCCCATGCGGGAATGCAACCCCCCACAAGAGTGCCACCCTGCACAAGAGTGCTGCCCTGCGTGGGATTGCCTCCTCATGCGGGAAAGCCACCCTGTGCAGGAGTGTCAGCTGATGCAGAGAGTTGGCTCAGCAAGATGATGCAACAGAGACATAGAGGAGAGAAAATAAGAAGACATAGCAGAACAGGGGAGCTGAGGTGGCACAAGAGAGTAATCATCTCTCTCCCACTCCGGAAGGTCCCAGGATCAGTTCCTGGAACTGCCTAATGAGAATACTAGCAGACACAGAAGAACACACAGCGAATGGACACAGAGAAGAGACAATGGGGGGAAATAAATAAAATAAATCTTAAAAAAAGCCAAGAATGTATAACCTGCTGATCTTGTATGAAATATTCTGTATATGTCTGTTAGGTCTACTTCATTTACTATATTGTTCATGTTCTCTGTTTCTTTGTTGATCTTCTATCTAGTTGTTCTATCTAATGATGTGAGTGTTGTGTTGAAGTCTCCAATGATTTTTGTAGAGATGTCTCTTTCTCCCTTCAGTTTTGCCAGATTTTGCCTCCTATATTTTGGGGCACCCTGGTTAGTGCATAGATATTTATGACTATCAGTTCTTCTTGGTTGATTGTCTCTCTTTTTAATAGATAATGGTCTTCTGCCTCTTTTTTTTTTTTGCATTTAAAGTCTGTATTGACCGATATTAGTATAGCTACCTCTGCTCTTTTTTGGTTACTGTTTGCATGGAATATCTTTTTCCAACCTTTAACTTACAGCTGATTTGTATCTTTGGATCTAAGGTGAGTCTCTTGTAGACAGCATATGCATATGAATGACTCATGTTTTTTTGTCCATTCTTTCAGTCTGTTTATTTTGATTGGGGAGTTTATCCATTCACATTCAACAATATTATTGTAAATGTATTATTTACTTTTACCATTTTTATTATTTGGTTTTCATAATTATATATATACATTTTAAAAGATTTTTTTCCTCTCCCCATCTGCCCCCCAGTTGTCTGCTCTCTGTGTCTATTTGCTGTGTGTTCTTCTGTGTCCGCTTGTATTCTTGTCAGCAGCACCCAGACTCTGTGTCTCTTTTTGTTGTGCCATCTTGCTGCATCAGCTCTCCATGTGTGTGACACCACTCCTGGGCAGGTTGCACTTTTTTTTTTTTTTTTTAAATTTTTTATTGACTTTGTAATAATATTACATTAAAAATATATATGTGAGGTCCCATTCAACCCCATCCCCCCACCCCCCCTCTCCCCCCCCCAACAACACTCGTTCCCATCATCATGACACATCCATTGGATTTGGTAAGTACATCTTTGGGCACCTCTGCACCTCATAGACAATGATTCACATCATGGCCCATACTCTCCTCCATTCCATCCAGTGGGCCCTGTGAGGATTTACAATGTCCGGTGATTACCTCTGAAGCACCATCCAGGGCAGCTCCATGTCCCAAAGACGCCTCCACCTCTCATCTCTTCCTGCCTTTCCCCATACCCATCGTCCACCATGTCCACTTTTCCCAATCCAATGCCACCTCTTCTATGTGGACATTGGATTGGTTGTGTCCATTGCACCTCTATGTCAAGAGGAGGCTCAGATTCCACATGGATGCTGGATGCAATCCTCCCATTTTCAGTTGTAATCACTCTAGGCTCCATGGTGTGGTGCTTGTCCTTCTTCAACTCCATCTTAGCTGAGTGTGGTAAGTCCAATAGATCAGATTGTAGGTGCTGGAGTCTGTTGAGGCTCAGGACCTGGCTATCACATTGTCAGTCCAGAGATTCAAATCCCCTAAATATATCTTAAACCCCAACATTAACTGCACCTCCAGCACATTAGCATGAAAGTCTTATGAAGGGAGATCCCATTTGAGTCCAGATTCATCACACATAAACACCATTTCCAAAGAGGGGCCATCTGCCCTGGTAGTTAACCCCATCGGCCATGACCATAACTCCCATGGGTCTCTTTAGCCCTCAAAGGAACCAATATCTGGGGGTTGTATCTGCTTTATCTGTCTCTCTGACTCTGCTCAGTTGTGCATGAAGGCAATCCTTCTGCCAGCCTGCAGACTCTTTTTTAGAAACTCGTAGCCATATAAACTCATTTCTCCTTTCCATTTCCCCCTTACTTTAGGTCAAACAGCATTTTAAAGTCATGGTATTTTATGTAGACATGGATATTCTGCTGATCCGCATTGAACCTTCCATATAAGGTCATTTTCCAGTTGCATCATCAGTTGGTAGTTGATAGTGGTCCCTCGTTGCCAGGGAGGCTCATCCCCGGGTGTCATGTCCCACGCTGGGGGGAAGGCCTTGCATTTACATGCTGAGTTTGGCTTCGAGACTGCACTTTTTTTTGTGCAGGGCAGCTCTCCTTACAGGGCACACTCCTTGCACATGGGGCTCCCCTATGCGGTTGACACCCCTGCATGGCACAGCACTCCTTGTGTGCATCAGCATGGCATGTGGGTCAGCTCATCACACAGGTCAGGAGGCCCTGGGTTTGAATCTTGGACCTCCCATATGGTAGGTGGATACTCTTATCAGTTCAGCCAAATCTGCCTCCCCATAGTTATACTCTGGGGAATATAAGTTATTTTTATCTTTTTATTCTTTTGGTTATCCTTTCTTATAGTCTCCCTTTTATAATCTCCTCCAAGTGTCTCTCTCCTGTCATTTTCTTTTGGGGTGTAAGTCTCCCTTTAATACCTCCTGCAAAGCCAGAGTCTTTTCTATGAATTTTCTTAGTTTCTGTTTATTTTTGAATATTTTAAACTACCTTCATATTGGAAGGACAATTTTGCTGGATAAAGAAATATTGGCCTTCAGTTTTTCACTTTCAATGTCCTAATATATTATACAACTGTCTTCTTGTCTTTTTGGTTTCTAATGAGAAGTCTATACTAAGGCTTCCTGGGTGTCCCTTGTATGTGATTCATTGCTTCTCCCTTCCTGCTCTAAGAATTTTCTCCTTATCTTTGGCATGTGACATTCTGAGTAATATATGCCTTGGCATATCCTCAAACTCTTACTACTAACTAGAGTCCTTATCTTACATTTGATGTATTTCCCTCCAACTCATCTTATTATTAATTTTTAAATATGTTTTTATGACAGATGTTGTAAACTTACAAAACAATCATGCACATGTGCAGGATTCCCATACAACACCCCTCTATCAACACACCACACCATGGTGAAACATTTGTTGTAGATTTTGAGATATTATCAGACTGTTACCAGGTCCATAGCATACATGAAAAAGGTGGAAGGCTTCGTGAATTTGCATGTCAGCCTTGCACAGGAGCCATGCTAATCTTCTCTGTACTGTTCCAATTTTAGAAAACATGCTGCTGAAGTAAGCGCTCTTTCTTCTTTTTAATATAGGTGTTTAAGCCTATAAATTTCTCTCTCAAGACTGCCTTCATTGCATCCCATAAGTTTTGATTAGTTATGTTCTTGTTTTCATTCATCTCAGTATACTTACTGATTTCACTTGCAATTTCTTCATTGACCCACTAATTATTTAAGAATGTGTTGTTTACTGTCCTCACATTTGTGAAATTACCTCTTTCTTGACTATTATTGATTTCCAGTTTCATTTCATTATGATTGTGGAGGTCCTTTGCATAATTTCAGTCTTTTTATATTTATTGAGAACTGCATTGTGACCTAACATGTCATCTATCCTGAAGAAAGAGCCAAAGACATTTAAGAAAAATGTATATTCCACTGAGTTTGGGTGCAACATTCTATATACGTCTGTGAGATCTCTGATTCCTTGTTGATCTTCTGTCTAGTTGTTTTATCTAATGATGTGAGTGGGGTGTTGAAGTCTACAATTATTATTGTGGAGATGTCTATTTCTTCCTTCGGTTTGCCAGAGATTTCTTCATATATTTTGGGGCACCCTGGTTAGATGCATAGATATTTATGACTGTTATTTCTTTCTGATGGATTTTCCCTTTTATTAATATATAATGACCTTCTGTATCCCTTATAACTTTTTTGCCCTTTTGAGTTGGGAAATTTTCAGCTATTATTTCCTTAAATACTCTTTCTGCCTCTTTTCTCTTCTTTTCTCCTTCTGGAACTCCCAGGACACATATGTGGTTGCATTTCATGTTATCATTCAGCTCCCTGAGCCCCTGCTCTATTTTTTCCATTCTTTTTTCTCTTCAATTTCTACTGTTCTGTCTTCAGTATCACTTATTCTTTATTCTATCATTCGAGTATGCTGTTATATGTCTCTAATGTGTTTTTTGAAATATATTTTTTATTTTTTTTAAAGATCCTTAGTTTACAGAAAATGTTACATAAAAAATATGTAAGGGGGAAGCAGACATGGCTCAACTGACTGGGCTCCCGTCTACCATATGGGAGGCCCTGGGCTTGCTTCCCAGGACCTCCTTGTGAAGGCAAGCTGGCCTGTATCTGCAGAGAGCTGATGGCCTGTGCCTGTGGAGAGCTGGCACAGCAAGATGATGCAACAATAGGAGACAAGCAGTCACAGAAGAATGCGTAGTGAATGGATACACAGGGCAGACAGCAAGCAAGTGGCAAGGGGGGGGAAATAAATAAAATCTTAAAAAATATATATATATATTTATGTATATATATATATATATAAGGGATTCCCATATGCCCCACTCCCCCCACTTCCCACTTTTCCCCATATTAACAACTTCTTTCATTAGTATGGTACATTCATTGCAATTGGTGGACACATTTTGGAGCATTGCCACTAAGCATGGATTCTAGTTTACGTTGTAGTTTACACTGTCTCCCACTCAATTCTGTAGGTTATGGCAAGATATATAATGGCCTGTATCTGTCATTACAATGTTATTCAATACAATTCCAAGTCCCAAAAATGTGCCCATATTACACTTCTTTTTCCCTCTCCCTACCTTCAGCATGCCCAGTGGCTACTATCTCCACATCAATTATATAATTTCTTCCATTGCTAGAATCACAATAAAGCTATACTAGAATACCAGTAAGTCCATTCTAGTCCATATTTTATAGTCCATATTTTATTCCCCATTCCTGAGTATTCTTGGATGGTGAGACCCACTCCACCTCTAAGTGAAAGGGGGCTTCAATCCCATATGGCTGATGGATGGGACTCTCTTACTTGCAGTTGTAGATTCTCTCAGTTCCTTGGTATGGTGGTTGTCCATCATCACCTCCTTGTTAGTTGTCCTGGATGAGTCCCATAAACTAGGGAGTAGATGTTGCAACTCTACTGAGGTTCAGGGCCCAGCTGATACATGGACAGCCCAAATATTCAGGTCTCTTGGACATACACCTACCAACTCCAGCACCAACTATACGTTCAAATAGAAGGGACAGAAGAGGCATGTATAGAGAAGTCACAACTGAGTCCAACTCTGTCACACTTGGGAGCACAAACTCCCAAGTAGTGTCCACTGGCAAGGCACCAGACTCCGGAGCTATCTGCCATGACTGTAGGACCTGGGTGTCTCCAGAGCCCTCAAGAGCCCCATTATTTGTGATAGTGTCTAGTTTAGCAGTTGATGAGATCCTGCTGAGACATACATAAATGTTACCTCTGGGATGACCTCCTGCCTCACTTTGAAGTCTCTTAGCCATTTAAAATCATTTGTCTTTACCTTTTCCCACTTTTATTCAAGGTCTTTTTCCAGTTGCATTGCTCATTGGTGCTTGGTAGTAATCCCTCGGTGCCAGGGAGGCTCATCCCTGGGAGTCATGACCCACACTGGGGGAAAAGTGATGCTTTTATAAACTGAGTTTGGCTTAGAAAGAGGCCACATTTGAGCAACATGGAGGCTTTCAGGAGGTCACTCTTAGGCACCCTACAACACTAGGCTAATTTGCAATTTTGATGCAAAGGGTTATAAGCTTAGTCATCAATATCAAGGGCCCATCAGTGGACCATCTTTCTTCAGTAGTCCTTGCCCCTGTACTTGGGGGATTGTTCCTCTTCCATTAGAGAATGTGGCAGAGTTCCCCAGGATGGGAATTCGGTATTCTTTTGATTATTGTGTGAATCTCTATCCACTGTGACGATGCCCCAAGAATGTTTGAACACATTTATATACCTTATATATATGCCCAGGTGAACTTCCTCCCATGTATCCCCCATCACTGACATCCCACATCAATGATCCTCCCCTGCCACAGTTGTAACCCTTCTGTGATCCAAAACTTCAAAAATGAAGCCAAGAATGTTGCCAAATACAATTAATAGGAAAATGAAATAATAATGATAGGCTTAAACATAAGAAATAAAATATATAATAATTTAGAAAAAAATAAAAATAAAATAAACAATAAAATTGAGATATTAAAAAATAATGAAAAATATTTAAGGAATTTTTTTTAACATTTTGCCTTTCATCACTGTAATATCTGTTGTCCTGTATGTACAGGGACATTTTCTTCCCTTTCTTCCCCAGTGTCTTACTTTTTTTCATTTTGTCTTCAGAGAAGTTTTAGGTCACAGTGAAGTCACATACAGAATACAGGGGACTCCCATATACCAAACATCCTCCCCCTTTCCCCCCTTCCTATATTAATAATCTTTTTATATGTGAATGGTACATTTATTATAACTGATGTACAAATACTGAAACATAGCTACCAACCATGGTCAATGATTTACATTTTGGTTTACATTTTGGACCATACACTTTTATAAATTTTTTATGAAATTTAATATGGTCTGTATCCATCATTGCAAGATCATGCAGAACACTTCCATAGTTCCCCAAAACTCCCTTTTCCATCTGTTCTATTCCTCCCTCCCCCTCCCCTTGGGGCACATGGTGACCACCAGCCTTCACTCCTTGAAGGACAAGATTTATAGTTACTTGGAACAACACTCAGGGCTTGACACACTGGTCTGTCCTCCCCTATTAGGAACCACCCATGTTATTGAGAGACACCCATCCCTATGTTTGAGAACATATTGGGCCTTGCCAGGATGGGAGCCCAACACTTTCCCACTTGTTATGTGGGTTTCCACCCACTGATAATAATATAAGCTGTGGGTGGGAGGCTCTTTGTCTCTTCAGAAATAACTTAAGCTGCTTAACTTGTGGGTGTGGAACAGTAAGAGGCTGCAGTCCTGCTTTTAGTAACAATGGCAACAACTCCAGTTCCAGGAAACAGTTTAACAATGCAAGGTTTATAAACTTTAAATATTTAAGGGAATGCAAACTAAATATGCTAAAGTTTACCTAGAATATTTGAAGTTCATGCTAAAAGCTTACTTAAAATGTAGAAAATATATATATTAATTCAAGCTTATTAAAAACTGAAACAAAAAAACCATTTGGCTTTTTTTCTCGGTATGAAAAAAATTTTAAAATCTTGTTCGGGGCTCGGGATTCAAACAGAAAGCTCCCGAATCCGGCCGGCCGTCAATAAACCATTTTTCCTTCTCAAAATCATCCCTGAGTCCTGGCCTCTCTATACTCAAATAATTAAACCTCTCTCAAATTCTACAACATTTTTGGCGACTCCGCCAGGAAAGAAAACGAAGGCCAGAGACGGTAGCATTTTGCTGCCCCTTCCAAATCCCCGAGGAAGCCGGGAGGACTCGGGTGAACCCCAAATCTGGGCACCCCTGGATTAAATTTAATCCAGAAAAGATGTGGGCTCCACCAGAATCTTCCCGACAAAAATTGAGGGCAATGGAAGGACTAAAGAGAAAGATTCTGGGAACAAAAAAGAATTCTGAACATGGAAGAAGGTAAGACTCCCTGGGTGAGCACAGTCTGGAAAGCCCTAGCTTTAATTGCTAGGAAGGGGAGGCTGATCACCTCCCGAGAGAACCCTATTAGCCCCAGAAAATTGGGGGGAAGCCGTTCTCTTTAGGCCTGGGAAAAGGAGAAAAACCGGGGAAAAACCCTGGTGTTTTAGGTTTGTCTAACTGCATGTTAAAAGCTGGTACTGGTCTCACATCCACTAAAGGAGTGGAGTCTTGATTTTAATAAGAAGGGCTATTTATAGGTTCGAGTCCTAATGTCCTGGAGAAAAACCAGGAAAAAGTCCTGGTGTTTTGGGTTTGTCTAACTGCATGTTAGAATCTGGTACTAGTCTTATATCCACTAAAGGAGTGGAGGCTTGATTTTAATAGGAAGGGTTGTTTATAGGTTAAAGTCCTAACGTCCTGGAAATTGGTCTAGATTAAAAAAAAAAAACAACAACTTGGTTACAGAAAAATAAATCAGCTTTTCCAGTGGAGCTTGGTCTGGGTGTAAAGTTAAACAGTGGAAAAAGTCTAGCTAAAATCTTTTGTTATAGTGCTAAATTGTGAATGAATTTGCTTTATATCAAGTGTTAAGTGTTCTACAGCCATGCTGAAAATATATATATAGAACTTGTGGGTCAGATTAGTGACCTTTCTGCTTCTGTCTGTGTCAGCTCAATGCTAGTGTTGGAGTTGTGTCATTATGTAAAGTAGAATGCAGTAGAGCTAAAACCCTCCCATGCCATTGGCAAGGGGGTAAAATAATTATGGGGCAAAACTGAAGAGTCTAGATGTTTGTGCATGCTCTGCTGTCTTGTCTCTGATCTGCCCCTTTGCCGGGGCTTGAAGGCCGTCTGTGTCTGCGCCACACACCCAAGTTTGTTGGGGCTGCCCCAGTCAAGGTGGCTGGGTCCCCAGGAGAGTTGCCAAACTTGAGTAAGTTCTGACTGCCCATTTTGGCCTGAAAGCTGGAAAGGGGGGAGGGGCTTGCCCCTTTCCAGTGAGTCCACACCTTCTATTCATAAGCCGCATTCCTGTTTAATTGTTGTGCACCCGACTGCCTGGAAGGGGGGGAAGTGAAGGGGGTGAAAAGCAGAATCAGAATAAAGGCTGTAAAGTTCCCTCCATAGGGTGTCAAAGCCAAAATACGTTTGCATTCTGCCCAGGTTCTTCAAAAGTATTGTAGTAACTTTAAGTAAAAGAATGTGTTCTGTAAAGGTAAAATTTGTCTTAAAGGTATAAATAATTACAAAAGTTTAACAAAGCATTGTTTAAATTAAAGTATTTAAATAGCTAATTTCAGAAAGTCATTATTAAACAAAAACTGAATTAATAATAATAATAATAAAAAGTAATTTTTTTTTTTTAAAGATTTATTTATTTATTTAATTTCCCCCCCTCCCCTGGTTGTCTGTTCTTGGTGTCTGTTTGCTGCGTCTTGTTTCTTTGTCCGCTTCTGTTGTCGTCAGCGGTGCTTCTGTTGTCGTCAGCGGTACGGGAAGTGTGGGCGGCGCCATTCCTGGGCAGGCTGCTCTTTCTTTTCACGCTGGGCGGCTTTCCTCACGGGGCGCACTCCTTGTGCGTGGGGCTCCCCTATGCGGGGGACACCCTTGCGTGGCACGGCACTCCTTGCGCGCATCAGCACTGCGCATGGCCAGCTCCACACGGGTCAAGGAGGCCCGGGGTTTGAACCGCGGACCTCCCATATGGTAGACGGACGCCCTAACCACTGGGCCAAAGTCCGTTTTCCCAATAAAAAGTAATTTTATAACAAGAAAACATTTCTTCGGCAGCCAGCCTCCCCTGCCAACCTTCTTCCAAAAAAAACTTTCTGGTATTACATGCTACTAAGTATTTAAAATGAAAAAAAGTTCATTATTTTAACAAGCTTGTTTAATATTAATAGCAATTATATGTTGTAAAAAGTTTGCCTATTAACTTAGTATGTGGAATATATGGAATGTGTTTTTATTATTAAAGAAACAGAAAATAATTTTGTCCTAAAATAAAATGATTATTAGAAAGAGTAGAGTGTGGGACAAAACTTGAATGAATACTAAAAGTGTAGAAGGTTTGTGAAAAGAAAATTTTTATGATTAAAATTAAGTAAGATCAATATACAAAAAAAAAATCTTTTATCAAAATAGCTTCTTGTGCTTTAACCTCATCATTTCCTCAGTGTTTTTTAAAAAAAAGGTCTTATCTCTTTTTTTAAAAAAAACATTATGTTCTAGAAATCAAATCCTGAAAAGTAGCTTTTTATTTCAAACTAACTGCAAGAGATTTATTCTTTTACCTTAAAAGAAAAATTAAAGTAATAGTTAAATTCATTTAATACATTATAAGTCAAATAAAAAGTGTTTAAAAATGTTATAAAATTAACAGATTTTTAAAAAAATTAATAAAAACTGTAACTAAAAGTTAAAATCATTTATAAATGCATTTATATTATAAAACAGTAAAAAAAAATAACTAAAATTATAGCTAAGTAAATTTAGCCTGAAACTATTATTTAAGTGTAAATTCTAAACTAACCTTTCCTTTGTTTATAGTTACTTCAAACCTAACCTCACCCCTTGCCTTTGCCTATAGTTATTTCATAAAAGCTTCTGCCCCTACAGGCCAGAAAAGAGCTGGGACATCACTGTCTCCTGTCCTAGTATTAGTAACCCTTTCTCTCATGAATTCAAGTGTAAACTAAATAAATTGCTGCCTAATAAAATAAGGTTAAATAATCACTAGAGTTTTATTATCTCCAAAATCAAAAAGGGGAGTAAAAAAAAAAAAGTCTCCTGCCCTACGGTTAGTGTTCCTAAAAGTAGTAATTCATAAGAGAAACCAGTCTGTCTCCCCGAGGCTTCAAATAGCCTCAATAAATATATATAAAATTAATGTAGTTGTTTACCCAAAATTCTGCTAATTTCAAAGTAATATATAAAGTTCTAAAACAAAATAGTGCTAAAGCATTAAAAACATTTTAGTTATAATCCATTAATTAAGAAAGAAAATTCTTGGGTAAAACTGCATGGTCATAGTGTAAAACTGCATAGTCATAGTGCAAATTAAAAAAAAGTTTCAAGAATCTTTGAAATGTTTTGCAGTCACTCTTGTTTTGTAAAAATTATAAGTTTAAAGTAACTAAAGTTATGTTTTTGTATCAAACTATTCATGTCTGCCTATTTGCTCAAATTGTTAAAAATTAAATATGCAGTTATATATGTAAGTATTCTTAAAGCCCAAATTAAACTAAGCAAAATAAAAAGTCATATAAAAATCTAATTATAAAAACAATTAGGGAAAGGCCTCCTCTTTACAAAAGGTTTAAGGCAAAACTAAGTGTAGCAAATTAAACCTATCTACTAGGCTAGAAAATTAAGAATCAGTTTGCCCGGTAATTTCCCAGTTTAAACCTTTTGTCAGCTATAAAATGTAAAAAAAAAAAAAAAAAAAAAAATTAGTTTTCACATTTTAAAAAATGTTAATTAGTGTAACCTAGTGGCCTGCTGGCTCAGTCTCCCACTCCCAGGTTGAACAGCAGTAAAAGAAACCAGCTTAAGCCAGTCCTATGGGCAATAAAAAGTTGCCCAAGAACGAACTAAATCAGTGCCATTTCAGCACTAAATTCTATTCCTTATTTAACAAAGGAAAACAAGTAAAAACTAAAATAGTTAAAATGTGATAAAAAAAAAAAGCAGTTAAATCACAAACTTTTGCACGGGAAAGTTAAATCTTCTCAAATAAGCTATAACTTCTAAAGTATCCAATCTATGGAAAAACAGGAAAAGCTTGTGTGCTAAGCTTAAAAGTATAAATTGTGTCATTTTTCTTTGTTCAGGGCACCAGCCATATCTGGCTCTGCGCCCCTTCTTGCAAGATTGAAAATAAATTATTTTCTTCTTCTCCACAATCTAGTAAGCCTTATTTTCTTCCAGAAAATTTCTTTCCAACAAAATAAAAATAATTAGTAGCTCTATTAACAAATTTCAATAAGTAAAAAAAAGTCCATAAAAACTATAAAAAATCTTTCCTAGATTATAATTAAACAAATTAAGTAATTGTGTAATGTGTTTTAAAACCTGGTAGTCAGTATGCTTTTAAATTATTCATTTTCATAACTTAAACAAAAAAAAAAGTTTTTAGCTCCCTGTAAAAAAAAAGAAAACATTCCTTGCATAAACTATAATGGTTTCAATTTTATTTAACTTAAGTATAATCTCCCATAGTTAATTTATAAACTAAATTAACATTATATGTATAAAATCTTTAGAATAATAAAATTATAAGTTCACATTAGTAAAGTTAGGCTAAAAAATTGTAAATATGCTCTCTTAAAAAATAAAGTAAATATCTTTAATTAGTAATTATAATTTAATAAATTTATTTAAACGTAAAGTGGCTAATCAATATAATTATAGTCAATTATAAAAAGTTTATAAAACATCTTCCAAACTAAAAACATTTAAATAATTCTAGTTCTAAAAATTATTGTTAACTAAAACTTAATGTTAGTTGCAAAAAAAAACTTTGTAATAATAAAACCTGTCTAAAAGCCACCGCAAGGTACATATTTAAATAAATAGTAATAAAAAGTTATCTTAATTCTATTAAAAATATTCTGTTTTCATTTTCACAATGAAAAATAATTTTTCCCCTCTATTACTAAAGTAATGTACCTACTGTTATCTTCATAGTAAAATTGTGTAAGTAAAGTCATTTAATATATAATGTGTTACATTAAATTATTTAAAATATATATATAAAAACAAAAAATAAACTTTAACATTATCAAACTCTTGTGCATTCAAACCAGGCCTTGTATACATTGCATTTTGCCTCTCCATGTAAATTATTAGCTAAGCTGGTCACTAACCCCTCAATTAAAATATTTACTATCTCAGCCTCTAGTTCTGCTCCTAAAGTCAATGAAAACTACGTTGCAGTTTCAAGCTCCTGCAGCAGCCAATAATAACTCAGTACAACCAAGTGTACAATGAACATAGCCTGACTGGCACTGTTCCATAGTGCCAGAGAGCACTATGTACCAGGCTAGTAAAATACTAGAAAATCTCTGTCAGATCAATGATACTGCCACTTGCTCACTGTGTGAAAAACATGCTAAGTAAAACCATAATACCAGAATACTGTAAGTAAAACTTAAACACAATTAGCATTATAGCCTGCTCTCATAAAAAAATAACATGTAAAGTATTACAAACCTAAAACTTAAAACTAATAATTGCAACTCTAAATCCTTATGCATTAAATAATACATTACTTAATATTAAGTGCTGTACTTTTGTCCTGTACTAAATATATGCCTAATAATTATAACATTATCTTTTCTATTTTAAATCAAGTACAAAAGTATATTAAACATGTTAAATTCCTAGTAAATTCATTTTCTAAACAGTTAATAAACATGTCTATAGAATAAAGTGGCAGTCTCAGCCAAGCTCAGTCAACTTAACTATATTCTGCTGTACTCTACTGTGTAACAAAAGTAAGGCTTGCTTGCTAATAATAAATCACCTATTAAACAAGTCAAAATTGCTAAAAATTGTACAATTAAAACCAAAGTGTAAAAAACCTTTATTCTGTAATTCTAATCACTCCCACAGCTAAAAACTAAAAAAATTTCCAACTTAGTGTTCTAATCCTAAATAAAACCAGTTGCCCAAAAAGTGCCAGTTCACCAGGAGCATCTAATGGAGCAAATGAGTGCCAATCATTAAACAGCTTAAAATGTGTCTTCAAACAAAGCTAAGTGTCTGTTGCAATTTCTCTCTAAAAATAAGTAACTTAAAAATATATGTATATGCTGTTCCCACCAGCTTTAAAAAAAAAATGCCATCTTTATAGGCACCTAACTTTGTCTACCTCTGTAATCCAGTGTCCTCTTTTAAAAACGAGTATTCCAAATTTTTAATTAAGTTTGTTTCTTTCAAAGTGAACATCTTATTAACCATATAAAAACTTCATCCAACTTAGTACAAAATGCCGAATCCATCTTCCTCCGGTTAAAATAAAAAGTTTACACCTTGTTAGGCAATAACTACAGCCCATAGCCAGCAAGAAGCAGTTACAAAAAAAAAATCCTCTCCCTTCAGCACCCCTTTTAAATTAAAAGTGTAAACTCTTTAAGAGTAAAATAAAACTAATAAATAAATCTAAAACCTAACTGGAAATCCACGTGAGCGCCGGTGGCCGCAAAATAACTGCAGGAGGCCCCTGCCCCAAAATTTTGCTATCCAAAATAAAAAGTTCTAAACTTCTAAAAACAGTCCTGGATGCTGCACTAAAAATTAATAAATAATCAGTCAAAACAACAAACAACCATCCACCTCATAACTCCAACAATAATTATGCCAAAGCTTAGCAAGTTAAACTTTGACAAAGGGGGGAAATAATATAGGTTGTGGGTAGGAGGCTCTTTGTCTCTTCAGAAATAACCTAAGCTGTTTAATTTGTGGGTGTGGAATGGTAAGAGGCTGCAGTCCTGCCCTTAGTAACAATGGCAACAACTCCAGTCCCAGGAAACAGTTTAACAATGCAAGGTCTATAAACTTTAAGTATTTAAGGGAAATGCAAACCAAATATGCTAAAAGCTTACCTAGAATATCTGAAGTCCATGCTAAAAGCTTACCTAAAATGTAGAAAATATATATACTAATTCAAGTCTATTAAAAACTGAAATAAAAAAACCATTTGGCCTTTCCTCGCTGTATAAAAAAATTTAAAAATCTTGTTCGGGGCTCAGGACTCAAACAAAAAGCTCCCGAATCCAGCCGGCCATCAATAAACCATTTTTCCTTCTCAAAATCATTCCTGAGTCCTGGCCTTTCTATACACAAATAATTAAACCTCTCTCAAATTCTACAACAATATAACACACTATGACAAAATGATCACTCACACATTCTCTAGAAGATTGCCCCAGGTATGTTCTGTCCTGAACGTGCCCCCCATCTAACACCCTAAACCAGTAACCCTTCGTTGCCTCCCAGTGTTAACCTGCTGCCTCCCTCAATTCTCCTTCTAGTTACATGGACTCTCCAACCCACTCTCCCTGCTCTATGATAAAGTGGAAGTGAGTAGTTGTGCAGTGAAGGGATATGACAGGGGTGTAGTGATACCATTGTGTTGGGTGGTACAAGTCTAATGTGTTTTTTATCTTGCCTATTATGTTTGTAATTCCCATGAGCTCTGTTACTTTTTTTTTAATGAAAAAAATTTATTGTCTTTTTTTCTGTTACTTTTTTATTCTGGTTTTCAAATCCTTCGTGTTCTCTCAGTGTCTTTTTTGTGTGTGTGTCTCTGCGCAGTGTCTTCTCGATGTCCTTTATCTCTTTAACCATATTGTCTTTCAACCTACTAATTTGATTATGGAAATTTGTTTGCATCCCTTTGATTAGTTGTTTCAAATCCTGCATTTCTTCTGTGGCTTTGATATATTCCTCTTATTGGGCCATTTCTTACATTTTCTTAGCATAGCTTGTAATTTTTTTGCTGATATATAGGCATCTAGTTAGGGTGGTGAGTTTATAAGATGTTCAATTTCTCTCTTTTCTAGGTTTTAGTGGCAGGAAGCTGTGTTATGGCTCTTCTTTTACTCTTGGTTCAACTTGTTCTGGGGTCTTTAGAATTGTTACTGTTAGTTGTTCAAATCTGGGCCCTGTACCCAGTAATAGGTTGCAGACCTCCTTCGTTATGGAGGCAGTAAAGGCCAGAAAAGCCTATCTTACACATTTACATTTAATTTCCTCACATGCACTTCTTTGTCATCTGCCAACAGATGACACTCTTTGGCAGCCTTTGTCAGTGCGTATTTGCTGCAACTCCAACCAGATCAGTGTGACAGAAATTCCTGCCTGGAGGCTAAGAGTCTCGTAAATCAAACTTTCTCAGAGGTAGTTCTCCAACCTTTGCTGGCAGCCCCATCCCTTTTCCTGGGTAGGAAGTAATTCCACTCCACTCTACATCCTTAACAATTGTCCTGGTCCATAAAGAAGGAGATTGGGAGGGTTGGATCTCTTTAGTCCCTTTCAGCTCCCAAGGCAAATAATGGTTTGGCCCCACCAGGTCTGGAAGGGCTCATGGGACACAGCAGACCAAATTTGTGGGTCAAAAGCCAAATCAGCCTTAGGCTGTGTCCCCCTCTCTCCTCTTTCCTGGGGAGGTAGATCCCTGGGGCCCCCTTTGTCTGTAGCCATAGCCTGAGGCCTGAGAATTCACAAGTGTCTATAGTGTGTGGGAGGATGTAAGCATTTGCAGCTGCTGCTTTTAACTCAGTTTTGTCGTTGTAGTTCTTTTCCTTTGGTCTTCTCTCTTCTGGGTGGTGTCCAGCCTTCCCCTGGAGTCCTAAATCCTTGAATATTTTTTCCAGGTTATTTCTGTCTATCCTCTAGCTATTTTTCTAGGGTATGAGAGAGTCCCATGTCTTTCTAGTCCACCGTTCTCCCAGAAATGCAGTGTCTTCTTGATGTCCTTTGTCTCTTTAACCATATTGTCTTTCAACTCACTGTTTTGATTTAGGAGATTTTGTATGAACCTCGTTGATTTGTTGTCTCAAATCCTGTGTCTCATCTGGGCGTTTGATTATATTCCATATCTTCCATTTTCTTAGTATGGTTTGTCAATTTTTTTGCTGATATCTAGGCATCTGATTATGATGCTGAATTTAACTCTGATGTTCAGTTTCTCTCCCTTGCATAGGGATTTAGTACTTGGAGGCTGTCGTTACTGCTGTTCTTTAATTCTTTGTTCAACCTGTTCTAGCTCTTTAGGATTATCCTTGTATAGTTGCTCAAATCTGGGCAATGGACCCAGTAATGATTTGCAGACCTGCTTCTAACGGCCTTGAGGAGGGAGTCTGTAAAGGCCTGAAAAAGCCTCTCTAATTTATTTACTTTTAATGTCCTCTATGCATTTCCTTGGTCTACCCACAGATGGCATTCTTCAGCAGCCTTGTCAGTTGAAACCTGGTGGGAGTGTGTTTGCTGTCAACACTGACCTTACCAATTGACAGAGGATTATTCAGAACCTTGCAAATCAAACTTTCTTAGAGGCTGTTTTCTCACCTTTGCCAGCAGCTCTCTCCCTTTTCTGGGGTAGGAAATAATTCCACTCCCTGCTCCATACTCAACAGCCAAGCCTGGTCAATAGGCATGGTGTTTGTGAGAGGTGGATCTCTGTCATCCTTTACTGGCTTTGAGGGCAAACAGTGGCACAGCCACACCTGACCTCAAAGGGCCCATGGGACACAGCAGACCAAATGTGTTGGCTAAAAACTGAATCAGCATCAGGCTGCATCCCTCTCCCTCCCCTTTCCTGGGGAGATAGACCCCTACAGTAGTTGTCAGTCAGAGCCAGAGAATTCAAAGCTGTCTGTTTTGTGGGTGGGGGGATGGGCACCAGTAGCTGCAGCTGCAACTTTTACTCACGGTTGGTTTTCCTGTCAATATTCTTTTCCTTTGACCCTCTCTCTTCTGGAGGGTGTCCAGCCTTCCCCTAGTGCCCTAAACCATAAAACATTTTTTATAGGCTGTTTCTGCCTGTCCTCTAGCTATTTTTCTGGGAGAGAAGTGAATCCTGTGTCTCTCTAATCTTCCATCTTCCTGGAAGTCTTTAGACAGGATTTTTTAAAGTGATGCTTCCATAATTTGTTAAGCTGCCTTTTGCCTGTTATTTCACTTTTTGAAGTTGAAATAAAGTTGAAAAAAGAAAAACAAGGAAAAAATCTATTTAATGATTCAGTAATAATACTCATTTGTTAATTCTTAACTCTCCATCACACCTCCATGGTTTCTTATGAGACAATGGCACTTAATCTAATTGGGACATGTTGTTTTCCACTTGCAGCTTTCAGAACTCTCTCCTTGTCCTTTACATTCAACAGTTTGACCAGCTTTTGTTTGGGTGTTTTTCTCTTCAAGTTTATCCTTTTTGGCATTCATTGGTCCTCTTGGATGTGCATATTCACATCTTTTGCCAAGTTGGGATGTTTTCTGCTGTTATTTCTTTGAATATTTCCTCTATTCCTTTTTCTCTTTCTTTTCCATCTGGGACTCCCATAATGCATGTATTGATATGTTTAGTAGTGTCCCACAGGACTCTTAGGTTATTTTCACTTTTCCTAATTCTTTGTTCTTTCTGCTTCTCTGCCAGACCATTTCAATTATCTTGTCTTTGAGTTCTCTGATTCTTTCCTCTGCCATCTCCAATTTGCTGTTGAAACTTTTCTGGGAATTCTTCATTTCAGTTATTGTGGTCTTCAACTTCAACTTCAATATTGTGGTATTTCTGGTTTGTTTCTAAAATTCTATCTCTTTAGTGAGATGCTCATATTGTTCATTCATTGTTTTGCTGCTATACTTTAGTTCTTTCTCTCTGTGTGTGTGTGTGTTTTACATCCTTGAACATATTGAGGATTTTTTTAAAAGTCTTTGTCAGGTATGTCTAAAGTCTTGTCTTCTTCATTGATGATTTCTGGATTTATAGCTTGCTCCTGTGCATTTTCCTTTTCTTTTTCTTTTGTCTATTTACCTTTTTTTGTACACTGTATATTTTAATATTAAAAGTGTTAACTGTGGGCTTTAGTCCCTAAATTCTCTGTTTCTTAAATTTTTATCCAGCTAATGACAGAGATTTTCTTGAGTGACAGAAACTAACAAAAGCAAGCAAATCAATGCAAAAACAAAACAAAACAAATAAACAAAAACTACCTCTCAGGCTTTACAACATGGCTCTGTGTTGGCTGGTGCACTCCTTCAGAGCTTAGCACCTCTATTAAGAAGATCGGTCTGAGATAAATGTGAAGTGCAGGATCCTCTCCAGCTTTTCTGAGTTTGCATCTTTTCCTGGGCTTGTGCTTGTTCATGGCCTTATGAATTCCTATTTACAGGAATTTGAAAGCCCTCTATACTCCATATGAAATAGAATTTCTCCCCTTCACTGATGCTCTACTGCATGACTTAAAGCAGGTAATCCAGTTCATGGCCTTATGAATTCCTATTTACAGGAATTTGAAAGCCCTCTATACTCCATATGAAATAGAATTAATGATTCACTGATGCTCTACTGCATGACTTAAAGCAGGTAATCCTTTTCCCCAGGCTGCTTTAACTTAATTGTTTCTTACACTCCTTTAGATGTCCACAGGCTGCTTCTGCTTGCAAGGCACAGAACATGCCTTTTTCAGGCTGCCTCCTGGTAGATTGGTATCTGACATATAGGCACCCCAATATGTGCATGGAGATTATTCCTTTTGGATCAGGGTTAGGCATCCACAATGGGAGCGCAGGTTGGCTCCACAGAACATCCCAGAGGGAATAGTTGAGGGGCCAGCGAGGGTGCCATGAGCTTCTGCTACTGCATTTATTTATTTATTTATTTACTTATTTATTTCTCTCCCCTTCCCCCCCTCCCCCCACCAGTCACTGCATGTTCTTCTGTGACCTCTTCTATCCTTATCAGCGGCACCGGGAATCTGTGTCTCTTTCTGTTGCGTCGTCTTGTGTCAGCTCTCTGTGTGTGCGGCACCATTCTTGGGCAGACTGCACTTTCTTTTGTGCTGGGCGATTCTCCTTACGGAGTGCACTCCTTTCACATGGGGCTCCCCTATGCAGGAGACATCCCTGCATGGCAGGGCACTCTTCACACACACCAGCACTGCACATAGGCCAGCTCCCACAGGTCAAGGAGGCCCGGGGTTTGAACTACAGACCTCCCATGTGGTAGGCGGATGCCCTATCCATTGGACCAAGTCTGCTTCCCTGCTACTGCTTTTAAAAGCTATGCTTTCATGATTTCACCCTTGCCCAATTACCACAACCCTTTTTCTCTTTTTTTTTCGAAGATTTATTTATTTCTCTCCCCTTCCCCTACCCACCCCAGTTGTCTGTTCTCTGTGTCTATTTGCTGCATGTTCTTCTTTGTCCACTTCTGTTGTTGTCAGTGGCATGGGAATCTGTGTTTCTTTTTGTTGTGTCATCTTGTTGTGTCAGCTCTCCATGTGTGCGGCGCCATTCCTGGGCAGGCTGCACTTTCTTTTGCGCTGGGCAGCTCTCCTTACAGGGTGCACTCCTTGTGCGTGGGGCTCCACTACACGGGGGGCACCCCTATGCGGGGGGCCACCCCTTGAGCACATCAGCACTGACATGGGCCAGCTCCACACGGGTCAAGGAGGCTCAGGGTTTGAACTGCGGACCTCCCATGTGGTAGGCGGACGCCCTAACCTCTAGGCCAAGTCCGCCGCCCTTATACTGTATTCTAACTCTAGATATTGTGGCCTATACATGGGAGAACTGGGCCTACAGAGCAGGCACAGAGAATCATAGCCAGCACCAGTGCCTATGGAGAAATTAAGAGCCCAATAAATGGAGGTCACTTATGTGTTTTCAATACATTTCCCCAATGCAATAAATCACTCCTCTATGATACACAAACAGGAGTAGAAATGAAAATAGGAGCAGAAATGACCTTCAAAAACTGACCATCCAGGCTGTAAAAATGGGGGGAAATATGGTAAAAAGAAAAAGCCCATCCAATACGTACTGGCATCAGCTCTACAACGTGTAGTAACACAAGAAAATAAAATAGGTATAAATATTGTGATACGGATTTGTCACTGCAGATTCTGTAACTATACAGTCCAAAAACCTATCACCTTATAATCAGTGTCCCAATAAAACACATTCTGATTATTACTAACATAATTATTCTGAAGCACTGTTACATGGATATTAGAGAGTAAGGAGAAGGAATTATAAATTTCAGGACATATATGTATCACTAATTGTTAATTGTGCATTCATTTAGGATACTCTGAATTTAAATTGAATAAAATTAAAAATATATTCCCAATGGATATTTAATTGGAACTGGATAAAACAACTTAAAAAATTCTTATGAAGAAACATTTCTCTTTATTTCCAGATAATATATAATTATTACCATCATCTTCATCTTTATTTCCAAATAATAGCCACTGAAATGTGTAAACCAAAGATTGCTGGAAAAAAGAGCACAGAAATAAATCTGAGGATATAAGTATTTCATATATGACAAAGTTGGATATTTTAATTTCTTAGAAAAAAAGATGAATACTTTAATAATCAGCTTTGGCAAAATTGGCTTTATTTCTGGATGGAAATGAAGTTGGAATTCTGTATTATACCACATACAGTAATCAATTCCTGATGATTATTTAAATTTATATGTGTATATACACATCCACAGAAACACATATATGAAAAACTCTAGCCCTCTGAGTGAATTAAGGTGAGAAAAAAGTGACTAAGGAATACAGAACACATTGAAAACAGTTTGGGAAATATATTTTATAAAAATAAAATAAACAGACAAGATTATAGTATTAGAATGTTTATTGCAGCATTGCTTTTGAATGGCAAAGATAAGGAAACAATATGAAATACCATAATTGGGAAAACGGTTGAACAAGTAGTGATATGGCCATACTCTGAAGCATATCATAACCATTAAAAATACTAAGTTAAATTATCATCTACTGACCTGAAGGTAAATCCAAAATATACAGTTGAATGTATAAATACAGATTACAGAAAAACATATAAAGTATCATCCATTTTTTGGTAAGAATATAAGAAAATAAATAATTTATTTGTGTTTTAATGCTTGAACATGAAGAACTATATGGGGATATACACAAAGAATAAGATGAATAAAATGAACACAAAGGGAGAGAGTAAGGGATGGAAGAGACAGAGATATCATTAATTTTTTCATTTTATTTATTGGTATTGTTTCACTGGTTTGGAGGGAAATGTGCTACCTCTGTAACTTTAGAAAAAGAGTTTAATAAAAGACAAATGCACAAAAGGAAATACAATTTTATCTGGTAGTTCTCATTCTGAAAGTAATGCAAAATATTAGAATGAGATAGCCTGTCTTTAATAATTTTCCCATTTACAAATATTTTATTCACTTTACTTTTCTCGAACTGATTATGAAATTTTTATTTCTGTCTGTAAAAAATAAAGTAACTCCATGTTAAAGAAATATTCACATGAGATCTAAGGAAAAAGGGTGTGGGGCATGGAAGGGAATGACCTACAGTAACTATATTATCCTTCCACATAATGGTAGCCATCCAATGTAGGAAGCTGCTTGCTTAGCATGAAAACTGAGGCACAGAAAAGACCCAACTCAAAACACTACCCAAACCTAAACAAGGCTAAACTGTGGTATTTTTTTTTTAATTCTAGGATTTCTTGAAGAGAGGCTTCCACACTACAATGGCAGAACTGAGCAATTGCAACAGAAACGGAATGGCCCCCATAGGCTGAAGTATTATTATCTGGCCCTTTACAGAAAAAGTTTGACAACCTCTGGACTAGAACAGAATATATAATTCCAGTGACCTATTTGCTGCTAGTGCAAAATTGTGGTGGTTCTGCTTATTTTTTTCTTGATAGGTTAACTCTTTAAAACCTTCTTTTAGTTTTGTGTATATAGTTCAAGAATGAGATGTACATCATATAATGCATCCCATTTGTTGAATCAACATGATTCTTAGAAAAAACAAAACTGCACGTAGAAAATATTGAGACTGGATCAAGTCCATTTTATAAAATAAATCTTTATGCTTAGTGTTTAGCTAGTTAATCTCTGGAAATAGTTAATTTGAAATAGTTCACATCCAAGAAATTCTGGGTAAATTATCTTGGATTATATTGTTCCACTTTCCTCCTAAATTAACTTCATCAGAACAAATGTGGTTGGTGTTAGGAATCTGCCCTTTGAAAAACTTCCCTTTCTGAGTCTTTTGCACTCTTACTGCTCTAGTATCCACAAAAGAAGTAACCCTTGAGCCACTTGCTACCAGCAGTAGCAATATATCTTCTTTGGCCTTCACAATTTTTGTTTTTTAAAATTACAGTTGCAATTTAAAAGTCAAGAGATAGCACACACTAAAAAAAAAAAAAATGTACATTTCTGGATTCTCTAAAAAAAGTCAGAAGAGTTAGCAAATGAGGGCCTGCATTTGCTCACGCATCTGGGGCAGTAGGCATCCTCTTTAGCTACTGTCCCAATCAGTTCATTTCTATTATTCTTTTAATAGATACCTAGAGTTTGCTAATTTGTTCAGGATGCTTGCATACATCTTCAAATGACACTGGAAAATAACTTTTTTTTGTGCTCTCCTAATCCATTTCTGACTTCAGGATTATTTAGAGTGGTAAAATGAGGTATCTACTTTTATGACTGCAAAAGATTTTATCCAATTCTCAAACATAATGCAGTCCATTTGTCTTGTGAATTTTTTCCTTCAACAGTGTCACCAATGTTTTGTACATATTCTTGTTTCTTTCATAGAAAGTTTTATATTAAGTACTGTATGATGTAGCAAAACACCTGTCTGAATAAATTCTTTCCCACTCATTACTCCCCCACCATCATCCAGATTATTTCGTCAGTAGGAAATAAGTGATTATGGAAAATTATCTTAATTCATTACCCTCAAAGACTCTTTCTTCAAGGTGAATACCCTGCCTGATGTTGAGTGAAGTCTGCACAAGAGTTAAAAGTCTTTCAACAAACAATAATACTGATAACAATGATGAATATAATAATAATGGCTAACATTCAATGAAAATGTATTTATTAGTGACAGGCACAGTTCTAAGGACTTTGTACATCTTAATTCATTTAACCCTCACTCAACATTATGAGGTAGGTTTTATAATTATCTTCATTTTATAATTCTACAGAAACACATATATGTATAAAAACATAGAAATATGAGCAGGAAGGTTAATAAATAATAAACAGATAACAATGGCATCTCTGCAAAGGGAAACAGGTACAGGAATGGTGGTCAAAGGGTACTTTTGTCTTTTATTTGTAATGTTTAACTCTTCTATAAGGAAAATAGATTCATGAATCATTCGTGCAATTGAGAAAAAAAGACTCAATATAAAGATGGCCTAGGGAGAATGTCCATCACAGAGGGCACTGTGTATAATGGCAAAAATGTTGGACACTGCAATGTCCACCAATAGGGATTTGATAAAATGATATTACAGCAACACAAGGAAAGACCATGAAGCTATTAAAGGATTCCTATTTAATGAATAAAAAGTTGTTCATGAATGTTTTTACAAAAAGAAAATCTTAAAAAAAATTAAAAATAAACCATCTTCAAAAATAAAAAGGTCACTTCTCTCAGTATACATTTTATGATGTAAACATGAACATATGAATTTTAAATACTATGAACTTTACAGCCAAATAAATTTAAGATGGATTAATATTAAGAATCAAACAATTATAGACAAATTAGGGAAAAATAAAATTGAAAGGATTACATGTTAGCATGAATTCTCTAATGCTTAAGATAAGGTTAGAAAGGTGTTGAAAGTGCTTTCATTTTCAATATTTGCTAGTTTGAATTATCTGATGTCAAGAGAAACATGAGCTTCTATTAAAGGATTTCCAAAATGGATTCTATTCATAGGGATGTCTGTCCTGAATGAATTTACTCAGGCTGAGTAAGCTGAAGTAAACAAATAAGGTATTTTTACATTATACTACTTGGATAGATTATTATCAAGATAAATTCCCTGATGTTGAATGGTTTTGAGCCATATTAAAAATCTTGCTACACAGTTTATATACTCTACAGTTTATCACCAGTACAAATTCCGATGCTGAATAAGTTGTGAGTCATAATTAAAGGTCTTGCCACATTCCCTGTACTCATAGGGTTTCTCACCAGTATGAATTCTGTGATGACTAATAAGTTGGGAGCTCTGAGAATAGGCCTTCCCACATATCTTACACTCATAGGGTTTCTCACCAGTATGAATTCTTTGATGTCGAGTAAGATCTGAACCAGAACGAAAAGCCTTTTCACATTCCTTACATTCATAGGGTTTCTCACCTGTATGGATTCTCTGATGTTTAATAAGTTGGGAGCTCTGACTAAAGGCATTGCCACATTCCTTACATTCATAGGGTTTCTCCCCAGTATGAATTCTCTGATGTTGAGTAAAGTTTGAGCCACTACTAAAAGCCTTCCCACATTCTTTGCATTCATAGGGCTTCTCTCCAGTGTGGATTCTCTGATGTCGAGTAAAATTTGAGCCACTACTAAAAGCCTTTCCACATTCCTTACATTCATAGGGTTTCTCACCAGTGTGAATTCTGTGATGTCGGGTAAGGTCTGAGCCACAAATGAAGGTTTTCCCACATTCCTTACATTCAAAGGGTTTCTTGCCGGTATGAATTTTCTGATGATGAGTGAGTCTTGAGGGATGTCTAAAGGCCTTTCCACAGTCCTTACATTGGTAAGGTTTTTCAATGTTATGAATTATCTGATGTGTATGAAGTTGTGAGCCATGTCTAAAGGCTTTCCCATATTCCTTAGTTTCACAGTATTTCTCTTTATTATTAATGATTTGCTGTAATGTAAAGGATGGATGCTGACCAAAAGTGGGCATGTCTTCATGAGTGAATATCAGTTGACTGAAATGTCCCTCTTGAGAGCTGTGTTTTTCAAACTGGCCATTATATTCCCAATCATCTCTGAAACTAGAGCACTGAAGGTCATGTCTTCTAAGTCTTTCCATTATTTCCCACCGGGCTGATTCTATTTCATAAATTTCATTCTTCAGAAATAATTTCTTGGTCTCATATCTTGATTCCAGGACTGAAAGAAAATATGAAAGCAATCAGTTACATTATAACTGTTCCAAAAATGAAACTTTAATTAAAATGGGAAAATTAAACTGAATTTTTAGAAACAGGGAAGAAAAGAAGAGAGATATTAGAGCAATAACACAATAAATGAAGGTAATGATTGGGAAAACAAAGTAAGTCATTGGTTCTCAAACACTGCTATAGATCAAAATGACTTAAGGAAGCCTGCTAAAGATAGATGCCTTAGTTTCATCTCCCTTGATGTAAGATGATTCTAATGGCTATCTATATCTACATCTAATATCATAACAGAGGATACACACACACATACACACACACATGTAATATCACAGAGTCTGAATTGTAAAATAAGGGAAATGATTATACATACTTAGTGGGATCATTATCAGGAATAAATGAATATGGTAAGGGAGGAGTTCCAGGCATTGGCAAACCACATGCTGCAGTCCTTTGCCTGTTTTTGTAAATAAAGTTTTACAGGAACACAGCCATACTCACACATTTACATATTGTCTATGGCTGCTTTTGAGGTACCATGGCAGAAGTAAGTACTTGTGACAGAGACTGCACGGCCTACAGTCCTGAAATATTTACTATTTGGCCCTTTAAGAAAAAGTTTGCCAACATCTCGTTAGATCTATTTTCCAATATAGTGGCCACTACCCATACGTGACTATTTAAATATGAAATAATTGATATTAAATGAAATTTAAAATTCAGTTCCTCAGTCACAGTATCTACATTTCCCCACTGTTCAATAGCCACATTTGGCAAGTGGCTACAGAATTGGACACCACAAACATAATGCATTTCCATTATTGCTGAAAGTTCTATTGGAAAGCATTGTTCTAGATTCAGTAACTGGAGAGCCTTTAACAGATTATAAAGGTGGCAATCCAGATAGGAGAAGAACTTAAGAAAAGATAAGTGCTGAACAAATCTAGCATGACTGGTAGACAGAGAAAATTCTGACCAGAGTGTTGTATTTTATGAAAATACTGTTTGCCTTGGAATTCTGTGATGCTGAATTTGCAAGAATAGGAGACTTTATAACTATACAAATGCTACAGTAGTGATAATTGACAGGAAAGGCATTTGTAGGTTCAAAGGTAAGGGAAGATAATAAATTGGTAGGTAGCATATTGCCAATGAAATCAGAGAAACTAGATGAAGGTATGTAAGATGTTTTTTTTTAAATAACAAATTAAAATTCAAACAAATAAAATAACAAAAAGCAGCTCAAGGTATGGAGGCATTACTCCTAGAAAGTTCTGTCTAGGCACTTTTAGCTCATCTAATTCTAACACTGCTCCTCTAGTGTTCAGAAAGATATGCAGATAAACACAGATTAGTTAAATGACATAAAGTCTCCTTTTTAAGGAAAAAAATGAAGAGAAAAAAATACTTAATCATATTCATAACTCACAAAACCAAACCCCATATTCTGTTTTTACCAAGTACTAACTTGGCTTTTGCTACAAAAATATTACGATATTGTTGGCTATAGTCCATAAATTACATTAGTTACATTTTCCCCATGTATCACATTCTTGTAGAACATTCCTGTATTTATATTATTAATCATAATCCTTATCTACTGCCAAAATCATTTTTATACATTCCCTATATTAAGTTTTAAACTCAAACTCAGATAATTATAAGTTTTGTTTTCTTGGGCAAATTAAATTAGATCATCTTTCTGAGCTCCCATTGACCTCTCTATACAATAGGAATGATAACTAACTGTTATGATTGTTGTGAGATAGGGAATAATGGATATAAAGTACCTAGTGTGGGAAGCAGACTTGGCCCAATGGATAGGGCATCTGCCTACCACATGGGGGGTTCGTGGTTCAAATTCCGGGCCTCCTTGACCCGTGTGGTGCTGGCCCATGCGCAGTGCTGATGCGTGCCAGGAGTGCCCTGCCACGCAGGGGTGTCCCCCATGTAGGGGAGCCCCATGTGCAAGGAGTGCACCCTGTAAGAAGAGCCACCCAGTGCGAAAGAAAGTGCAGCCTGCCCAAGAATGGCGCCGCACACACGGAGAGCTGACACAATAAGATGACACATAAAAAGAAACACAGATTCCTGGTGCCGCTGATAAGGATAGAAGCAGTCACAGAAGAGCACACAGTGGATGGACACAGAGCAGACAACTGGGGGGAAAGGGAAGAGAAATAAATAAAAAATAAATCTTTCAAAAAAAAAAAGATAATGTGATTTTTACAAACTGAGTGTGGCAACCCTGCGTTGAGCAAGTCTATCAGTATCACTTTTCCAAAAGCATGTGCTCACTGCATGTCTCTGTGTAGGGTAAACAGTTTGGCAGGTGCAAACCTTACTTCCCTTGTTTGTTATCTGTTTCTCCTTTGTTCCCACAAATGAACCTATTGTCAATCTTCTAGGAACAGGCGTAGAATTGAATGTGACCAGTGCATGAGATCGAAAGCATTGGTCAAAACTCATCTGTGTGAACATTGAGGGTCTTTGTACACAGACCACAATAAAGAACTTCAGAAAGACTGAATACGAAGTCCTCAGGATACCTCCCAAGTCTTATGATTTACTTTCCTCCTGGCTATGTGCCTTCTTTGTTCTTTGCTTATATAAACTGCTATTAAACCTCCCCCTATTAGTGGAGATTTGCCTGGGTCCAACTACCATCTTGGACCATGTCTCCACTAGCAACCTTCCTGAAATAAAATGATTGTATGATGTGCCCACGTCTTCCAGAGGCATTCCTCAGGCTTCTCAGCAGGAGGGGCAGCACTCTAGGACCAAATGCAGTGGCCTTGCAGCTGCAATGTAACACTGTGTGTCACATTTTGGTTAATTCTCATATATGTCAAACCTTTCATTATTATCTTATCTGTTTTGGTGATCTGTGATCAGTGATCTTTGATGTTACCATTGTAATTGTTTTGGGGCACTACATACCATGCCAAGTAAAGCCAGTAAACTTAATTGATAAACCCTGTGCATGTTCTGATTGCTTCACTGACCACCCAGCCATTCCCCTATCTCTTTTCCTCTCCTTAGGCCTCCTTGATCCCTGAGACACAATAATATTGAAACTAGGCTAATTAATAATGCTACAATGACCTCTAAGTCTTCAAGTGAAAGGAAGAATCGCACATGTCTCACTTTAAATCAAAAGCTAGAAATGATGATGCTTAGTGAGGAAGGCAGGTTGAAAGCCAAGACAGGCTGAATGCTAGCCTCTTGTACCAAACATTAGCCAAGATGTGAATGAAAAGGAAAAGTTCTTGAAGGAAATTAATTTAAAATGCTACTCTAGGGAGTGGATGTGGCTCAGGCAGTTGGGCACCCACCTCCTACATGGGAGGTCCCAGGTTCAGTTCCTGGTGCCTCCCAAAGAAGCCGAGCAAGTCAGCAAGCTGACATGAAGGGCTGGTGCAGTGAGCTGATGCAACAAACTGATGCAATGAGGAGACACAAGAGACACAACAGGCAGAGAGTGGATGTGGCTCAAGCAATTGGGTGCCTCCCTCCCACACAGGAGGTCCTGGGTTTGGTTTCTGGTACCTCCTAAAAAAAGACGAGCAGTCACAAAGAGCATACAACAAATAGACACAGAGAGCAGACAGTGAGTGGAAACAATGGGGGGTAAGAAATAAATAAATTTTTTTAAGAAAAAGGGCTACTCCAGTGAATACATGAATAATAAGAAAGTGAAACAGCCTTACTGCTAATATGGAAAGTTTCATTGGTCTGGATAGAAGATTAAACCGGCCACAATATCCCCTTAAATCAATGCCTAATCTAGAGCAAGGCCCTAACTCTCTTCAATTCTATGAAGGCTGAGGGAGGTGAGGAAGCTGTAGAAGAAAAGTATAAAGCAAGCAGAAGTTGATTCATGAAAGGAAAGAGGCCATCTCCATAACATAAAAGTGTAAGGCAAATCAGCAAGTGCTAATGTAGAAGCTGCAGCAAGTTATCCAGAAGGTCTAGCTAAGATAACTGATGAAAGTGGCTACACTAAATAACAGATTTTCAATAGATAAAATAGCCTTCTCTTGGAAGAAGATGCCATCTAGAATTTTCAGAGCTAGAGAGGAAAAGCCAATGCTTGGCTTCAAAACTTCAAAAGATAGGCTGACTGGCTAATGCAGGTGGTGACTTAAATTGAAGCCAATGGTCATTTACCATTCCAAAATTCCTAGCACTCTTAAGAATTATGTTAAACCTACTTTGCCTGTGTTCTCTAAATGAAACCACAAAGCCTGGATGACAGCACACTCGTTTACAACATTTTGCTGAATATTTTAAGCCCACTATTGAGATCTACTGCTCAAAGGAAAAAAGATTCCTTTCTAAATGTTACTGCTCACTGACAATGTACCTGGTCACCCAAGAGCTCTGGTGGAGATATATAATGAGATGAATGTTTTCATGCCTGCTAACCCAACTTTGATTCTGCAGTTCATGGATCAAGAAATAATTTCAACCCAATGGTCTACCTGCCAGTTTCTATAGCCACCCCCTGCCTTCACAGGTCCTACCCAAGTATTCTCAGTACTTCAGGAATAACATTTTTTTTTTTTTGAAAGATTTATTTATTTATTTAATTTCCCCCCCTCCCCTGGTTGTCTGTTCTTGGTGTCTATTTGTTGTGTCTTGTTTCTTTGTCCGCTTCTGTTGTCGTCAGCGGCACGGGAAGTGTGGGCGGCGCCATTCCTGGGCAGGCTGCTCTTTCTTTTCACGCTGGGCGGCTTTCCTCATGGGCGCACTCCTTGCGCGTGGGGCTCCCCCACGCGGGGGACACCCTTGCGTGGCACGGCACTCCTTGCGCACATCAGCACTGCGCATGGCCAGCTCCACACGGGTCAAGGAGGCCCGGGGTTTGAACCGCGGGCCTCCCATATGGTAGACGGACGCCCTAACCACTGGGCCAAAGTCCGTTTCCCAGGAATAATATTTTTTGATAACTTCCTTCCTGGTGGTAATGCCCCATGACACCATTCTTGAGGACTATGCTAACTATTTCTCTACAGTAAAAATTCTTGTGATACTCTTCTTCACCTACTCTTCCCTTCCTTACATGTAAGAAAGCAGTATTAACATTTTTTATACTGCATGTTCTGTGATTTCCAAAATAAAAACAGACTTTTGAAATAAACATGCTCAAAGAACTAAAGGAAAACATGAACAAATCACTAAAGGAAATCAGGAAAACAATATACAATCACTATGAGAATAGCAATAAAGAGTAAAAATTATTAAAAGCACCCAACAATAAATTTTGTAGCTTAAAAGAACAACGGCTGAAATGAAAAATTCACTAAATGAGTTGAACTAGGGATTTGAGCAGGTAAAAGAAAGAATCAGTAAACTTGAAATAGGACCACCGAAATTATCCATTTGGAAGAGCAGAAAGAAAAAAATAATGATGAAAATAGAGCCCAAGAGACCTGTGGGATACCATTAAGCCAAATGAAATATGCATTGTAGAATAAAAGATGGTGCAATGAGAGAAAGAAATAATATTTGAAGAAATAATGGCGGGAAACTTCCCAAATCTGATGAACTTCATGAATCTACATATCCAATAAGCTAAATGAACTTCAAGCAGAATAAACTCCAAGAGATCCATATTGGGACACATTCTGGTCAAATTGCTGAAATCTAAAGACAAGGAGAAAATCTTAAAGCAGCAAGAAAGAAGCAACTAGGCACATACAGTGGATCCTCAATAAGTTGTAAAAATAGTAGCCCATTTCTCAACCGAAGCCAAAGGGGTGAGAAGGCAAGGGATGACATATTTAACATGCTGAAAGAAAAAATAACTGTCAACCATTAATTATATATCAGCAAAAGTATCCTTCAAGAATGAAGGGGAGGGAAGTGGATGTGGCTCAGGCAACTGGGCTCCCCTACCTACCACAAGGGAGGTTGCTGGTTTGGATCCCAGTGCCTCCAAAAGAATCAGTGAGCTGTCATGAAGGGCAGGCGTGGCAAGCTGACATAACAAGAGACATAAGAAGAAAAGAACATAATGGGAGACACAACAAAGCAGAGAGCAAAGGTTCCCAGTGCTTCCTAAAGAAGACAGTGAGCTGATGCATGTGTGGGCAAGGCAAGCTGATGCAGCAAGATGATACAAGAGACATGGGGAGGAAAAACAGAATGAGACGCAACAAAGCAGGGAGCAGAGGTGGTTCAAGCAATTGGGACCTCCCTCCCACATTGGAGGTCCTGGGTTTGACTCCCCGTGCTTCCTAAAGAAACAAGGAAGACAAACAGATTCAGCAAGTGAAAAATAGCAAGGGGTTGGGGAGAAATAAATAAATAAAATAAATCTCTAAAAAAAAAGAAAAAGAATGAAGGGGAAATGAAGATCTCCCCAGAAAAACAAAAGCAAAGGGAGTTCATTATAGGTAGACCTGCCCCACAAGAAATTCTACAGGAAGTCCTTCAGTCCTCCCATGTGGGAGGGAGTCACCCAATTACTTAAAGCTGTATGAAGAAATAAAAAACACCAGTAAAGGTAATTATATAGGTAAATATAAAACCAGTACTATTACGTTTGGTTTATAATGACTTTTTTCCCCATATGATTTAAAGGCAAATGCATAAAACAATAAATATAAATATATGTTAATGGGAATACAATGCATAAAGATGTAATCTGGGACAATAACAACATAGATGGGGAAAGATGGAGATGTACTGGAGATGTGTTTGTATACTATTGAACTAAGCTGGTATTATTTAAGTTAGATTGCTATAAGTTTAGGATGTTGATTGTAATTCCCAAGGTGACCACTAAGAAAATAATTTTAGAATATAGAGAGAAAGAAAGAGGAAAGGAATCAAAATAGAACATTATAAAAATCATCCAAATTACAAAGAGGCAGTAATGGAGGATTTCATGAACAAAAAATATATAAGACCTATAGAAAACATGTAGCAAAATGGCTGAAGAACATTCTTCCTTATCAGTAATTATGTTAAATGTACATGTAGCAAAATGGCTGAAGAACATTCTTCCTTATCAGTAATTATGTTAAATGTAAATAGATTAAACTACCCAATTAAAAGGCAGAAAATAGAAGATTGGATAGAATAAAATATGGCCCATATAAATGATGTCTAGAAAATACTCACTTTAGATAACAAAGATACAAAGAGGTTGAAAAGTAAAAGGATGGGAAAGATAATGCAAACAAAAAGTAACCAAAAGAGATTTGGTGTGGCTATATAATTTTCAGACAAAATAGACTTTAAGCCATCAAAGGTTACTAGAGATAAAGGATATTATATATTGATAAAAGGTCCAAACCATCAAGATATGAAAATTATAATCATACAGGCATCCTTCAACAAAGTTCCAAAATTTATGAAGCAAAAATCATCAGAACTGAAAGGAGAAATACAGTTCTACCACAATAGTTGAAAAGCTTAATACACCACCTTCAATAATGAGTTGAACGTGCAAAGATCTTCTTTCTTAAAACAAATTAAAATGAAATGAGAAATCCATAACAGATGGAAAACTCCAAAGTCACAAATCTGTGGAAATTAAACAATACACTCTTAATCAACAGATCAAAGGAGAAATTTCAAGGGGAATTAGAATATACTGTGAGATGAATCAAAACAAAAATAACATATCAAACTTATAGGAGGCAGTGAAAACAGTGCTCAGAGGGGAATTTATAGATGTAAATGCCTACATTAAAAAAGAAGAAAGGTCTCAAATCAATAATCTAATTGTAAATTTTAAGGAAATACAAAAGGAAGAGCAATTTGTACCCAAAGCTAGCAGAAGGAAGAAAATAAAGACTAAAAAGTGAAAATAAATGTAATAGAAAATAGATAAACTAAAGAAAATCAACAAAACCAAAAGTTGGTTCTTTGAAAAGATCAATAACGTAGATAACCTTTAATTAGATTGACTACGAAAAAAGAGTGAAGACTCAAATTACTAAAACCAGAAACCAATGAGGGCAGAGTATTACTGACTTTATAGAAATAAAACAGAAGAAAAATAATTTAAAAAAGAAAAAAGAACAAAACAAAAAAGAAAAAAAACCCCCAGAAGATAACAAAATACTACAAATGAACGACTATACGCCAACAAATTGGATAAGCTGATAAAATGGATGAATGCTCAAGAACAAAAACCAAAAGTGACTCAAGAAGAAATAGAAAATCTGCATACACCTACTGAAAGTAAGGAATTTGAATCCATAATAAAAAACTTCCCAAAGAAGCAAAGTCCAGGAACAGATGGCTTTGGGTAATTTTACCAAAGATTTTAAAAGAATTAACACCGATTCTTCTCAAACTCTTTGGAAAATTGAAGAGAAGGGTATATACTTCCTAATGCATTCCATGAAGCAAGCATTACCCTAACAATGAAGGCTACAAACTAATATCCTTTATGATCATCTCAATTGCAGAAAAAGCATTTGACAAAATCCAACACAATTTCATGATAAAAATATTCAGAACACTACCTCAACATAATAAAGGGCTTGATGAAAAGCCCACAGCTAATGTGGTCAGAGACTGAAAGTTCTGCCCCTTGGAGAATGAACAACTTTTATTCAACATAGTACTGGAAGTTCTAGCCAGAGTAACGGAGCATGAAAAAGACATAAAGCACCCAAGTTGGAAAACTACCTCTATGCATGGATGATATGATACTATATATACGTTAAAAAAAAAAAAAACCTGCAAAAAACGATTATAGCTAATAAAGAAATCTGCAAAGTTGCCAGGCACAAAGATCAACAATCAAAAATTATTTGTGTTTCTATACACCAGCAATGAAAAATCCAAAAAGGAAATTAGGAAAACAATTTCACCTACAATAGCATAAAAAGGAATAAAATACTTTATGCATAAATTTAACCAAGGAGAGGAAAGATTAATCCACTGAAAACTAGAAAATGCCAATTAAAGAAATTAAAGAAGATCTAAATACATAGAAAAACAACCCTGTTCATGCACTGGAAGACTTAATAATGTTTAGATGACAATACTATTCAATGGCAATCCCTATCAAAACCCCAATTACATTTTTTGTACAAATGGAACAATTAGTCCTAAAATTCATATGGAATTTCAAGGGACCAAAAATATCCAAAACAATATTGAAAAAGAAGGACAAAGATAGAGGACTCACCCTTCTTAATTTCAAAATGAAATACAAAGCTCATTAATCAAAACAGTGTACTGGCATAAGGATAGAAATGTACACCAATGGAATAGAGTTAAAGACTCACACACACACACACACACACAAACCCTCACATGTATGTTTTTTGACAGGGTGTCAAGAACATTTGGTGGAGAAAGAACAGGCTTTTCAACAAATGGTTCTGGGAAAACCAGACATCCACATGCAAAAAAATGAAGTTGGACACATCTTACCTCCAACTTACAAAAAGTAACTGAAAATGGATCACATAAATTTAGTGTCATATTTAAACAGTATGGGTTGAATGGGAACCTCTTATGTTTTTTAATGTAACATTCTTTGTGATCTACTCACTTTAATTTTTAAAAAGTGTTAAAATTTTTAAAAAAATTTAAACAGTAAAACCATAAACCATGTAGAAGAAAACAGAGGAAAATCTTCAAAAAGTAACTGAAAATGGATCACATAAATTTAGTGTCAAATTTAAACAGTAAAACCATAAAACGTGTAGAAGAAAACAGGAAAATCTTTGTGACCTTGTATTTGGCAATGGTTTCTTAAATATGACACCAAAGGCAAATGAAACAAAAGACAATGGATAATATGGACTTCAATAAAATAAAAAACTTCTGGGTATCAACTGACACAACTGAGGGAGTGAAAAAGAGAATACACAAAATGGGAGAAAAATGGTGTATTAGTCAGAGTTCTCTAGAGAAAGAGAATCAACAAGAGATATCTGTCAATGGTATGCAATTCTATAAGAGTCTCTCATGCAGGCACGGGGATGCACAAGTCCAGGTTCCGCAGGCAGGCCACAACCAGGGGCTCTGATGAAAGTCCAGTGAAGGTTCTTGAGGAGTTCTGAGAGATGTTGGCTGTCCAAAAATGAGCTGGGAAATTCTTTCTTAATGCTGAAATCACTTCCCCTTTTATTTTATTTTTTTAAGGTTTATTTATTTATTTATTTCTCTCCTCTCTCCCCCCGCCCATTCCAGTTGTCTACTCTCTGTGTCTATTTGCTGCATCTTCTTTGTCCGTTTCTGTTGTTGTCAGTGGCATGGGAATCTGTGTTTCCCTTTGTTGCGTCATCTTGTTGTGTCAGCTCTCCATGTGTGTGGCACCATTCCCTGGCAGGCTGCACTTTCTTTCGCGCTGGGCGGCTCTCCCTATGGGGCACACTCCTTGTGCGTGGGGCTCCCCTATGTGGGGGCACCCCTATGTGGCACGGCACTCCCTGTGCACATCAGCACTGTGCATGGGCCAGCTCCACACAGGTCAAGGAGGCCCGGGGTTTGAACCGCAGACCTCCCATGTGGTAGACAGACGCCCCAACCACTGGGCCAAGTCCCCCGCCACTTTCCCTTTTAAAGCATTCAACTGATTGCATTAAGTGTCACTCATTGCTGATGGCAATCTCCCTGATTGATGTAATTATAACCAGCTGTCTATGATTTACCACTGCAGTAAAGTCAATGGTGACTAAAGTCTATAAATGTCCTTGTATTACAGTTAGCCCCATGCCTGCTTGACCGAACAATTGGGTACAATTACCCAGCCAAGTTGACACAATAACCTAACCATCGCATCTGTACCACAAGTCAACAACAAATGGCAAATGGCCCAATTAAAAAATGGGCAAAAGGATTCTAAAAGACATTTCTCTAAAGATATAAGAACATAAAAGGATGCTCAACATCAGTAGTCATTAGGGAAATGCAAATCAAAACCACAATAAGAAACCATTCCACACCCACTAAGATAGTGTTAGTGTATTAGTATAAAAAAAGAAGGAGGAAAAATAAGTTTGGTGAGGATGTGAACCCTCATACATTGTTGGTAGGAATGTCAAATAGTGTAGCTGCTGTGTGAAATAGTTTGGCAGTTCCTCAAAAAATTAAACAGAATTACCATATGATCTGGCAATTCCACTCCTAGGTATAAATCCCCAAAGAACTGAACACAGGGATTCAAACAGATACTGATAATCAATGTCCATTATTGATTTTTTGGGACCTTAGCCAAGTCCCATCAATAGATGAACGGATAAACAAAATATGGTATATAAAAAAACGGACTATCATTCAGCCATAAAACAGAATGAAGTTCTGACATGGATAGATTTATCAATATGGATAAATCTTGAAAACATTATGCTAAGCTTAAGAAGCCAGATACAAAATGACAAATAGCGTTTGAGTCCACTTATATAAAATAACTAGAATAGGCAAATTGATAGAGACAGAGAGTAGATTATAGGTTATCAGGGGCTGGTTTGTATAAATTTTCAAGAGAGGGTGAAAAAAAGTTAATGTAGGGAAGCGGATTTGGCCTAAAAACCCAGGGCCTCCTGACCCGTGTGATGAGCTGGCCCATGAGCAGTGCTGATGCGCACAAGGAGTGCTGTGCCACGCAGGGGTGTCCCTCATGTAGGGGAGCCTTACGTGCAACGAGTGTGCACCGTAAGGAGAGCTGCCCAGCAAAAAAAAAGTGCAGCCTGCTCAGGAATGGCGCCGTACACACGGAGAGCTGACACAACAAGATGACGCAACGAAACAAGACAGATTCTGGGTGCCACTGACAAGAATACAAGCGGGCACAGAAGAACACAAAGCGAATGGACACAGAGAGCAGACAACTGGGGAGGGGGAGAGCAGGGAAGGGGAGAGAAATAAATAAAAAATAAATCTTTTCTTAAAAAAGGTAATGTTTTTTATTTCTTATGCTGAAATGTGGATCCACAGGTATACCATTATTCCTTAAGCTATTTATATGATGTTATACACATTCTGTTGTGTGCATATTTCCCATATAAAAGTTTAACAAAAAACCAGACTAAGGAAATGCTTCTTCAGTAAGTCTGAAAAATGTGACTCATAAAGGAAAAGAATGGTAACTTTCTCTACAGTAAAATTAAGAACCTCTGGTCATAAAAGGGTATCATAAAGAGAACCAAAGACAATTCAAAGAGTGGGAGAAGATATTTACAACTCATAACACATATAATGCACTCAAAACAAGACTATATAAAGAATTCTTACACATCAATTTAAAAACACAAACAATTCAACAGAAAATAGGCAAAAGACTCAAACAGGCAATTCACTAAAGAGGAATTTCAAAAGATCAGTAACAAAATGAAAATGTGCTCAAACTCATCAGTAAAAAAGGTAACGCAAATTAAAAACACAATGACATATCACTATATGCTCATAACTGGCAAAATCAAAGTAAATATGTGTATCATTGAAAGTTCTCATTAACTGCTGGTGGGACTGTAAATTAGTATAAGCACTAAAGGAATGTTGAAAATAGGGTATTATCTAGTAAAACTAACGCTATGATGTCTTATGAACCATTCATTTCTCTCCTGGCCTAAAATGTAGAGAATGTTCATAGTGTGATTTATAATTTTCAAAAGCTGGAAACAACTCAACTGTCCATCAACAGTAAAAATAATAAACTCTGGTATAGTCATATGATGGAATGAATTGATTTTTACTACAAGCAACAATATGTATGACTCTTAAAAGGAAGACGTTCAATCAAAAAAACAAGACATAAAAGAATATATACAGTATGATTCCATTTATATAAAAGTCAGACCCAACTAAAACTAAAATACAGTGTTCTGGGTTGCTTTCTTAGTGGTAAAACTATGAAGGGTCATGAAGATATTGTGGATTTAAAAAATTCATGCTGTTAGTGCTATATTTCTCACCTGGATGATGATAGTTCATAAGATTTTACTTTTTTTTTTTTAATTTTTAAAATTAAAGTTAATAGATCACAAGGAATGCTTTTTTTTTTTTAATATCCACTCTGCCCCACTGCCTGTACTTGCTGTCTGCTTTCTGTGCCCATTCACTGTGCATTCTTCTGTGTCTGCTTGTCTTCTCATCTTCTCTTTAGAAGGCACCAGGAACTGATCCTGGGACCTCCAATGTGGGAGAGAGGCACCCCATCGCTTGAGCCACCTCAGCTCCCTGGTGGCTCACTGTCTTTCCTCTGTTTCTCTTTTCTGTTGCATCATCTTGTTGCATAAGTTTATGGCACGGGCCAGCTTCACCTTCACCAGGAGGCCCTGGAAACCGAACATGGAACTCTCCATATGGTAGATGGGAGCCTAATTACTTGAGACACATCTGCTTCCCGTGATAGTTCACTTCTTAATGTTTAAGTGTACACCTATATTTCATTATTTTTCTGTATTTGTGATAATTTACAATAAAAATAATTTTTTAAATTAACTATCTCACAAGGCACATCTATCTCTGCAGACACAAGCTGAGACAGATAGTTTAAAGAAATATAAAAAAATGCGTGAAATACAAATTAACATAAATCAAGATTTAACTGTCACCAAGGAGGTGAGATAAAACAAGGGCAAGGGAAACGGACTTGGCCCAGTGGTTAGGGCGTCCGTCTACCACATGGGAGGTCCGCGGTTCAAACCCCGGACCTCCTTGACCCGTGTGGAGCTGGCCCATGCGCAGTGCTGATGCGCGCAAGGAGTGCTGCACCACGCAGGGGTGTCCCCCATGTAGGGGAACCCCACGTGCAAGGAGTGCACCTGTAAGGAGAGCCGCCCAACGCAAAAGAAAGTGCAGCCTGCCCAGGAATGGTGCCGCCCACACTTCCCGTGCTGCTGACGACAACAAAAGTGGACAAAGAAACAAGACACAGCAAATAGACACAGAGAACAGACAACTGGGGGAGGGGAGGAATTAAATAAATAAATAAAACTTATGAAAAAAAAAACAAGGGCAAAAAAAGCAGTTGTTGAATAAATGGTGTTAAAATAAGATGTATGTGTGGGTAGGGAGCAAGGGTGGATTTATTTAGATTCTCAATTTATACCTTATTGCAAAAGAAATTTAAAATGGATTTAAAAGCTATAATACAACTTACAGAAATAAAATCCAGAATTAAATATATTTGTAAAGGCTAGTTAATTTGCTAAAATTAGAAATCAGAGTACCCACAAAGGAGTTGACTAAAAATGATGTACATATTTTAAAAATGCCAATTCAAATAAAAATTAAAAGGCAAAAGCCTGCCAGAAATCAATAAATGTTTTCCTACCATAAAATTGATATAAATAGGGAAGTGAATATGGTTCAAGCATTTGGCCTTTGCCTACCACTGGGTTTGGTTCCCAGTGCCTCCTAAAGAAGACAAACAAGATAGCGAGCTGATGTGGCAGGCTGGCACAACAAACTGACGCAATGAGATGATGCAACAAGGAGACACAGTGAGGAGACTCAAGAGACACAACAAGCAGGAAGCAGATGTGGCTCAAGTGATTGGGCGCTTGCTTCCCACATGGGAGGTCCTGGGTTTGGTTCCAGGTGCCTACTAAAAAGAAGATGAGGAGACACAGAGAGCACACAATGGGCAGACATAGAGAGCAGACAATGAGAGCAAACAATGAGTTGGCAGGAGAAATAAAGAAAAAAATAAATCTTTAAAAAGAAATCTATATAAATTGACTGAAAAAATAAAGATAGCAATGGATGAAAAGTATAAAATATACATGTGAAAGAAGATGTCATCAAGGGTGAAATGTCCATTTTCATGAGTACTCAATGTAATGATACTAAAACAATCCAGTATACCAAGAAATTGTATGATTTATTAGGGCTGATAATGTCATTAAGAACATGTAAAGGAATTTTTTAGAATTACATACTGAGGAATGCAAGGGTGAGATGATGTGAGGTCTTGGATTTGTCTGAAAATAAACAATAGCAGCAAAAGGGACAGATGAAGCAAGTATGTATGAAAATTTTCACTATATAAAACAAAATGGTTTGCTATGACTTGTCATAAAGACGAGCAGAAAATTGTTTTCAAAGTAAAAAATGCCCAGTCCTCAAAAGCATAATGTAATGGATACTTTCAATATCTGTGAGAGTGTGTCAAAGTTTTAAAAATATCTTCCTTCTGAGAATCTACCCTAAGGAAATATCCTTGCCATATTCTTTCCTCATCCTGCAGACCTGTAGACAGTGGGAAACACCAGGGTTCAGTCTTTGCCTCTATCTATACTCACTTCCTGTGTAATCTCATCCAGGCACAAAGCTCTGTATTTCTACAATGCAGGTTGGCCAAATTATTCTCCAGTCCCGCCCTCCCTAAATTCTTACTATTGAACTGCCTACAAGACATCTCTGCTCAGTGTCCAATCAGCATGTCAGACTTAACAAATGCAAAGCACCCTTGTTTTTATAACCCACAAACCTACTTTTTCCCTCATCAGTAAACACAAAGCCTAGCTCCTATTTTTCTCTTATATGCCAAGACCAAATCCTGTCAGTGCTCCCTTGGAAAGAGATTCCAAATGCCTCCACTTTCTTCATCACCAATAATAACATTTTTTTTAAGGTACTAGGGCTGGGGATTGAAACCTGGACCTCGTATTTGGGAAGCCAGTGCTCAACTACTGAGCTACATATGCTCCCCTGAGTTGGTTTTTTCATTTGTTTGCTTGATGTTTGGTTTTTTGTTTTTAAGAGGCACTGGGAACCAAATCCAGGACCTCCTTTGTGGGAAGCAGGTACTCAACTGCTTGAGCCACATTTGTTCCCAATGATAACATTTTAAAAGGTTTCTAAGCCATTGCTGTATCTCAAACAGACTACTGCAAAAGTCTGCCAAGTGATCTGTTTCCAACCTCATCCCTACCAAGCAGCTAGGGGGATATTTTTCAAACATGAGCTGTACCTTGTCATCCCTCCGCTCACAACCTTCCAGTGACTTTGTCTTAGATTGAAAAGCGTTACTGTGTTTACTGTGGCCTTTGTCGCAGTACATAAACTGATCCACTCTTCCTCATTCCTGCCTCTCTGATACCATTTCTCACCACTCAACCCTCTGCTGTCATTCTGCTCCAATCACTGGCCTCCTGGCTGCTTCTCAAACGTAGCCAGCATATGCCTAGCTCTGAGCCATTGCAAGTTTGGCTTCCTTTGTCTGGGTTGTTCATCCTCTGAGGAACCACATACTGTATAACTTACTGCCACATTTTTTCAGGTCTCTGCTCAAATGTCACCTTATTGGAAAGAGTTCATCTTACCATCTCACGTAACAGCACTTTGTCCTCTTTCCCTCACTATTTTTCTTTTTAACACTTATGATTACCTGATATATTAAATATTCATTTATTTACTTATCTTTTTCCCCCAGTGGAGGGTAAGCGTAGAACACAGATTTTTGCATGATCTGTTCACTGCGGTAACCTCAGGATTGAGAATAGTGCTGGACATGCAACAGATGTTCAACACACACTAAATGTCTGAATGCACTATCCTCCTTCACACCAGCTGTCACCTTTTTTTTCTGACACACTACCTAAAGACAATGATTCCATGCCCAAATCTCCCCCATGCTATCTACGTGGCTCAGCAACCCGTCTACATCTTTACTGTCACTTTCTGCTGAGCTCACTGTTTTAACTTCTCTCCTTTTTTTTTTAATTTTTAATTTTTTAGGAGGTAACAAGGATTGAACCCAAGACCTTTTACGTGGGAAGCAAGCACGAACCACTGAGGTATATCTGCTCCCCAATGAGAGCTGGTTTTTTCCATTCATTTGTTTGTTTTTAGGAGGTACTGGGGATTGAACCCAGGACCTCGTACATGGGAAGCAGGCTCTCAGCCACTCGAGCTACATCAGCTCTCATGTTTTAACTTCCTTATAGTGAATTCCACTTTGTAGATGTTATTAAAAGAAGTTATTAAAAGACATGCTCTAGTATCCCTATTAAATGTAAATTCTCAAATTGCTTATTCCTTTTTAAAATCTCTGCAGCACCTAGCAAATACCTCGCACACACTAGAAAAATCAATAATTGGTGGCTAAAATATAAATTAATCAATGCATGCATGAGCTGCTATATTAAAAAAAAACCTAGTAAAAAAAAAAGTTTAGGAGTGAATGTGGCTAAAGTAGTTGAACACCTGCTTCCCACATGGGAGGTCCTAGGTTTGGTTCCTAGTGTCTCCTAAAAAAAACAAAAACAAAACAAACAATAAGCATAACAAACAAAAAAATTATTCAGGGGAGCTGATGTGGCTCAATGGTTGAGTGCTGGTTTCCCACATGTGAGGTCCTGGGTTCAATCCCCAGCCCTCAGTACCCAAAAAAAAAAAAAGTTTGGCAATGTAGGAAAAAATATATTTCAGAAAACAGTGATACTTTTACAAGATTAAATACAAAAGAGGATGAGAAGATGGGAAGGAATTAGATCGATAATAATCATAGAAGGGATAACATTGGGGCAAATGGGTCAGAACAAGAAGAAAAGTATAAGAGGGAAGCGGATTTGGCCCAACAGATAAGGCATCTGCCTACCACATGGGAGGTCCAAGGTTCAAACCCAGTGCCTCCTAACCCGTGCGATGAGCTGGTCCACATACAGTGCTGATGTGCACAAGGAGTGCCGTGCCATGCAGGGATGTCCCCCGTGTAGTGGAGCCCCACGTGCAAGGAGTGCACCCTGTAAGGAGAGCTGCCCAACGCAAAAAAAGTGCAGCCTGCCCAGGAATGGCACCACACACACACAGAGCTGACACAGCAAGATGACGCAACAACAACAAAAAAACGAGGCACAGATTCCTGGTGCCGCTGACAAGAATACAAGCGGACACAGAGAGCAGACAACTGGGGGAGGGGGCGGGAGGGGGGGGGGAAGGGGAGAGAAATTTAAAAAAAAAAAAAATGAATCTTAAAAAAAAAAAGAAAGAAAAGTACAAGAGTAGAAAGGAACCAAGGTGTGTTAAGTGAGGGAAAGGTAAAGTCATTTGAAAGCTCATGCTGAAAAGTCCTTACTTTTATATAACAGGCCTAAGGCTTTTAAGAGGAGCTTCCTAGATAACATCTCAAAAGTACAATCTCTCCACCATCCACCTGGATCATTCCTTGCCATGCCTCACTTACCTGGCCACTGGCCTCTTGTCAGCTCTCTGTCAATCAACCAGGGTGCCTTCCCTTGCTCCAAGAAGGAGATCACATCTGGTTTAGGAATGGAACACCCTGCTTACAAAAGAAGTAATGAGACAAATTTATGCTGACAATATCCCAGAATTCAAATCCAGTCCCCAAATTATAAAGCACATTACAGGAAGAATCAGAAAAAGGCAGAGCAGATTACAAAAAAAACAAAGAATCTGAAATGTCCCACATAACTCAATGTAGTTTCCCTTTCCTATCTCTACAATATTCAAAATATTCCTCTGGGAACAAGAAGCAGAAATCCAATCAGTTTCTTGAAAGATAACTAAGCATTTCACAATGGAGGAAATGGACCTTCGAGGGCAGAATCTGAATTATGGACAGGCGTCCTTACCCAGCGAGACCAGGTTACTGTAATTCTCCAACATCACATCTCTGTATAAATCTCTCTGATCATCATTCAGGCATTCCCACTCTTCCTGAGAGAAGTCTATGGATACATCACTGAACATCACTGACTCCTGGAACAACAACCATGTATATTACTTGATTAATAAAAAAGAAATGCTTTTGTGAAGGAAAGAAAGAAAAAAAAAGATAGAAGACGTGAAAAACAGTGAGTATGTAGAGTGGGGCTAAGTCTGGGATGCAAGTGAAGGATTGTAAAGAAATTAGTGCAACTGAATCAGTGTGTTTCCGAGTCATTATGTTTCCTTCAGGTGAAACCACCTGTGTACTATAGACAGGTCCATTATCCAAACTGGTCTGGAAAGGTACACAATCAGTTCAGGGGAGTTTCCCAATTATATGAAATAGTACATAAAAACACCTAGCACAATACATGCCACAGAGTAAATCATAATCATCAACAGATGTGAGTCTTTCTCATCCTCTTTTCCCAAATATCTAAGAGTAAAATTTCAGAATAAGGGATAAAGACAAGACATTAAAGCTTCCAGGAAGAAGTAGAGCAGGTCATATAAAAGGCATCAGGAATCAGAGGCAAAAGGAATTCTCAAGAATACCACTGAAAGGAAGAAGGCAATAAGAACAATTCATCAATATTCTGATAGAGAAAATAAATTCTGATATAGAACTCTATAACAAATCTGCCATTCTATTTTAAGGGTTGAAACATTCCTAGATATAATAGGACCCAAGCACCATTTCCTAGGAAACTACAGGAAGATGTGCTACAATAGAACAAGGAAGTATACCAAAAAAGAGGAAAACATGGAATTCTAAAAACAAGAGAAGAAACACAGGAAATTGTGAAGGAAAATCCCCAGAAAACAAAAGGGAAGTTTCAGAAAAAAACTGTGCAGCAAGATAAGAGAGTAACTAGACTAGATGGAAGCAGTGATACAAATGGCATGTGAGGGATGTCTCCATGTCCAAAGAAACTCATGTGCTTCACCAGATGGGAAACATCAACTGACATATGGCAGAGATGCTGGAGAATTTGATTAAATATACAGGGAGAACTAAGCAAATGGGAAATAAAAGCAAACTACTTGTGGGAGAGGTGATGGGGTAACAAGGGAATAAATCTTTCAGTACTACTTCACTTATAAGCATGTAAAATGACTAAAATTTTTTTGTCTTGGACAATTTAATTTGCATAATTTAAGAGGTTTTTGGGTTTTTTTAATACTCTGGTTCATTCTCATGCCACACTATTATAAACAAATTATTCCTTGTTACAACAAATTCTTTCATAGACTTATTTTTTCACTTGAATAAAATCCTAATATATGGATATAAATGACAACTTTTCTTTTGCTTTTAGACATTTAGGCTGGAGATGATCTTTAATAACATTCCCAGCATTAGTTCAATCATATTTACCCATCACCCAACTATAAATTCCCATTTTGTTTTTTTTAAATATTGATTTAAAATAAATTATTTATTTATCCCGCCCCCCCCCCCCGCTGTTTTTGCTGTCTGTGTTGTCGTCTCTTCCCATTTTCTCTCCTCTTCCCATTTTCTCTCCTCTAGGATTCACCAGGATTCGATCCTGGAGACCTCTGATGTGGAGAGAGGTTCTCTGTTAATTGTGCCACCTCAGTTCCTGGTTTCTGCTGTGCTTCACCTTGAGTCTCCCCTTGTCTCTCTCTCTCTTTATTTTAAAGATTTATTTATTTATTTTATTTCTCTCCCCTCCCTCCCCTCCCAGTTGTCTGTTCTCTGTGTCTACTTGCTGCATGTTCTTCTTTGTTCGCTTCTGTTGTTGTCAGCAGCATGGGAATCTGTGTTTCTTTTTGTTGCATCATCTTGTTGTGTCAGCTCTCTGTATGTGCGGCGCCATTCCTGCACAGGCTGCACTTTCTTTCGTGCCGGGCGGCTCTCCTTACAGGGCGCACTCCTTGTGTGTGGGGCTCCCCTATGCCGGAGACACCCCTGCGTGGCATGGCACTCCTTGCGCGTTATCAGCACTGTGCATGGGCCAGCTCCACGCAGGTCAAGGAGGCTCGGGGTTTGAACCATGGAGCTCCCATGTGGTAGACGGACGCCCTAACCACTGGGCCACGTCCTCTTCCCCCTTGTCTCTCTTTTGACATGTCATCATCTTGCTGCATGACTTGCTTGCGCGGGGCACTAGCTCACCATGCAGGCACTCGCACAAGCAATGGCTTGCCGTGCTGGCACGCTTTCTCTTCTTCTTTTTCACCAGGAGGCCCTAGGGATCAAACCCAGGTCCTCCCATATGGTAGGTGGGAGCTCTATCACTTGAGCCACATTTACTTCCCATCCCCTTGTTCTTGAGCTACAGGAAATTGATGGAGAATGATCCAGAATGACGCAACAGCATTTTTGATGTCCACCTTTCAGGTATACCATGATAGGGTGTCAGAGTTTTATACCAATCACCTGTCATATCCCCAAACCTAAAAACCTCAAACACTAGGAGATCTTGCCATGTACTAAGTCTGAAATCATATTTTCTTAGAAGAAAACCGAGGTCTGTGGAAATGATCAGATCTTTTCCCTATGAGGTGCCCCTAATTACGCATCTCCATCCCACTGGATCAGAGTCCAATCAAATTAGATTCATTAACAATTGGGGAACAGATTTCTGTTCCATCAGGACTTCCGGCAGATGTCTGAGACAGGAGATGCCCAAGGATTTACTAAAGGAGTTGCAAACATTGTTTAATAGAAGGAGGAAGTGGGAGGGACACTGTGTTGTTTAGATAGAAATGGAGGTCAAGCTCCTGAAAGGGCCCTGGTTAACCAAACAAACAACAACAAAAACCTGTTCCAAACCTGGTCTAGGTCAGACCCTTTCTATGCTATGCTATATAATTCACAATCTCTTTATGGGAAGTAATCAGCATTCTTAATGAAATCCATAAACAATTTTCTGATGGATTTTAATTTTATTAAGACCACTTCAGAGAAACCTGCTATCCAACCATCCGGTTGAGTAACAACTTACTGTAAGTTAAGAGTACAGAGACCTTAACAAGATTTTTTTTCTTTTTCTCTAACAATGATTATTGAACCAGTTCTTTTCTCTATAAATATCTTCACCAAGGGAGAAATTTCTGAATTGGCCTCTTTGAGACCATTTCCTTTAAAGTAAGGGTAAAAGAACTTTGACACTGCTTATGACAAAACTGTCTGAAAGTTTTTTATTTTTTAATACCACCAAAGGATCATGATGAGGAAGGCAAATATTACATATGTTAGGGGTAAAAATTACTCTATTTGAGCAAATGAAATAGCATCTCACCTGAGCCATGGCTTCAATATTTGCAGGAAAGGCCAGTCTTCCTCTGGGCTCCTCTTTTGCAAAAGGGAGAGCTGGGGAGGCAAAAGAAGCTATATGATATCCCACTTGCTCACAGCTCCCAGAATGACCATTTCTCCTCTGCACACCCCATACAAAAACTTGAGGAGTATGCGTGAGAAGAATGGGCAAATCTTTCATTATCCTCAACTCCAGAGACCCTAGGCTCTGACTGCAGAAAAACGGATTTAGGCAATCTGATCTCAATGGGAGAATATATGTTTGTATGTATACAACACAAAGATATACTTTTATTTTATAAAAACTGTGGCATACTATATGTTAGAAGTTCTGCCTTACGGCTTGTAGAAGCATTGCTTAAACTGAAATGTTCAAATGGCTAATTACAGAAATTACTAAACAAATCGAATTGATGATTTAGTTCATAACAGGAAAATCTATCACAAACCACCTCAATCTGCATATTAAAGTGGTGATAGGAAGAAGATAATTTTGATTCCATTGGGAACCTTAGTTTTTCATAGAATAATGGGTAGTTTTTCCTGCACTGGTACAATAAAATACCTGTTACTTAATGTAATCATGGTAATTGTATGTTGTAAGAAATCTGCTTTGAGACTGTTCCTAAAATCATTTTAGTAATTTATATATGTAGGATATGTAGAATGTGTTTATTTTATTATTATTATTTTATTTTTATTCCTCCCCCCTAAGTTGTCTGCTCTCTGTGTCCATTCGCTGTGTGTTCCTCTGTGACCGCTTCTATCCTTATCAGTGGCACCGGGAATCTGTGTCTCCTGTTGTGTCATCTTGCTGTGTCAGCTCTCCATGTGTGCCGCACCATTCCTGGGCAGGCTGCACTTTCTTTCACACTGGACAGCTCTCCCCACGGGGTGTACTCCTTGCGCATGGGGCTCCACTACACAGGGGACACCCCTGCGTGGCACAGCACTCCTTGTGCACATCAGCACTGCGCATGGGCCAGCTCCACAAGGGTCAAGGAGGCCTGGGGTTTGAACCGCAGACCTCCCATGTGATAGAGTGACACGCTATCCATTGGGCCAAGTCCGCTTCCTAAATGTGTTTTGATTATTAATGAAAAAGACAGTAATTTTGTCCTAAGATAAAACTATTTATTTTAAAAAGTTAAAATATAAAACAAAAACTTGAATAAATACAGAAAGTGCAAAAGTTTCATGAAAAAGAAATGTTTGTAGTTAAAGTTGAGTAAAATTTATTAGGTCCATCTATAAAGTTTTAAAAGCTGTAATATCAAATAGTATACTGATACAAAGTTAAAATTTTGTTCTTTCTCTGTGAAAATAACAAAATTCCCCAAATCAGTGGTCTGTTTCAGTAAAAGTTTGCAAAATTTTTCTCCTGACTAATCAGTATGCAAAAGAAAAATCTCTTTTATCAAAATAGCTCCTTATACTTTAACCTTATCATTTCCTTGACTGTTTAAGAAAAATAAATCTTATCACCTTTAAAAGAACATAATGTTCACACCTGTCTTCTCAGAGTCAAATCCTGGAAAATATATTTCACCTTGAGAAAAAGTGAAATATGTGTCAGAAACAACCTCTCCATCTAGAAATCAAGAGGTGGATGCTTTAATTCATGTTCATCTGATTTGCCCCTCCTCTGGTGAAGAAGCAGCACTATGGCTACAGAAAAAGACTGGCCATTGAGGGCTGCCAGGGGTGGTGCATAACAGTACATTATCATGGGGAAACGGACTTTGGCCCAGTGGTTAGGGCGTCCGTCTACCATATGGGAGGTCCGCGGTTCAAACCCCGGGCCTCCTTGACCCGTGTGGAGCTGGCCATGCACAGCGCTGATGCGCGCAAGGAGTGTCGTGCCACGCAAGGGTGTCCCCCGCGTGGGGGAGCCCCATGCTCAAGGAGTGCGCCCGTGAGGAAAGCCGCCCAGCGTGAAAAGAAAGAGCAGCCTGCCGAGGAATGGCGCTGCCCACACTTCCCGTGCCGCTGACGACAACAGAAGCGGACAAAGAAACAAGACGCAGCAAACAGACACCAAGAACAGACAACCAGGGGAGGGGGGGAAATTAAATAAATAAATCTTTTTAAAAACAAAACAAAACAAAAAAAAACAGTACATTATCATGAATTAAAGTAACACCACTGCTCTCTGTAGCAGTCCCAAATATTACAAGTTTGTTGCAAAAATTAATATCCAGTTATGTCACTATCATTTTGTTTTAAAACTTGCTAAGACCTTCTTTAGTATCTTCTTAGGCAAATCAATGCAGCCTGCATTCACCTTCATGTGAGAAGGTCAACAGTAAATTTTGCAGTGCTTCCCCAAGGCTGTGTGCATAGCCTAACCATCTGTCCTGGCCTGGTGGCAAAGAATCTGGCTGCATAGAAAAAACCTGTGACTGTAACCCTATTGATGATCATTTCTTAACCAGTAAACCTTTTTTTTCAGAATTAAAAGAAGCATCAGAGACAATGGTATTTTATCTTAAGAGCCTGGAATGGACAAACAACTGGGACAATCTACAAAGTCCTGGCTGTCCATCAAATTCTTAAATGTTGTTTAGTTGAGTAAAACAAAAACTGTACCCTCTGCTGTAATGGATAAAATACAATGTTTTCTCATATTAATAGAATTTGTTATATTGTTGGGGTACTGAAAACCCTTCATGCCTCATTTAGCTCAAATATTAAAACCATTATATATGTTAATCAGAAAAGGTTGTGCTTGGAAATGAGAAAACCCCTCCAGCAGGCAGCTTTGTAGAAGAAGAAAAAAAAGAGGAAAAAGGGCAATAACACAAGTTTAAGCAGTAAAGTGGGTAGTGAACCTTAACTTACCCTGTAAATTGGATGTAGCCAGTACTAATATTGGCTTTGGGTGAGGTTTATGGCAGAGGCAACATTCTAAACAAATACCCCTCGGGTTTTAGTCACGATTGCTAAAAGAGGCCAAAGTACAATATAGCCCCTTTTAAAAGCAACTATGTGCAGCATATCATGCCCTATTGCAAGTGAAAGTTTTAATGCAATAGTGTTCAGTCACTCTGAAGACTGCCATCCCTATCCAGAGGTGGACTGCAGATACTAAAAACAAGACAGGAACAATGAACTGCTGTGGGCTGCCTTCTGTGGGGGAGAGATCTATGAAAGAACATCTGGGACACCTGCCAACAGTGACAGGTAACTGTCTATCATGTCCTTGTCCCCTCCTCTAACATCTCTCTTGGGACTCTTGAGGCAAATATCCTCACAAAGATCTAGAGCCACACCACTGAAACCCAAAAGCAGCAGAGTGGCTCCACCAAAAAGGCAAACATCATGGATGCCAGACCTTGTGGTGCCTAACCTAGCAGTTCCAGTTGCCTATCACTTGCCAATAGCCCATGAACATCACCCAAGAGTGTCCATCATACTCACTCCAATGACTGTAACAATTACCTCACTGGATGAGACATATTGGCTGAGCACGGCCTCCACTAGCGTGATGACAAGTGGATTACATTGGTCCCCTCCTGCTCTCGGAAGGAGCCACACCACAGTGGAATAGAGCAGAAAAGGACTCTCACCCCTTCTAAGCCCAGGCGCCATCAAACCCTCCTGCATTCCAAGAACACCCTACCTCCTAGCCCATTACCCCTTAGCCATACACAGGAAGAATTCACTTCTACAACCCCTTATTGGCCCCAGGCTGTACTCGGACTCTAACCCCCTTCCCAATGGACTAACGTTTCCCTGCCTTATTGATGTGCTGTATAAAGTCATATCCACCACCTTCCACGAGCAGGCTGAAGTCTCTCTTCAGACCCCCGCCATGCCGGTGAGGGGGCTGAAGTCTATTCTTTAGACCCCCTCCTTTGGGAGAGCTTCTCAATAAACTTCCCGCCTGCAGTAATCAATCTCAGCATCCCAGTGAACGCCGCTTCTCTAAAACTATACACACTTGTATACACTGCTATTTTATTCAACAATATATCCTGGAAGAGATCCCAACGAGTGTGTGTAGAGTTACATAATTCACTTAAATAATTATGTAGTACTCCATTAAATGGATATTCCTTAATTTATTTAACCCAGCTGCTGCCAGATGATCATTTGGGTTGTTGCCAAGTCTTTCACTATTATAAAAAATGCTGTAATAAATATCCTTGTGCATAAATCATTTTACCCACATATGAATTCTGAGAGATAAATTCCTGAAAGTAAAATTGCTCAAAGGTCATATGTATTTTAAGTTTGAATACACATTGGTTATACTAATTTTCAATGATCTGGGATTGTACAATCAGGTCCCAAGTCCTTACCAAGAATTAACTGACCAAAATACCAGGTCCTCTAGTCTTACCTGGTTTAAGAAGACTTTCAGGGCTAGTGGGCAATGTATCTTGGTAAGAAAATTGAAAACAAGCAAAATTTTCTGTGGTTCTGAATGTACAACACTGTGATTATACTAAAAGCTATTGACTGTATGCTTTGGATAGAAGATATTAAAATTAGCACAATACTAGGAAGGAATAAAAAAGTACAGAAATAATGTAGAAATGGACTAAGGTCACATCACCGATGCTTCAGAATAGGTTTTGGCTGTAAGATTAGTAATAAAATTTGCCTTATTGTATATACTTTGTATTCTTCAAGATGTGACCAGTAATCGAAGTCTAAATTGTTTACGAGAAGTAAGTGAACTCATGATCAATATTTAAATGTTCAAGAAAAAAAAATTTAATTAGATAGTAAGAATTTACTAAACTGAGTATTAACACAAAATCTAAAGAGCAGTGAGTATGCTTGTCCATGCACAAAGCCCCCCAATCATTAAACAATGTATCAATAATTTCATGTAAAGCTAACCGTCCAAGAAGTAGCACCATGTCATCAATTATCTAATGGTTTCCTATATTCCTAGGCACTACATTCCCTGAGGAATATACATATTCCAGGTAAAGAAACAAAAAACAGAGTAATCCACAAAGGTCTTTTCTTTAAAACTTGAAAACACTCCTTTAACATTATTACTATTATTTATTAAGCTTTCAATATTCTTTTATGGACTAAATAGCCTATTTTGCACAGGTTTTGTGTAAGATACTAAAGAAAGAACAGTAATTCAAAAAGACTTGGAAACAGAGTATCTTCTCCCACACTCCTCACTTTAAGCCCTCCTTTCAGGTCTCTATTAATGGCCATTCTATGATTAAAGATAATTTCTTAAATGCTGCACTTTATAAGCAGAATGGTCAGGAACCATTTTCACATCAGTAGCGTTTGGCTCACTTCCAATTCACCTCACCTTTGCCCCTAGAGGGCATCCTCCCAGACTGAATTCCTACAACTGGAATCTGCTCCTACTGCTTAAAGCCAACATTCCCATAGCCAACGTTGTAGGATGCTGGTAATATGATCACATCTGGTATATGGAGCATTGTCAAAAGACATACAAATCTTTGTCCTTTGAAATCCAATGAATAACTTTTACAATTTTGAGATTTTACACTCTTCTAAATAATAAACCTGTATTTTTTAACAAAAAAAATGTAATGGTTTAAATTGTTTCTAGCATTACCCTAAAACTTTCTGTACATTAGGAATTGCATTTGGCTATTAATAAAAGAGCCCTGAAAAGGTAGTTTAAATTTTCTTAATGAGAAGGTAAGGGGAAGGTGGTAGCTGGTCTTGCCTTCTATGGTTGTTTTTATACAAATTATCCATCATTCATTGAAAAATTACTAGACACGCAAAGAGAGGAAACAGAAAATAAAAGTAGATCTGCTGATGATTCAGATATTGGAATAGGCAAACAAATAATTTTAAATAAATATAATTAATATGTTAAAAAGACAACTGAGAAAAAGACACATGGATGAGATGAAGAAGATACCAGAACTAGAATCCATTAAAAAAAAGCACCAAATTGACAATCTAAATCAGTAAAATACAAAGAAAATTAAGAAGCCATTATGTGGGTTTAACATGAGACCAGACAAAGCAGAAGATAGAATTACTGAAGTCAAAGAGGGGTTAGTAGGAAATATCCAAATTGAAGTACCAAGGAAAAAGAATAGAAAGAAAAGAATATAAAAGATACACTAGACAAGTGGAATCTCAGAAGGAGAAAAGAAAGATTTGAGAGGAAACAATATTTGAATAGGTAAACTGATTAAAAGCATCAACAAGTCTCCCAAGCTTAGCAAAACTAAAAAAAAATAAGTGAAAAGCAAAAACAAACAAAAAGTCAGGCACATCATAGTCAAACTGTTGAAAGAGAAAGAAAAAAATCTTAAAAGTGGCCAGAGAAAGAAAAGACATATTATCTTCAAAAGCGCAACGATAATACTTATGGCTAAAATTTCAACAGATGATGAATGGTATTCCGCTGTAAGGCCATACCACAGTTTGTCCACTTACCCATTGAGGGATATCTTGCTTGCTTCTCAGATTTGGAAATTATGGGTAAAGGTGTTATGAGCATTCATGCATAGGATTTTGTGTGGACATAAGTTTTCAGCTCATTTGGGTGGATGCCTAGGGATGCAATTGTTGGATCACATAGTAAAACTATGTTTAGCTTTGTAAGAAACTGCCAAGTTATCTTCCAGAGTAGCTATACTATTTTGTATTCCCATCAGCAATTAAAGATAATTCTTGTTGCTAAAATAAAAATAAGTAAAATAAAATAAAATTTTAACAGAAACTATGGAAGCCAGAAAAGAGGAAAAATATTTTAAAGTGATGAAAGAATTTAACTGCCAATCTGTGAAAAGCCAGGAAAACCATCAACAAAAAAATATACAACCAAAATATCTTAAAAGGCAGGTAGAAAGTAAATGGGATTAACCTGTTAACAGATTCTTGCACTGTTTGAGAAGTGTGAAATGTACTAATAAAGTAGACACAATAAGCTAAGTATGCATATTGAAAGCTCTAGGGTAAGCACTGTAAAAAAAAAAATCCCCCAAAGTTCATATAAAAATGAATAACTAATAAGATTATTAGAGAGGTGGAGGGATCACTTCGCTCCCAGAAAAAAAATCAGCTAGAGAACAGAAGGAGACTGTCCGGAGGGATGCTCTGGGGCTCAGGACACCAGAGGAAGATTAGATACCACCCAGGAGACACAGGGGCAAAGGAAAGGAGCCTCAGCTGACTGAAAAATCTCGTGAGTAGAGCTAAAAAAGCAGCAGCGGGCACCTATCCCCCTGCCTATGGAGCAAATAGCAGTCTCCAGATTGCAGCGGCTATGGATTGCAATGGCTGCAAACTGAGAGGGTTGCAGGGGTCCTATTCCCCAAGAAAGGAGAGAGGGAGGAACACAGCCTACAGCAAATTCAGATTTTGGCCAGCAGACTTGGTCTGCTGCATTGGAAGGGTTGCACATTCCCAGAATGGGCTGGACATTGTTTGCACTGAGAGCCTGCAGGAAGCTAAAGGTAATTTGCCTTCTCAAACCACACCCCCTTACTGCTCCAAGCGGGCTGCTGAGGAGGCAGAGGGAGGGAGGGATCAAGGATGGAGATCAAGGATGGAGAAGAGCTTCTGAGAAAGTTTGTAAGGCTTGGCCAATCCTGAAGTCATTGCTTCTGTACCTCCCAACTCTCCAAGAGGTTACTCTGAATGCATTCCCCTCCTGCATCTGGGGTCTGATCTGAGAGGGCTGCCAAAAAATGCCATCTGCTGGCCACCAGAAAATGCATGAAAAGGGAAAATAAATAAATGCAAGAGGCAAGCAGGTACCTTTACTGCCACTCTCTCCAAGGCCATTGAAAACTGACCTGCACTCAATTATTGGGTCCTTATCCCTGGTTTGAGCAGTTAAACAAGGGCAGTCCTAAATATCTAGAATGAGTTGAACCAAGAGTCAAAGAGCAGTGGTAGCACACAGCTACTTAACAGTAAATCCCTAAGCAAGAGAAAGAAATTGATCATCAGAGTAAACACAGCACCAGAAACAAATGCCTAGACATCAGCAAAAGATTATAAGCCATACTAAGAAATGGAAGAAATGGCCCAAGAAAAGGAATATATCAAAGCCACAGAAGAAACACAGGATTTGAGACACCTAATCAATGAGATGCACACAAATTTCTAAAATCAAATTAACGAGTTGAAAGGAAATATAGCTAATGAGAAAAAGGACATCAAGAAGACACTGAGCAGGCACAAAGAAGAATTTGAAAACCTAAATTAAGTAACAGGGCTCATGGGAATGAAAGACATGATGGGTGAGATCAAAAACACATTAGAGGGAAATGGATGTGGCTCAACCAATTGGGCTCCCGTCTACCATATAGGAGGTCCAGGGTTCAATGCCCAGGGCCTCCCGGTGAGGGCAAGCTGGCCCATGTGATGAGCTGGCCCATGCAGAGTGCAGGCCCACTGGAACGCTGCTCTGCACAGGAGTGCTGCCCTGCATGGGAATGCTACCCTGCACAGGAGTGCCGGCGGATGCTGACAGCTGGCGCAGCAAGATGACACAACAAGAGATATAGAGGAGAGAAAATAAGGAGACACAGCAGAACAGGGGAGCTGAGGTGGTGCAAGAGAGTGATCACCTCTTTCCCACTCTGGAAGGTCCCAGGATCAGTTCCCAGAGCCACCTAATGACAGTACAAGCAGACACAGAAGAACACACAGCGAATGGACACAGAGAGCAGACAACAGTGGGAATGTAAGGGGGGGTAGAAATAAATAAAATAAATCTTATAAAAACAACAACACATTAGAGGGAAGTGGCTGTGGCTCAGGAAATTGAGCTCCTATTTACCATATGGAGGATTGGTCCTCAGGACATCCTGGTAAAAAAAGAGAAAAAGGCATCCCAGATGTGCGCAGTGAGGTGCAGGCCCCTGCGCAGTAAAGCAACACACCAAAAAGATGATGATGCAGCCAGCCAGATAGAAAAAAATAAAAAACACATTAAAGGGAAGTAGATGTGGCTCAAGAAGACAGTGAGCTGGTGTGATGGACAGGCATGGCAAGCTGACGCGACAAGAGACACAAGAAGAAAAACATGAGAGACATAACAAAGCAGGAAGCGGAAGTTCCCAGTGCCTCCTAAAAGAAGACAAGCTGGACAGCAAGCTGATGTGACGGGCAGGCGCAAGAAGCTGCCACAACAAGAGACACAAGAAGAAAAACATAATGACAGACCCAACAAAGCAGAGTATAGCGGTGGATTAAGCGATTAGGCACCTCCCTCCCACATCGGGAGGTCCCAGGTTTGGTCTTGTTGCCTCCTAAAGAAACAAGGAAGACGAACAGACACAGCAAGTGCAAACAGTGAGGAAGAGGGGAGAAATAAAGAAAAACTCTAAAAAGAAAAAACACATTAGAGGCATACAACAGCAGACTTGAAATGATAGAAGATGTGATAAAGAAGACAGAACAGCTGAAATTAAAAAGAGAAAAGAACAAAGAGAGAAAAGTATGGGAAAAATTGAGCAGGGGTCAGGGAGTTGATTGATAACACAAAACACAACAACATACATATCATGGGAGTTCCAGAATGAGAAGAGAAGGGAAAAGGGCAGAAAGAGTATTTAAGGAAATAATACCTGAAAATTTACCATCTCTCACGAAAGAAGGAATTTACATGTATAAAAAGCTCAGAGGACCCCAATCAGAATAAATGCAAAGAGGGAAACAGATGTGGCTCAGACAATTGGGCTCCCGTCTACCACATATGAGGTCCAGGGTTTGATGCACAGGGTCTCCTGGTAAGGGCACACGGAGTGCCAGCCCCACAGGAATGCCACCCCGCACAGGAGTGCCACCCTGCGTGGGAATGCCACCCAGAGCAGGAAAGCCACCCGGCACAGGAGTGCCGGCCGATGTGGAGAGCTGGCACAGCAAGATGAAGCAACAAGAGACACAGAGGAGAGAAAATAAGAAGACATAGCAGAGCGGGGAGAGAGAGTAACTGCTTCTCTCCCACTCCAGAAGGTCCCAGGATCGGTTCCCGGAGCTGCCTGATGAGAATACAAGCAGACACAGAACACAAAAAGCGAATGGACACAGAGAGCAGACAATGGGGGGAACTGGGGGTGGGGGTGGGGGAGAAATAAAAAATAAATCTTTAAAAAAAAGAAGAAATGTGAAGAGACCTACTCCAAGACACATACTACTCAGAATGTCAAATGTGAAAGATTAAAAGAAAATTCTGAGAGTAGCAAGGGAGAAGCAAACCATAACATACAAGGGATGCCCAGTAAGAATTAGTGTGGTTTTCTAATCAGAAACATGGAGACAAGAAGACAGTGGTATGATACAATTAGGACACTGAAAGAGAAAACTGCCAGCCAATAATTCTTTTTTTTTTTTTTAAGATTTATTTTATTTATTTCTCCCCACTCCTTCATTGGTTGCATTTGCTGTGCCTGTTTGTTGTGTGCTGGTCTTCTTTTTAGGAGGCACCAGGAACCAAACCCAGGATCTCCCTTGTGGGAGGGTGGTACCTAATTGCTTGAGCCACCTCCATTCTCTGCTTTGTTGTGTCTCTCATTCTATTTTCCTCCTAGTGTCTCTTGTTGCATCAGTTCAGTGGAAAATTCTTTATCCAGCAAAACTGTCCTTCAAATATGAAGGTGAGTTTAAAACGTTCACAAACAAACAGAAACTAAGAGAGTTTGTTAAAAAAGAATCCACCTTTGCAAATATTTGGAAATAGTAAAGGATGCCTTACAGCCTGAAACAAAAAAACAGGAGAGGGAGGCTTGGTAGAGAATACAGAAGAAAGAATAGCAGAAAGGGTAACCAAAAGAGTAAAAAAAGAGATGAAAATAAGACATGGCATATAACAAAAAATAAAATGAAAGAAGTAAAAATGCATTTACAGTAATATCATTGAATGTGAATGGATTAAACTCCCCAATCAAAAGATATAGGCAGACAAAATGGAAAAAAACAAACAAACATGAGCCATCCATATGCTGTTTTCAAGAGACTCACTTTAGACCCAGGGATACAAACTGGCTGAAAGGAAAAGGGTGAAAAAAAGAGACTCCAAACAAATAGTAACCAAAAAAAGAGAGCATAGCTAGCTATACCAGACAAAACAGACTTTAAATCCAAAAAAGTTATAAGAGATACCAAAGGTCATTATATATTAATAAAAAGGATAATCCACAAGGAAGAATTTAAAAAGAATAAAATGTAACACTGGACTATATAGCATAGTGAAACCTCATGTAATATAAGTATGGTTAATGTTGCACTATAAGACTTTTTCTGGGAAGCAGACTTGGTCCAAAGGATAGAGCGTCCACCTATCACATGGGAGGTCCGCAGTTCAAACCCCGGGCCTCCTTGACTCGTATGGAGCTGGCCCATGCGCAGTGCTGATGTGTGCAAGGAGTGCCCTGCCACGCAGGGGTGTCCCCTGCGTAGGGGAGCCCAACGCACAAGGAGTGTGCCCCGTAAGGAGAGCCGCCCAGCGCGAAAGAAAGTTCAGCCTGCCCAAGAATGGTGCCACACACATGGAGAGCTGACACAAGATGATGCAACAAAAAGAAACACAGATTCCTGGTGCCGCTGATAAGGATAGAAGTGGTCACAGAAGAACACACAATGAATGGACACAGAGAGCGGACAATTGGTGGGGAGGGGGGAGGCGAGATAAATAAATTAAAAATAAATCTTTTTAAAAAAAGACTGTTTTTCTTTGAAACTGAACAAATGTACATTAATGTTACAAGATGTTAATATCAGACAAAAATACAACCAAACAAGCTATGCACAGTAGTATATAGTAATATATTAACAATCTTCCATTAAGGATAGAAAAAAAGGAAATACACAAAGTGAAAGGAACTAGACAAAAGGTACTATATACTTTTTTACTCCATATCTATACAAAATATAAAGAGAAATTGGAACAGAATAGCAGCTATGTACACAGGGGAAGCATAGAGAGATTGAGAGGTGATAATGAAGGGGTAGAGCCTTTTTTGTTTTTTATTATTATTATCGGAATAATGAAAATGCTGTGATTATGGCTGAAGTGATGAATGCACAACTATATGATTATACCAAATACCACTGATTGTACACTTTGGATGGAATGTATGCTTTATTAATATGTATCCAAAAAATTGATTAAAAAACTGCAAAAAAAAATTTATGTGAAAGAGAATGGGGCCAGAATAGCCAAAAACATCTTGAAAAATAAAAAAGAACTTGGAGGATTCACATTTCCTGACTTTAAAGCATATTACAAAGTTAGAGCCATCAAAATGGCATAGGGGAGCAGATGTAGCTCAAGGGGTTGAGCACCTGCTTCCCACAAGGGAGGTCCTGGGTTTGGCTCCTGGTGCCTCCTAAGAAAAAAAAACAACAAGTAAACAAATGGGAAGAAAAAAAAACAACAACTTGGGAGCTGATGTGGCTCAGTGGTTGAGTTCTGGCTTCCCATATATAAGGTCACAGGTTCAGTCCCCAGCCCCAGTACCTTAAAAAAAAAACACAAAAAAGCCAGGGCCATAAAACTACTAGAAGAAAAGATAGGAAAATACCTTAAAGATCTTGTGGTAGGTAGTGGTTTCTTGGATCTCATACACAAAGCATGAGCAACAAAAGAAAAAATAAATAAATGGGACATCCTCAAAAAAATCAAACACTTTAAAAAAAACAGTATACTGTTGGCTTAAAGACAGATATATTGACTAATGGAGTTGAATTCAGAGTTCAGAAATAGCCCATCATAACCTCTATAGCCAACTGATATTTGACAAGGTTGCCATGTCCACTCAACTAGGACAGAATAGTCTATTCAACAAATGGTGCTGGGAGAAATGGATATTCATATCCAATAGAATGAAAGAGGACCCCTAGCTCATATCTTAAACAAAAGTAACTCAAAATTGGTCAAAGATCGAAACACAAGGACCAGGGCCATAAAACTTCTAGAATAAAATGTTACAGAAGCACCTTCAAGATCTTGTGGTAGATGGCGGTTTCTTGGATCTTACACCCAAAGCACAAGCAATGAAAGTTGATAAATGGGACCTCCTCAAAATTAAAAACTTTTGTGGGAAGGGCATGTGGCTCAGGTGACTGGGCTCCCACCTACCACATAGGAGGTCACTGGTTCAGATCCCAGTGCCTCCTAAAGAAGACAGCGAGCTGGTGCAATGGGCAGGTATGGCAAGCTGACACAACAAGGGGCACAAGAAGGAAAAACATAATAAGAGACTCAACAGAACAGGGAGCAGAGGTTCCTGGTGCCTCCTAAAAAGAACACAACAAGCTGACCTGATGGGCAGGCCCGGCGAGCTGACGCGACAAGAGATGCAGGGAGAAAAAAACATAATGAGAGACACAATAAAGCAGGGAAGAGAGTTGGCTCAAGTAATTAGGCACCTCTCTCCCACACCAGAGGTTCTGGGTTTGGCTCCCAGTGCCTCCTAAAAAAAAAAAGGAAGATGAACAGACACAGCAAGTGAAAAACAACAAGGGGGTGGGGAGAAATAAATCTTTTTAAAAAAACAAAACTTTCGTGCCTCAAAAACTTTGCCAAGAATGTGAAATACCAGCCTATTCAATAGGACACAATATTTGGAAACCACGAATCCAATAAGGGTTTAATATCCAAAATATATAACGAAATCCTATAACTCAATAATAAAAAGACAAACAACCCAATTAAAAAATGGGCAAAGACTTGAATAGACATTTCTCTGAAAAGGAAATACAAATAGCTAAAACGCACATGAAAAGATTCTCAACATCACTAGCTATTAGGGAAATGCAAATCAAAACCACAATGAGGGAAGCAGATTTGATTTAGCTCAACAGATAGAACGTCCGCCTACCACATGGGAGGTACAGGGTTCAAACCCAGGGCCTCCTGATCCACGTGATAATCTGGCCCACGCACAGTGCTGATGTGCGCAAGGAGTACCATGCCACGCAGGGGTGTCCCCTGCGTAGGGGAGCCCCACATGCAAGGAGTGCGCCCTGTAAGGAGAGCCACCCAGTGCAAAAAAAGTGCAGCCTGCCCAGAAGTGGTGCTGCACACACGGAGAGCTGATGCAGCAAGATGACGCAACAAAAAAACCCCACAGATTCCCAGTGCCACTGACAATTATAACTGGACACAGAAGAATATACAGCAAATGGACACAGAAAGCAGACAAATGGGGGGGGGGATAAAAATAAATAAATAAATCTTTTTTAAAAAAACACACAATGAGATATCATTTTATACCTACTATAATGGCCTCAATTAAAAAATCTGAAAACTACAAATGTGGGAGTGGATGTAGAGAAATAAGAACACTTATTCAATGCTGGTGGAATCGTAAAATGGTGCAGCTGCTGTGAAAGACAGTTTGGTGGATCCTCAGGAAGCTAAGTATAGAACTTCCATATGATCCAAAAACTCTGTTTGCATCCCTGAAAGTAGGGATGCAAACAGACATTTGCACACCGATGTTCAAAGAGGCATCATTCACAATTGCCAAAAGATGGAAGCAACCCAAATGTTCATCAACCAATGAATGGATAAACAAAATGTGGTATAAACATATGATGGAATATTATATGCAGAAATAAGGATTGAAGTCCTGATGCATGCAACAATATGGATGAACCTTGGGGACATTATGTTCAGTGAAATAAGCCAGACACAAAAAGACAAACACTGTATGATCTTCACTGATATAAACTAATTATAATAACCAAACTCGTAGTGTTAGAATCTAGAATATAGGTTACCAACAGATAGAATGGGCTATAGAATGGGGAGCTCATGCTTAATTTGTGCAGAATTTCTAATTAGGTTGATTGTAAATGTTTGGAAATGGATAGAGGTGATGGTAGCACATTATTGTGAGTGTAATTTACAGTGCTGAATCCTGTGTGTGTTTGAGGTTGAAAGGGGGAAGTTTTGGGTTGTGTATGTTACTAGAAGGAAAGCTAAAGGATAAAACATAGATCTATATAACACCATGAACCCCGTTGTAGACAATGATTGTGGTGAATAGCACAAATGTAAGAATGTTCTTTCATGAAATTTAACAAATGTACATCACTATTTCAAGATGTTAATAACAGGGTGGTATATGGGCAAAAATATACCTAATGGAAACTATGGACTATAGTTAACAGTAATATTTTAATATTCTTTCATCAATTATAACAAAAAATACCACACCAATGCTAAGTATCAATAATAGGGGGGTAAATGGGAATGCTCTATTTTTCACATGGCTTTTATGCCTATAACTTCTCTAATTTAAAAAAAGCTACAATTTTAAAAAAAACATTATGCTAAGTAAAAATAAAGAGGCAGAATGCACTGCATATGGTATGATTCTATTTGTATAAAACTTAAATATAAATAATTCTTAGAGGCAGAATTAGATTAGATTACTGAGGCCAGAGATTAGTAGGGATAGAGAAGGACAGAGGGATTGAGAGGTGATTATTAAGGGATATGGAGTTTTTCTTTTTGGAGTAATGAAAATGTTCTATAATTGATTGTGGTGATGAATGCACAACTCTGTCATTATACTAAAAGCCATCGACTATACACTTTGGATGGATTGTATGGTATGTGAATAAATTTCAGTAAATCTGCTTTAAAAATCCAGAGTAGCAAGGGTAGTCTTTAAATATAAAGTGTGATGGAACAAGGATATTTGAATGGAAAAAATGTAATCTTTATCCTTATCTCTCACCATACACAAAAGTTAATTTGATAGATTATGGACTTAAATGTCAATGCTAAAGCTATTAAGCTTCTAAAAGAAAACAGAAGAATATGTTCATGGCCTTGGCAGTAAGCAAAAGATTTATTTTACAAGACAGAAAAAAGCATGACTCATAAAAGCCAAAAGACTATAAAACTAGAAAAATGGGGATAGATAATCACAAAAAAAGATGTTAAAAAAACATCCTTTAATATATGGAAAAAATGTTCTTACACTCTCATAATTGGAGAAATAAGAATTATGTCAACACTGAGATACTATTTCTCACCTGTTAATTGGTAAAAACAAAAAATTATGATACCACATTCTGCTGACTAGGCCTTTGAAGGGACATCAGCACTCTCACATATTGTCAGTGAGAATGAACCATGACATGATAATTTTAGAGGGAAATTTGGCAATATCTAACAAAACTATATGTGCACTTAACTTTTGACCCAACAATCTAGGAATCTAACCTGAAGATCCACCTCTAAGAATACAAAATTACATATATATATATGTCTATTTATTGCAGCACAATTTTTAGAAACAAAATGTTGAAAACCACCTAAATGATCAAATGGTCATACATAGGAGAGTGGGTGATTAAACTATCATTAAGTCCACGTAATGGAATATTATGTAGCTTCAAAAAATAATTGTTTTTTTTCATATTTATTCTTCCATTCTGTGGGCCCTGGGATGGTGATGTCCACTCCACCTCTATATCGAGAGGGGGCTTAGATTCCACATGGATGATGGATGCAATTCTCCTGCTTGCAGCTGTAGGCACTGTCAGTTCCCTGGTGTGATGTTTGACCATCTTCACCTCCCTGTTAGCTGACCTGCATAAGTCCAACTAACCAGGGAGTAGGAGCTGCAACCCTGCTAAGGCTCAGGGCCCAGCTGGCACATGGACAGTCCAGAAATTCAAGTCTCCTGAGTATACACCAACCCCAGGACCAACCATAGGTTCAGTAAAAGTGACAGAAGAGGCATGTGTAGAAACGTCACATCTAAGTCCAACTCCATCACACACAGGGACACAAATTCTAAAGTAGGGCCCACTAACATGGTACTGAGCTCCAGAGCTATCTGCCATGACCATATCCCTGTGGGCCTCCATAGCCCTCAGGAGCACCAGTACTTGGGGTTGTATCCACTTTGGCTGTTTCTGGGATCCTCCTGAGGAGTGCATAAGTGTGACCCCTCTGATGACCTCCTGGCTCTTTTTTGAAGACTCTTAGACATATAAACTCATTTGTCTTTGCCATTTCCCCCTTCAAAAAATAATTCTGTATATCTCTATGAACTACTGTGGAGTGATTTCCAGGACATATCTATTGAACCTGGGACCTCATACATGGAAAGCAGGTGCTCAACCACTGAGCTACACCAGCTTTGTTAAGTGAAGAAAACAATGTACAAAGGAATATCTATATAGTATGCTATCTTCAATGTACAAAAAAGAAGGGATCATTGAAAAGAAAGAATTAGCTCATTTGTGCAAAAGATAAACCAGAAACTAATGAGGTTAATTTTGTACAGAGAACGGAGGGGGGGTGGGGGGAGGGCGACACCAAGTTAATGTTTTCATACTCAAAATAATTGTGACTTTACAATCAACCGGAATATGGTAGGAAATCAAATGAGTAACAAAACCATACTGAAGGGGATGGGAAAGAAAAGGACTAAATTAAATAACTTTGGAAAACATTTTAAAATTATATACTGTAAGGCTAAAGACAAATCGAGGTGCGCACGGATATTATCCTCTAGTTATTAAATTTGTTTTTCACAAGGGTATGGATTAGCATTATGAGTATTCTAGAACTGAACAAATTATTGATACTGAGCGGGTTTCTCACTGCCGAAAATTACAAATGATCAAAGCTAGAACGAACCTAATGGAAGACAATTTTCTCATGTTTCTGCACATCTGTGAGCAGAGGCACTAACTGCTTTTGTTTTAGACTATCTTTCCAAGGATGTTTATACGGGAAACAACCTGGAAGATAGAGATAGTCTCCCTCCAGAGCAGAGGTTCTCAACAAGGGGTCCGTAAGCTTGAATTTAAATTAAAAAAAAAAAAAACCACGAGATATTATTCTTGTGGGAATGTGTTGGTGTGGGTGTGATATATTTATTAAATAATACACAGTATAGTGTGGACTTAGTAAGGGGTCCATGGTTTTCACCTGACTGGCAAAGGGGTCCATGGAACAAAAAAAAGGTTAAGAACCCCTGCTCCCCTGCTCCAGAAGAAAGGGCAGCATGCTTGCTGGCCATTATAAAATATTCTGATTCCGCAATAACTTTTAACATCACCTACAATGCATTCTACCTGGAGTTAGGCAAGACTTCACAGGTTAAAAGCATGGTCCTCACAAAACTCTCTCACTTTAGACATCAGTCAAAAGTACAGGAGTTCCCAGGCCACTTGCACTTCTGACTAACTGACTACCAATTTGGAAGATCCCACCACCCCCTCAGGTTAGAAAATTTGCTAGAACAACGCTCAGAATTCAGGAAAGTACTATTCTTGGGATAAGTTTTATTATAGTAAAAGGATAGAAATAAGAGACCCATAGGGCGAGGTACAGGAAGGTCTCAAATACAAGCTTCCATGTCCTCTCCCTGTGGGATCAGAATATATCGCTCTCCCTATACATCTATCTTTATTAACAATCAGGGAAGCTTTGCTCAAGTTTTGGCGTCCACTTTTCACTGGGGTTTCATTACACAGGCGTGCTGGAATCAATGCCCACAGGGTTAATCTCAATCTCGTTCCTACCTTCCCTCCACCTTCCTCCAGGTAGACTGGGCTAATATGACTGGCTCTAAATCCAAATCCCATAATCACATGGTTGGTATTTCTGGTATGCCCAGCCCTACCCTAAGACTATCAGTGAGGTGGCCTCCATCCTGAGCTGTCTCTTAGAAAAACTACCAGGTAAAGTCTGGGGTCCACCATGATAATGAAAAACAAACCTATCTTGGAAAAGTCCAAGGGTGTAGAGATTATTAGTCCCTAGGAGCTGGGACAAAGGCCAGACCTCTTTTTTGGAGGCCAAATTCCTTTAATACAAGTTCTCTAAACTCAAGGGAGCATAGAAATACGTGAGTGTGCAGGTGTCACCTGGTGGTCTTTGCATTACACTGTGGGTCCAAATGAACAGGTGCAAGAAAATGTTAACATTCTGGCTACTACTATTACTCTGATCATTAAACTGTCTTTCATCTCTGACCCAAGAGTCTCATGTCTTTTGCCAGCATCTGTTAAACTGTGGCAAGCTAACTTGTTAGCTTACAAGTAGGGTAAAATCTCAGACACTTCATAGTTTTGGTTTTGTTTTTTTTTTTTAATTAATTAATTTTTTATTTAATTCCCCCCCCTCCCCCAGTTGTCTGTTCTCTGTGTCTATTTGCTGCATCTTGTTTCTTTGTCCGCTTCTGTTGTCCTCAGCCGCACGGGAAGTGTGGGCGGCGCCATTCCTGGGCAGGCTGCACTTTCTTTCGCGCTGGGCAGCTCTCCTTACGGGCGCACTCCTTACGCATGGGGCTCCCCTACGCGGGGGACACCCCTGCATGGTACGGCACTCCTTGCACGCATCAGCACTGCGCATGGGCCAGCTCCACACGGGTCAAGGAGGCCCGGGGTTTGAACCGCAGACCTCCCATGTGGTAGACGGACGCCCTAACCACTGGGCCAAGTCCGTTTCCCCACTTCATAGTTTTTGACAGAATCCTGCATTATTAGATTGGAATCAAAAGGATTGATATGAACTGATGGTTTTTAAAAATATTTACAAATAAACAGGTAAGTAGCTAGGTATATATGTGTATATAGGCGTTCATATATTTCCTAGTTCTGTTTACTCTTAGGAACTAGAGCAATGACATTCCAGGCGCAATGAAAATACCTAGGGCCCAGATCTTGGTTTATGAATGTATTCTCCAATTAAAAAAACCAAGCCTCCTTGGAGAAATTACTGATTCCAGGACTGTAGCAAGAAAAGTACAAAATGAGCCTAAAACATCTTATGACATCTGAGAATAAGAAAGTGCTAAAAGAAAACAAAATAAATGGCATATTAAAAGGGCACAAGAGTCAATTTGAAGGAGCTCCTAATGGCCAAATCTGCTCCTAATGACAAAACAAATAACAATAATAATGGGTTACAACCCACAAAATAAAATAACTATCCATGAGTTTATAAATAAATAATTGAATAAATATATGGGAAAGAAGCAACAGCTCTTTCTTACAGCAGAATTTAAATTAATAAGTGTAGAGGAATGCTGGAAAGAAAATTACCAATAGGCAAAGAGGAAAGTGGTAATTGTTACAAGAAATATCAAAGGATGTTAAAATTAATGCGCAAAAAAAATGGGTGAAAGTATGAAGAGAAACAGGATTTTTGCATAGTCTCAAAGTATCTCCTCACATGAAACTTATTAATTAAAAAGGGAAAACAGTAATTTTACAGAAGAGAATGCAGAAGGACACCACCATAACCAAGTGATCAAAGTTAACATTACTAGTAATGACATAGTTTAACATATATCTCCTGATATGACACACTGAGAAAAACACAACATCATTTGCATGATTTTCTTGCCAAAAAAAGTACAGTCTAAATTTAGCCATATGAAAACAATAGACAGACCCAAATTAAAAGACATTCTACAGCAAAGCAGCTGTAGCTCAGTTGTTGAGCTCCTGTTTCCCACGTATGAAGACCCAAATTCAATCCCTGGTACCACCCCTCAAAAAAAACAAAACAAACAAACAAGATATTCTACAAAATAAGTGGCAAATAATCTTCAAAAGTGTCAAGGTCATGAAAGATAAACTAAAGTATTATCTCAGATGGGAGGATATTAAGGAGACAAGAAATCTAAATCAATGTGGATATCCTGGATTGGATCCTGGAACAGAAACTGGTAAGACAGGGCACTGATAAAACAATTAACAAAATTTGAATAAGGTCTGTAAATTAGTTAAAAGTCTTATATTAGTGGGGAGTGGATGTGGCTCAAGTGGTTGGGTGCCTGTTTCCCATATGGGAGGTCCTACGTTTGATCTCTAGTGTCTCCTAAAAAAAAAAAAAGGCAGCCCCAAACAAATGAAAAAAATTAAAAACCAACTCAGGGGCGCCTATGTGGCTCAGTGGTTGAACACCCACTTCCCATGTACAGGGCACTGGGTTCAATCAATCCCTGATACCAATAACAATGAAAAGAAATTTTTAAAAAATAATTGTGCTGTGGGCACCTGGGGCACTTGGGTGAATATTACATTTGCATTATTTATATTATTTTCACAATCTGAGAATGAAAAGATTTTTAAAATGAAAAATTAAGACAGGGGGAAATGAGCTTAAAAAGTCCTGACATACACTTCAAAAAAGAGGATAGCCAAATGGCCAATAAACGTATGAAAAGGTGTTGAAAATCATTACACATCAGGGAAATGCAAATTAAACCACAAAGAAATTCCACTATACAATCACCAGAATGGCTAAAATGAAAAGACTAATAATACCAAACAACCGAGAGAATGTGGTTCAACTTGAACTCTTATACACAGTTGGATCGAGTATAAATTGATTGGTACAACCACATGAGAAATAGATAGTATCTACTAAACATCTGCCTACCCTATGACCTAGCATTTCCATTTCTAAATATTTACCCAAGAGAAAAGCATTCACATATACATCAAAAAAACATGGCATAGAAGCACATCATAGAAGCACAATTTGGAATAGCCTGAAACTGAAAACTACCCAAATGTCCATCAGGAGTGTAAGGGGTTATTATAATATATTCCCAAATATAGTGAGAACTAACTACAGTTAAACTGAACCGTATGGATGAATCATTCACAAACATAAAGTGGAATGAAAGAATCCAGGCACAGAAGAACACATATTATAAAACTCTGTACATGCGCATGTATCTGTATGAAGTTCAAGAATGGGTAAAACTGATTAATGGTACTAGAATTCAGAATGGGGGGTAGGGGGAGTAGTGACTGGGAAGTGGCATAAGGAAACTTCTTGGGTGCTGGGGCAAAGTTCTTTATATTGATCTTGGCAATTGTTATACAGCTGTGTACTTAAGATTTGTGCACTTTATATATGATGTGGTGACTTGGAGTTATGTACCCTAAAATAGCTTGGTTTTTTTTGCTTTTCTTTTTTTAATTTCTAAAATCTTTTTTTTAAGATTTATTTTATTTATTTATCTCCCCCTCGTTGTTTGTGCTTGCTGTCTGCTCTCTTTATCTGTTCATTGTGTACTCTCTGTTTCTGCTCATCTTCTTTTTCTTTTAAGAAAGCAACAGGAACTGACACTGGGACCTCCCATGTGGGAGGGAAGCACCCAATCACTTGAGACCTGCTTGTTGGGTCTCTCATTGTGTTTCCTTGTTGTGTCTCCTCATTGCGTCATCTTGTTGCATCAGCTTGCCGCACCAGCCCGTTGCATCAGCTCACTGTCTTGCTCATTTTCTTTAGGAGGCACCAGAACCAAAACCAGGACCTCCCATGTGTTAGACAGGCATCCGACTGCTTGAGCCACATCCGTTTCACAAGCATGTTCTTAATCTCAACCCATTCCTGTGGGTAAGACCCACTGTAAATAGAACCTTTTGATGAGGTTACTTCAGTTAAGGTGTGGCCCAAGGGAATCAGGATAGGTCTTTTTTTTTTTTTCTTTTTTTTTAAGGTGGTACAGGGAACCCGGGACCTCATACATACAAAGCAGGTGCTCAAACACTGAACTAAAACTGCTCCATAAACTAGGTCTTAATCCCTTACTGGAGGCCTTACAGAGAAGGCCAGAGAGAAGCCACTAGCAGCCAGAAGCTGGAATTCAATGGAACCCAGAAGAGAAAGGAGAAGATTCCACCATATGCATTGCCATGTGATGGAAAAATTAAGGAACCTCAAAGATTGCCAGCCAGTCAGAAGATACTAACCCCAGGATAAAGTAAGCCTTCTGGCCTCTGAAACCATGAGCCAATAAATTCCTGTTGTTAAGTCAACTCATTACGTGGTATTAACAGATAGAAAACAATAACAGATGGCATACCTCATAAAAATAATAAAAAGTATCAAGGTCATGTTTCGGTAGGAATAAAGAGCAGTAAGATGTATCAAAATCTGCTGTGCAAGTATATATTTGTGCATCTACTTTGTTAAATATTTTGGCACTAATTAGTAAAGTGGAAGATACAGTATCCCAATAATTCCACTGGTAGGTAAACTCATGCACATCAGCAACACTATTTATAAAAAACTGGAAATAACTCAAATGTCCATTACTACTAGAAGAGATGAATAATGGTAGTATACTTCAAAGGCTGGAATATAATATAGCAAAGAAAATGAATGAACCAGTATTATATCTAATACGGATCATTTCTACAAACATGGCTGTACAAATGGGCAAAACAAAAGACAAAAGACAGTAGGGTAGGGAAGCAGATGTGGCTCAAGCAGTTGGGTACCGTCTACCACATTGGAGGTCCTGGTTCAGTTCCGGTATCTCCTAAAGAAGAGGAGCAAAACAGCAAGCTGAATGAGGAGACACAGCAAGGAGACACAAGAAGCAGGGAGCTGAGGTGGCTCAAGTGATTGGATGCGTCCCTCCCACAAGGGAGGTCCTAGGTTCAGGGGGTGGGGAGATAAATAAATAAAATAAAATTTTTAAAAAGGCAGTATGGTAGTATTCATAAAGTTTAAAAATGAGAAAAACATTTAGATAAGTATACATAAATGATTACCATCTACCATGGACACACAGCCACAGGCAGACCACACCCAAAGCAACAGGGTCGCACACCCAGGACTTCAGACGGTCACAAGCACTGACACACATTTACCACGGGGACATGCAGTCACAACCGCACTGTTACAGGGACCTCACACCTGCACATCGCCACGATCACGATCACGCACCAACCAGAGTCATCCACAGACATCCACATAGTCACAGGTGCCCCCACCTGTACTCAGTTCCGCACAAAGTCACACTGTCACACAATTCACATCCCTACGGGGACAAACCCGATCACACCCACCCAGTCACAGGTTCCCCACACACAATGCTGCACACAGTCACAATCACATACACATTACAGGGTCGCATCCAGTCATTCTAGCACAGTCACAGCTTCTCGGACTCTGTTGCACAGTGTTACAGGTAGAACTACACACCCACCCCAGGAACAGCCAGTGCCAACCGCACGGTCATTCACCTCATGCAACACAAAGACACAGTTACACAACTGCACAACCTCACAGGCTGGGGCTCGGGTTTCGGCCCGCCCTCTCCTTGAGCGCCTCACCTCAGGCCTTCCTAGCTGCCAAAGCAGCAGACTCCTCCATAGCTCTAGAGCAGTTGTTGGTGCGGCCTTGTGGGTCCCGCCAGCGCGTGACTTTGAGACTGAAAACTCGCGAGAAGTACCGTCATGCCGCAGCTTCCTCTGGGAAATGTAGTCGGAGACGAACCCGAGCGGATAAAATGGCTCCCCGAAATTGAGATTGAGCGGTTAGCTGCGGCTACACCGAAAGGATTGCGCCTCCACATCGAACTGTGTCCGGGAACACTCACTAAATCCCGGCTCAGCCTTGAGCCGTGACTCCCAGAGGAAGGTAGTCCGAACCGTTTGACATGGTTTCCTCCCGGATCCAGGCCTACTAATCCTAAGAGCTGGACAAGCTCAGGAAGAGCAGGGCAGCTTTGCGTGTGAAGATAATTTGTACCAGTGAGTTTTCTGGGAAATGTAGTTCCGAGAGAGAGCGACCGATAGAGCGTTGGAAAGTCAATTTGATTTATCTCAGCGCTAAGCCCGCGCCTAGACACACCCGGATTCTTTGACGGTTCCGTTGCGCAGGCGCAGATTTCCTGGGTCGCCATTTTGGCCTTTGTTCCGGGGTGAGTTTGGCTTTGGGGTCGTCAGGTGTAGAGGGGACGTGTGACTTGGGTTACTGAGACCCAGGCTTAGCGAGACTGAAGGGGAGGAGACCAGGAACCTGCAACGGGATCGGGGAGGTTTAAAGGGAGGAGTTACTAAACATGCGACGCAGCCGCGGAGGCGAACGGGAAGGAACCTCCGACATTGTCTAAGGACCAGTGTAATGCTGCTCTTCTGATTTCTGTGCGACTGTCGGGTGCTGGGGATGAGGGGTTGGTGAGGTTGCGTTTGCATAAAGCAAGTAAAAAGAGTTCTGGTGTTTGGGGTCGTAGAGTGTGGAAGAAAATGTGTTCAATGTTTTGTTTGGGTGTATGTGAAAATAACCACTTTCACATGTACAGAATCATTTAATATGGGTATGTGTACTAGTGTACTAAGCTCATTTAAATATATTATATGACTGGGATTATGAGTATTTTGGACCCTCGTGTAAAACAATAACCTTGGAACTTTATGGAGAATCTATTTTTATTGACGATTTGAAGGGGAAAGATAATGATTGAACCAACGAATCGTTTAAAGTGTGATTTTTTCCCTGTAAAACCAGAAGTATTTACTATGAAGTAGAAAATAAAATTTGCATTATTTTCTTTTAAAAGAAGGAGATTTCTGTTAGAGAAAAACAGCGTTCACTGGGACACGGAGACTGAACGATGCAGGCAGAAAATTTATTGAGAAGCTCTTCCCAATGGAGGAGGGCTAATCAGAAATTATCTGGGTCTTCCCTTTGACGCAGGGAAAAGTTCCAAATGGGACCTCTGGCCAGGGTCTCCGTGGGGTCTTTCTGGCTTTGTTCTTAGTAGCATCCTTCCCTCAGGGGGTTTCTGGGTGGGGTCTCACAGCCTTGTTCTCTGCCAGGTCCCAGCTGTGCCTGTCTTCCTTTTTCCTTATACTAACCTGCCTTTGGGGAGCAGGGGATAAGAATGAATGAATATTTGTGTTTGCACAAAGACCTGAAGTTTGCATAAATTAATAAAAGTGGTTTCTGTTGCAGATGATGGGAGCAATGGAGTAGGCAGGGACAGAGAAGAACGTTTTCATTGTATAATTTTTGGGGGCATATTCTTTGAATATAAAAAAAATTTTTTTGGAGGTTCTGGGGCCAGAGATTGAACCCAGAACTTCATATGTAGGAAGCAGGTACTCAACCACTGAACTACACTGGTTCCCCCGCATATAAATTTTTATACCTTGCCATCTTTATGTGAGGTGGAGGAATTGGTATTTTGTGTTCATGATATTTCTTTCCAGGAAAATACCTCAATGACATTAGGCACAATTTCTTTGGCTTCCTTGCAACCATTCCTTCATATTTCTAAATCTAATCTTCTGATCACTAAAATAAATAACAAAAATATTAGTGAATGGTTTGTTCACTTTTAAAATTAAGATTCTATCATTGACCATGTTCCTTTCACTTGTACATAATTTTTGAGCAGCCGTATACCACTACGATGGCTTCAGCAAACATTTACTGAATTGTGACCAACAAATATTTTCCCCCTCTAGGCCTATCTTAGTCTCCTGGTCCATATATGCAAATGCTTAATAGATATCACTATTTGAATATTTCATGGGAATTTCAAACTCTGAATATTCCAAAATCATACTTTATCTCCCTTCTCTGGGGGTCCTTTACTACTAATTCCCTCTTCCATATTACCTGTCATAGAGGTTCATACAACTATCTTGATAGGTTCAAGCATTACACTTACCTTTGTGTAATGCTAGAGACCCCTTCATCTCTACTCCACCCTGGTACAAATAGGTGACCAAAGTCTCTTCCTTCACACACATTTGTTTGCTAAATCTATGATGAATATAAGGTTATGGGGCATTTATATGTATTTTTCCCCTGGGAATGACAACCTAGGTAAAACATGAGGACTATAAACTTTTATGAGCTGTGCACATGACTACAACTTCTAACTAAGGTCATTACATTGTTCTCTTTCACAGGCCACCTTACTCCTACATCTTTGTAAGCTGCAACTTTTTTATTCTTCAGAAGCCTGAAGTTTCCAGGGTTGATTTATGGGGTGTTGTTTTGTTCCCATCATAACTCTGGTGCTGTATCACTTTCCCATTTCCTAGTTATAATGTGGCCAAACTGGATGTGATCCTCAGTTGAAGCAAGAAGAGCCATGAATGATAGAACAAATATAAAGGAGATAGTGTCAAGGTAAGTATTTGAGAATAAGAAAATACAAATAGGAAAAAGACCCATCATATTATTCAGTGATATGCTTTACAAGGATATTCTCTTTTCAGTCCTAGTCTTACTTGACTAGAGTTGGTAGCTGTTCTTCATAATTCTATATAATATTTCTAAATTTTTCTTCTTGGATCAGTGTTCTCCCTCCATCAGATTCTAAACAGCCTTTGCTCTTCTAATCTTTATTCAGGGTGTCAGCTTTCCTACTTTGTTTTCTCTTTTTTTCTTGTTTAGCCTGGCTAAAGGTTTATGAATTTTATTGATCTTTTCAAAGAATCAACTTTTTAGGTATGTTGATATTTATTGTTTTCTGCTTTCAATTTTATTGATTTTCTTTCCTTAAATTTTGATTATTTCTTGTTGGTTTTTTTTGTTTGTTTGATTTAGGTTTATATTGTTCTCCTTTCTCTAGTTTCCCAAGTTGGAAACTTAGATTATTGGTATCGGATCTTTCCTCTTTTCTAATAAATATATTCAATGCTATAAATTTCCTTTAAAGCACTGCTTTAGCTGCATCCACAAAATTTGGTACATATTTTCATTTTCTTCAGAATATCTTAATTTCTCTTAGACTTCTTTGACTCATGTGTTTATTAGAAGTATATTTCATCTCCAGATAGTTTGGAATTTTCCAGCTATCTTTCTGTTACTTATTTCTGGTTTAATTCCGTTGTGATCTGAGAGCATACTTTATATGACTTCTATTCTTTCAAATTTGTTAAGGTATGCTTTATAGCCCAGAATGTGGCCTATCTTAGCACATGTTCTGTATGAACTTGAAAAGAATATGTATTCTGCCATTTTGGATGAAATATTCTATAAATGTCAGTTAAATCCAGTTGATCATGCTGTTCAGTTCAACTATATCTTTACTGATTTTCTGCCTTCTGGATCTATTACTGTGGAAGTCTCCAACTATAATAGTGGGTTTGTCTATTTCTGTGTACAGTTCTAATAGGTTTCCCTTCATGTATTTTAACAATGTTAGGCCCATATAACATTAAGGAATGTTATGTCATCTTGGAGTATTGGCCCTTTTATCGTTATGTTCTGCCCCCTTTTTAAAATTGTCATTTTTCTAGAGTTTGCTTTGTCTGAGAGCTGCTCCAGCTTTCTTTTCATTAGTGTCAGCATAGTATATCTTTCCATCTCCTCACTTTTAACCTGTGTTTTCATATTTAAAGTGGTTTTCTTATAGACAACATATAGTTGGGGCTTGTTTTTTATACACTCTGTCAGTCCCTGTCTTTTAATTATATTTGGACCATCCACATTTAAAGTGGTTATTGATATAGTTTGAGTAGTATTTATCATATTTATAACTTTCTCTTCCTGCACTTGTTTATTTTGTTTGTTTGTTTTTAGGTACGGGACCTCGTATGTGGGAAGCCATTGCCCAACCACCTAGCCACATTGGCTTCCCTGAAATGGTTTGCTTGTTTGTTTTGCTTATTATCTGTTCTTGTTTTTCAGGAGGCACTGGGATCTGAACCCGGGACCTCCCATGTGGGTGGCAGGAGCTCAACTGCTTGAGCCACATCCACTCCCTCTTTGTTTCTTTTTTATCTTCCTCTCTTTTTCTGTCTTCTCTGGATTTAATTGAGCATTTTTGTGGTCTTCTCTAATCATATCAATTATACTTCTTTGAAAGAAAAATTTTAATGGTTGCCTAGAGTTTTCAATGTACATTTACAGCTGATCTAGTCCACTTTCAAATAACTCTACCACTTCATAGGTAGTGCATGTACTTTAGAGTAATCCCAATTCCTCCCTCTCATCCATTATAATATTGCTGCTATTCATTTCACTTACCCGTACATTACAGTAACCCAGTACATTGTTGTTATTATTACATTGAATGAAGTCATCTATTAAGTCAAATAAGAGTAAGAAAAAAAATTTTTTAAGTTTTTCTTCATTCACTCCTTTTCAAATGCTCTTATTTTATTCTTGTACATCTGGCCTGTATAAATTTTCTCCTCTCTGAAGAACTTCTTTAACATTTCTGTCAAGGCAGGTCTACCAGTGACACATTTCCTCAGTTTTTGTTCATTAAGAAAGTGTTTATTTCTCCTTTACTTTTGAAGGGTAATTTTGCCTACAAAATTCTAGATTGGTGGTTTTGTTCTTTCAACACTTTAAATATTTCATTAATTCTTTTTTTTTTTTAAGAATTATTTTTTATTTCTTTCTCTTACCTCCACACCCCTCCCCCCATTGTCTGCTCTCTGTGTCCATTTGCTGTGTGTTCTTCTGTGTCCACTTGCATTCTTGTCAGCAGCACCAGGAATCTGTGTCTCTTTTAGTGGCATCACCTTGCTGCATCAGCTCTTCATGTGTGTGGCGCCACACATGTGTGGGCAGGGCGCTTTTTTCACGTAGGATGGCTCCCTTTGCAGGGCACACTCCTTGCACATGGGGTTCCCCTACACGGGAACCCACGTGGCACAGCGCTCCTTGTGTGCATCAGCATTGCACCTGGGCCAGCTCACCACATGGGTCAGAAGGCCCTGCATTTGAACCGTGCACCTCCCATATGGTAGGCAGACACTCTTATCAGCTGAGCCAAATCTGCATCCCTAATTCTCTTTTTTTAGAGATTTATTTTATTTATTTCTCCCCGCCTCATTGTTTGTGCTCACTGTCTGCTCTCTGTGTCTGTTCATTATGTGCTCTCTTTGTCTGCTTGTCTTCTTTTTAGGAGGCACCAGGAACTGAACCTGGGACCTCCCATGTAGGAGGGAGGTACCCAATCACTTGAGTTATCCCTACTCCTTGTTTGTTGTATCTTCTGTTGTGTTTCCTCATTGCATCTCCTCATTGCATCTCCTCATTGTGTCATCTAGTTGCGTCAGCTTGCCATGGCAGCCCATCACATCAGCCTGCTATCTTGCTCATCTTCTCCAGGAGGCACTAAGAACTGAACCTATGATCTCCCATGTGGTAGGTGGGAGCTCAATCACTTGAGCCACATCAGCTTTCCCTGTGCCATATTTTTCATTCTTTTTTCTTTGCATTTCAGTTTAAGACGTTTCTGTTGACATATCTTCAAGTTCACTGATTCTTTCTTCACCCATGTTCAGTGTACTGACAAGCCCATCAAAGGCATTCTTCATTTCTGTTGTAGTGTTTTTGATTTCTAACATTTCCTTTTGCTTTTTTCCTTAAGAGTCTCCATCTTTCTGCTCACATTACCCATCAGTTCTTGCATGTTGTCCACTTTTTCCATTAGAGCCCTTAGCATAATAATCTAACTTATTTTAAATTCCCAGTCTGAAATTCCAGAATCTCTGCCATATTTGATTCTGGTTCTGATGCTTTCTTTGTCTTTTCAGACTGTATTTTTCCTGTCTTTTGTCAATAAGACCTTGTAATTTTCGTTGAAAGCTGGATATGTATATAATGTTTTGGGTAATAGTAACTGAGGTAAATAGGCCATTAGTGTGAACTTTTATGTTTATCTGGCTAGAAGTTAGGCTGTGTTTAGTGTTTGTTGTTGCTTTAGGTGTCAAAGGTTCAATTTCTGGTAGTTCCTTGTTTTTGTTTCCCCTTTCGTCTTTGCGTTTCCCTAAAAACTCCTTAAATAGCGTGTGTACGTGTCTTGCAACACTCTCAGTTGTAATCCACTGTATACTGGAACCTTATCGAGAGGGTGGTAAGGTGTTGAGAGAGAAGTGTTACGTAATTTTCTTAGTTGATACCATTTTTTTTTTTTTTAGTGGGCCAGAGACTCTGGGCTGCAACTAACAGAAGAGTTTCTTAGCCTTTTTTTCCCTACATGAGACAGGAGGTAGGCCAGAGGGTCTCAAGCTGCCCAATTGCTCCTCCCTAGGTCAGTCAAAGCTCCATCCTTTGAAGATAGGCCCCTCCTTGAAGGATAGAATGCTGTAGATATATTTCAAAATGGTTACTTCTCCCCGTACCCTGCTAGAAGCACAAGAGGATTTTTCTGCAGTCTTCATCATGAGAACCTGGTCAGGTTTCTGCAAGCAAAGATCATGGGAGTGTGGAACCTCTCAAATGAGTGGGCTCCCAGGCTTGTTTGTTTGCTTGTTTTTATTTTTATTTTTATTTTTTATGAGATTCCAGGGATTGAACACAGGACCTTAAACATGGGAAGCAGGCAGTCAACCACTAAGCTTTATCTGCTCACCAATGAGAGTTGTGGGTTTTTTTTTGTTTTTTATTTGTTTGTTTGTTTGTCTTTAGGAGGTACCAGGGATCGATCTGGGACCTCGTTCATGAGAAACAGGCATTCAACCACTTGTGCTACATCCGCTCCCGTCCCAGGTGTTTTCTTATTTTTATTTTTATTTTTATTTTTATTGGTCTTTTTAAATTAGGAACTGCTTATGTTCTTTTTTTTCAATATATATTTTTTATTTATTTTTAAAAGATACATAGATTACACAAAATGTTACATTAAAAAATATAGGAGGTTCCCATATGCCCCATTCCCCACACCCCCCACTTTTCCCACATCAACTTCTTTCATTAGTGTGGTACATTCATTGCATTTGATGAATACATTTTGGAGCACTGCTACACAGCATGGATTATAGTTTACATTGTAGTTTACATTCTCTCCCGCTCAATTCTCTAAGTTATGGCAGGATATATAATATCCTGTATCTGTCCCTGCAGTATCATTCAGGACAACTCCCAAGTCCCCAAAATGCCCCCATATCACAGCTCCTTTTCCCTCTTCCTCAGCAACTCCCATGGCCACTGTCTGCACATCAATGATATAATTTCTTCCATTGCTGGAGTCACAATAATTCTATAGTAGAATACCAGTAAGTCCATGCTAATCCATATTTTACTCCTCCATCCTGAGGACCCTCAGATGGCAATGCCCACTCTACCTCTCAATTGTGAGGGGCTTCAGTCCCACACGGTTGGTGGACGGAACTCTCATGCCTGCAGCTGTGGACTCTCTCCATTCCTAGGTGTGGTGGTTGTCCAGCCTCACCTCCCAATGAGCTGACATGGGTAAGTCCAGCGAACTGGAGAGTAAGTGCTGCAACACCACTGAGGCTCAGGGCCCATCTGGCACATGGACAGCCCAGAGATTCAAGTCTCCTGGACATACACCAACCCCAGCCCAGGCATTTTTAAATCTCAAAGCTAGTCCAGACACAACCTTCAGCAATTCAGTTACTGTTTAAATATTTCTACCAGTTTCTAACTACAGTGGCAGCTTCTGCCTCCAATAAGCTGTGGTTTCTTGTATTTGCCTGTCTCTCCAGTTGTTATGGTGGCAATTTGCTTTGTGATCTCAATTTTCTGGTTGATCTAAGACGTTCTTGATTCTGAGTTTGTGCAGCTTTTTTCTGTTTTTTGTTTGCTTTTTTTTTTTTTTTCTTGTTTATTCTGCCAGGAGGCAGTCAAGGGCCATTCCTTTCTTTGGAGTGTGCAGGTTTTGAGCACTCCAAGCTTGCTGAGTTAACTCTTTAGTGTACATTTTCATATAAAGATATGCAAGGATGTAGTAGTACATCTATACGATAAATCCCAAAATTGGAAGTACTGGGATATAAGTTGAATATATTTGTAACTTTGTCAGAAAAAAGGCAAATAGCTGGACAGAGATATTAAGCCAATTCACAGTCATACAAAAAATGGATGAAAGTGCCTTTTCCCCATCCTACTATATGGTCCATTTATTCAGCAAATATATATTTAGTGCTAATTATATAATAGCCACTCAAGATATATCAGTAAGCAAAATAAATAGATGTTTTCAAGGAGATGACCATGTAGTAGCTAGGTAATAGATGGTGGAGGGAGACAATAATCAAATATATAAATATATTTGAGCTCAGATGGTGATAAATAGTATGGAAAACAATAAATCAGGATGGGGCAGAAATAAATCCTTGTCCACTATATTTAACTGAAGATCTACATTGATTCTTTTAATCATTTTACTTCCTATTCAGTCATCTTACTCAGGTTCACTTGATTTTATTTTCTCATCCTTTCATTGCATTTGTCATATGTCTACTGCATACTCTTAGCTTTCCTGATTTCTGATGTGTTTAAGGTTACCTATAAAAGCTGTTAAAACTGTGCCTATCCATGAATGTCAACTTTTTGCCCAAATAGAGTCTTTCTTCTCAGTAATTAAGAAATATTTGTACTTGGAATTTCTTTCACAGTGGGAGACTAAGTTTGAAACCAGAACCAGTTCCATACAAGCACATATCTAAAATTTTATTAATAACATTGTGATGAAAATATGTTCAAGTATTGAATTACTGGGTGCTAACTATATTCCAAGCATTGCTCGGTTTATACCTATTCTCTTTGTACTCTATTTATAGAAAAAGAATAGGACATTAAGAAGCAGAAAGAACGCCATAGCAAAAGGCTTGTGAGTGAAGTTACATCCACTTCCACAACAGTACAGACTTAAGATGAAGACAGAGAATGTAAGAAAGTTGAGAAAATATTTTCTCTGACTACAAACATTGTTTCCTCGAAATAACACTTCTATGAATGTGACTTCACTTTGAAGGAATTTGTTTCATGTTACTTAAGCACAATGGGATCTGTGTAAGGAAAAAAAATGAAGACAATGAGTTTTGCCATAGTTTGTCCCATTTGGTAGTCATCTCCTTTAAGTGTAATGAGTGTGAAGTTTTCTTGGAAATTTAACCTCATGAGATACCTGAGAATTAATACTTCAGAGAAACCATTGGGGATTTAATGAATTTGGGAAAATTATAGTCACATCAAAGAAATCATGCAGGAGTAAAACGCTGTGTAGGTAAGGAATATTGGAAATCTTTTGACCAGGCATTAAATCTCATTGAGTATGAAATGTTCATACATAAATTAGTATTGTAATGAATGTAGAAATGCTTCCATCTGAAGCAAAATCTCATGGAGTATGAGAAAATTCAAACTATAGAGAAACCATATGAGTGTCCTGAATGTAGTCTGCTCTTTACAGTCATTTTTTAATTCCTAATTTTAAAAGCCATACAGGGGAACAAGCATAGAAATGTAATAAATGTGGGTAAGTTTTCAGCCTGATAGAAAACCTCTTTATTCATCAGAAAATTCATACTGAAGAGAAATCATATGAATGTGGGGAAACTTTTATTCAAATGTCAAATCTCAGACACAAGAGATTTCCTACTGGAAAGAAACCCTATGCATGTAAGGCATGTGAAAAAGCCTTTAGTTACAAATCATGTCTCACGGAGCATGAAAAAACTCATAGTGGACAGAAACAATATGAATGTAAAGAATGCGGAAAAGCCTTCAGCCAAAAGCAATACCTCATTAAACATCAGAGCATTCACTCTGGAGTAAAACCCTATATATGCAATGAATGTGGAAAAGCCTTTAGCCAGAAGGAAAACCTCATTAACCATCAGAGAATACATACTGGAGAGAAACCTTATGAATGTGGTGGATGTGGGAAAGCTTTCATTCAGAAATCAAGCCTCATTACACACCAGAGAAGACATACTGGAGAGAAACCCTATATATGTAAGGAATGTGGGAAAGCCTTCAGTGGCAAATCAAATCTCACTGAACATGAGAAAATTCATAGTGGAGAGAAACCCTATATATGTAAGGAATGTGGAACAGCCTTCAGCCAGAGGCAGTATCTGATTAAACATTACAACATTCATACTGGAGAGAAACCCTATGAATGTAATGAATGTGGAAAAGCCTTTTCCCAAATCACATCACTTATCGTACATGTGAGAATTCATACAGGTGATAAACCTTATGAATGTAAGGTATGTGGGAAGGCATTTTCTCAAAGTTCATCTCTTACTGTGCATGTTAGAAGTCATACAGGTGAGAAACCTTATGGTTGTGATGATTGTGGAAAAGCCTTTACTCAGTTCTCAACTCTTGCTTTACATGCAAGAATCCATACAGGTGAGAAGCCTTATCAGTGCAGTGAATGTGGAAAAGCTTTTAGCCAGAAATCACACCACATTAGACATCAGAAAATTCATACGCATTAAAAATGGTATGAATTCCTAGAATAAAGAAGGCCTTGGGCAGATTCATAACACATGAGAAAAATTCATTCTAAAAATACCATGAATGTGGGAAAGCCTTAAACCCAGAACTTATATCCAAGAATTTTCATGAGGAGAAGATTAATAAAATGGAAACCTGTGTCCTACACAAATTCATAGCATACATTATTATTTTTAGACTTTAGAAGCCTTTTTATTTAATGACAGGAACAAATATGAATCTTGCTATACCTCTGTTAATAATCATGGTTCTGAATGGAGGTTCAAACTGGTGCAGTAAAATGAAAGAAAAAGTGGTATAAGAATTAGGAAAGGATTAAATTACCATGTTTAGGTAATATGATACCCTACATAATGCTATAATTATGAAAATTATTTTATATTGATGCATTAGTTATATGGAATGTAATATATTGTCAAGAAACATGCCCATGAATTTCTGGGAACTTGGTATGTGATAGAAATGTCACAAATCAGGAAAGAAGTGATGGCCTATTCAAAAAATGAATTCAGAGTAATTGGCTCCCCATATGAAGAAATATAATTAGAATCCTGCCATACATTATACTTAAAAATAAATTCCAAGGGAATCAAAGTCTAAAATGCAGAAAGCAAAACTCAGACCATTAAAAGGAAATAGAGGAGAATGCCTTTATTACATAAAGAGTAAGGAAGCGTTTCTTAAAATTCCACTTTGAGTATATACTGTAGAATAACTGACACATGTACAAGGAACTATATATCGTGCAGTCATTACATGCCTTTTTTTTTTTTTTTTTGAGGTATAGGGCTGGGGATTGAACCCAGGACCTTGTATGAAGGAGGCTGGCCACATCGGCCCCCCTGATATAATTTTTCGTTTGCTTGTTATTTGTGTTTGTTCTTAGGAGGCACTGGGGACCGAACCTGGGACCTCCTATATGAGAAGCAGGCGCTCAACTGCTTGAGCCACATCTGCTCCCTACAATTTGTAGTAAGGCATGTAGAAAGTAGTGTAGCCACCAGTAAAGGAATGAATGAATAAAGGGTGTTTACACAACAGAACACTATAAAATAAGTGTGACAAAAATACATAAGCAAGAAATTGTCTCAAGCATTTGAGTGAAAAAAGACATGGAGTTATGCATATACTATGCTACACTTTTGTAAGTTTGAATAAAACAATAACAGACCAATACAATGTACTGATTATGGATTCATATGTGTATGTAATAAAGAAAAAAAAGTAGTTTGGACCTATATGTGCCAAAGTCATTGTAGTGATTTCATTTAGGGAAAAAAGAGACAATACTAGGGGTGGTGATTAAATAATGTTTGGCTTTACATTTGAAGATCCATATATAATTAAAAAGGAAAAAAATGATTAAGACTAAGTTAAATTTAAGAATTTGGGGGATAAGGTAGGGAAAGCTATAATTGCAAAAATCATATTAAGTATAAAATACAGCATATTAATGTAAATGTACTATTTTAGCATGTCAGCATATCGTCTGTAGTAATTCCCAGTATGATTTTGCAGCACATTGCTTGGCCTCACACATTATTAAGGGTCATTATCAGTAATCAATGATTCATGTATAGAATTCCTGTATGTTGAGTTTCCCTAATCTTTAAGATAAATATTCATTTGATTACTGCATTGTTTGAAAGGAGAAAACATTTAAATACATAAATCTTCTATAATGCATTGAATGAAACTTTAGTTCTCTAGATCCTGGCTTCATTTGTTGACTACCTTTGATGTACTCAGCCTGAGACAGCTTGTCTTTCCTCCTTCTCATCATCACTTTCTGTCTCAAGTGGCGTGAGCATGAGCAGGATATTCTCTAGCTTGAACCAAATCTTCCTGAAGATAGACAGGTATTAGTGCGTTTTGTGAATGGTGTTTTAAGCAACACATAGAATTTACATGTGAGTCTGATTTTATACTCTAAAATTCAAAATAATTAGAAAAGCCATTGTGATAAGTCAATATTTTTTCTGTGCTGCCTTGGCATCTATTTTACTTTGGTTATGCCACTTGTCTCAGCACTGACGTTTGATCTAGTTAATAAGCAGCTTTCCAGACCTGGGGTATAAATTCTCCCAGAGCAGAAACCCACGTAAGCCACTACTCACCCACCCATATACCTGATCCCAACCCCATGGCTGATCCCAATTGATAACTAGCCAACCCCACTACCCTCAGACCCCCAGTCCCTTTCCTTCTTGCACATTTGCTTTCAACTAACCAATCCTTAACTCCTGCAGAAAATCTAACCTCCATTGTTGGACCATAATTAATGTAAATGTGCAAAAGCACACAGGTCCTTCTCACTCTACTTGTGTGCATCACCCAAGCTGATTGCACACCCCTCTCTCTCTTTGGGACCTGTGAGTAACTATCTTCGCATACATTATGGCCTTAAGACTACCATTGTGTTACATTTGACCACCACCCTGACCCAAATTTAAAATCCAACTCTTCTAAAATCCTAAATCCATACCTTTTTAACCTAGATATGATGACACATAAAACATCTTTATTCTTTCTCCAAGCCCAGTGACATCTTTGATCCCTAAAAGTATCACTGTCCTTTTATCCCAGTATTTTGCCTTCCTCTAAATAGTCTCTTGGATATGGTTCTACTACTGCGGAATATTATGGAAGCAAATCTCAACTTACTCTAGTTGTCTTTTGGTATATTTCACAACTCAAGACATGTTTGATATTTTGGCAAAGGGTCATTATATACTGCCTTCCTTTCCATTTAAAAATACTTATAAACTAGTTTTTAGTTATAAGCATTGATGTGAAAAATATGGTTAAAAGACTGTGTGATGAAACACTAATGATTAAACATGGTTTTGTCATATAAGGTAATAATACTGCCTGGCTTTTATATTTTATATTTTTATAATATGCCTAGCTACGTATTTTCCTGAGTGCTTTTTCATTTTACCCTGGGAACAGCGTTATTAGATAGCAAATGATGAACACAAATAATTCCCCCCCCTCCATTTTATATCTGAGGAGTATGAGAGATAAGTGAATAGGTCCAAATTTTTACATCTACTTCATGAAAACCTAGGTCTATAAATAAAGGATTGTTTATGCATTAAAAGACCAAAAAAAAGCAGATGTTCTGATAATCACCAAATGATGAAATGTAATTAGAGAAATTATTATAGTCTAATTTATTTCTCTGTGTATGTAACAGATACTAGGGACCTAGGGTGAATAAGATGGATGTTTGTCATCCTGTAGCAGACAGACAGGAAAATAGGTAGAGGAGGGGAGACAAAATAAAAAGATAATTTCCTATTGTGATCAATCCTGTGAAAGGGAAGTTGGATGATAAAATGGGATACAACTTGGGAAGTACTTTTTAAGTAGTAAGGGAAGGCCTCTGTGAAATAGTGAAGTAGATCATAGTATGATGAGGAGTCTACCTTGAGGAGATCCATAAAAAATTATTCCAGGCAGGGGAATAATAAATGTAAAGATACTGGAAAATAATGGTGTATTCAAGGAACAAAGACACCATGTGATAATCATGAGTAAGGAACAAAATGGTATGGGTTGAAATTCAAGAGGTAGGCTTGGGCCATTGCATGTATGTTTCATATGCCCTTATGGAAAAGGGCTTAGATGTTATTTTTCAGTGCATGGATATCCACTGAATATATGAAGGGTCACTTAAGAAAGTGACATGTAAGTTACATTTTGTCAAAAGACTAATCTGGAGAGTGGATGATAGTGATGCAAAAGTTATGATAATGACTTAGACTAGAGGTGAGTGGGATAACAATTGAGAAATATGGATAGGTTTAAGATCGAGTGTGTAAATCAGATGACTGAAGGCTCAGCTAACCTCTGACTTAGACATGAGAAATGCCAAATGAGAATTGCACAGCTGACTCCTTGAAATATTGGCCCACAGAATCATGAGCATAATAAAATGATAACCATTTTAAGCCACTAGGTTTTGTTTGTTACACAGTAATAATAACCAAAATATGCAGTAATAATCATGGTAGATGGTTTTTTGGTGAATATTTATTTTCATTTCTTTTGGAAATACTAAGAATAAATTTGGCATTTACTAGAAACCATGGCAGTTTCTCAAAAATGGCTGTACCTATTTATACCCCCACTAGCAGTGTACAAAAAGTTCCAACTTTTCCACATTCTCAATAGTGGTATTGTCTGACATTTGTATTTTAGCCATTGCCTTAAATATATTGATATTGCCCACTATGTATTTACTCTGCACTTCTTGGATGACATCCTTTCATATGTTATATATTTGTTAAGTGCCTATTCAAGTATTTTGCCCATTTTTGGTAAGCTGTCTTTTTCATATATTTTAGAAATTCTTTATAGACTCTGGATACCAGTGCTTTGTGGAGTGTTTGTATTGCAAATACCTTTTTCCACACTGTGACTTGTCACTCTTAAGAGTATATATTTATGAAAATAAGTACTTAATTTCCTTCAGTGTATCATTTTGTCCAATATGGTTCAATGTCCAGTTTAATCGTGGTTTACTATTCCATTGATACATAGGTATTCTCCCATGTTTTCTTTTAAATACTTTATTGCTTTACTTTTTGTATTTAGAATTATAATCCATCTGGCAATAATTTTGCTAATGATATGACAGAGGAGTCAAGAATAAAATTTTCCATCTATTGCCCAGCATCACTTTAAAAAAATACCATCAATTCTTCTGCATTATAGTGTCACCTCTGTTATAAATCAAGTGATTGTATATATGTGGGTCTATTTCTGAACATTCTCTTCTGTTCCATTGGTCTATTTGTCTACCATACACCAATAGCTCACTGACTCAGAAACTAAAAGTATGTTTTTTTAGGTGAAAATTCACATTGTAGCCATTTTAGTGTACAGTGCAGTGGCAGTTAGTACATTCACAATGTTGCCAACCACCACTTCTATCTAGTTATAAAACATTTTCTTTACCCCAAAAGGAAACCTCATAACCAATAATCAATCACTTTCCATTCACCCTAGCTCAGCCCCTGGAAACCACCAATCTGCTTTCTGTCTCCAAGGGTTTAGCAGTTCTGGGTATTTCATATAAATGGAAACAAGCAATATGTGTAGGGAAGAGGGTGTGGATCAAGCAATTGGGCTCCCATCTACCATACAAGGTCCGGGGTTCAAATCCCAGGGCTTCCTGGTGAAGGCAAGCTGGCCCAAGTAGAGAGCTGGCCCATGCAGAGTGCTGGCCCATGCGACAAGCTGGCCCAAGTAGAGTGCTGGTGCACACAGGAGTTCTGGCCCATGCAGCAAGCTGGCCTGAGTGGAGAGCTGGTGTGGCAAGATGACACAACAAAAAGAGACACAGGAGAGACAATAAGAGATGCAGCAGACCAGGGAGCTGAGGTGGCACAAGAGATTGAGCACCTCTCCCACTCTGGGAGGTCCCAGGATCAGTTTTGAGTGCCGTCTAAGGAGAAGACAAGCAGACACAGAAGAATGCACAGTGAATGGACACAGAACAGACAATGTGGTGGTGGGGGGGGGAGGGGGGGAATAAATAAATCTTTTAAAAATATATATGCATGGGAAGCAGACACGGCTCAACAGATAGAGCATCCACCTACCATATGGAGAGTCCAGGGTTCTATCCCCAGGGCCTCCTGACCTGTGTGGTAAGCTGGCCCACACACAGTGCTGCTGCGCACAAGGAGTGCCATGCCATGCAGGGGCGCCCCCGCGTAGGGGTGCCCCATGTGCAAGGTGTGCACCCCACAAGGAGAGCCATCCCACGTGAAAAAAATAAGTGCAGCCTGCCCAGGAGCAGCGCCACACACTTGGAGAGCTGATGCAGCAAGATGATGCAACAAAAAAGAGACAGTTTCCCAATGCCACCTGATAATGCAAGTAGATGCAGAATAACACACAGTGAATGGACACAGAGAACAGTCATTGGGGGTGGGGAAGGGGAGAGAAATAAATCTTTAAAAAATATGTATATATATGCAGTATGTGACTTTTTGTATCTAGCTTCTTCCACTTAATGTATTTGAAGTTCAGCGATGTAGCATGTATTAGTACTTCATTACTTTTTATGACTGAATAATATTCCTTGGTGTGTGGGTGTGTGTGTGTACACACATAAATGTATATATAATAGACATTTGGGTTGTTTCTACCTTTTGGCTGTGAATATTTGGGTACAAATATTAATATTTGTTTGAGTGCCTGTTTTCAATTCTTTTAGTTATATATCAGGGGGTGGAATTGCTGGGTCATATGGTAATTGTATCCTTAACTTCCTGAGAACCTGCCCAACTATTTTCCACATTGGCTGCACCAGTTTACATTCCCACTAGCAACATACAAGGGTTCCAGTTGCTCCAAATTCTCACCAATACTTGTTTTCCATTTTTAAAAAATTATAGTCATCCCAGTGAGTGTGATTTTGATTTGCATTTCCCTAATGGGTAATGATATTAGGCATCTTCTCGTGTGTTTTTTTTTTTAACCATTTGTATATCTTGTTTGAAAAAATGTCTATTCAATTCCTTTTCCCTTTTTAAAAAATTTTTTAAAATTTTATTTATTTCTCTCTCCTCTCCCCGCCCCCCGCCCCAGTTGTCTGTTCTCTGTGTCTATTTGCTGCATGTTCTTCTTTGTCTACTTCTGTTGTTGTCAGCAGCACGGGAATCTGTGTTTTCTTTTGTTGTGTCATCTTGTTGTGTCAGCTCTCCGTGCATCTGGCACCATTCTTGGGCAGGCTGCACTTTCTTTTGCACTGGGCGTCTCTCCTTACGGGGCACACTCCTTGCACATGGGGCTCCCCTACATGGGGGACATCCCTGTGTGGCACGGCACTCCTTGTGCACATCAGCACTGCATGTGGGCCAGCTCCAATGGGTCAAGGAAGCCCGGGGTTTGAGCCGCAGACCTCCCATGTGATAGACAGATGCCCTAACCACTGGGCCAAATCTGCTTCCCCCTTTTCCCATTTTTAATTAGATTGTCTTTGTGTTGAGTTGTAGCAGTTCTTTATGTATTTCAAACTAATAATTATAAATTATCAAACTAGTAATTTATAATAAAACCTGTATGACATACTAATAAAGCAACCAATAAGCATAATTCCATTATGGAGTCAGCCTGGATGCCAGAAAAAGATCCAGAACATAATTAAAGCTACAGTGGCTAAAAAAAAATCAGTCACCTCTTTCTAGCATTGAGGCTTGAGATTCAGTCTCTCTCCTTTCAGTACCAAACAAAGTCACTCTACAGAATTGGTATCTGCATGCCCAAGCCTTCTATCCAATTACCTTTCTTTTCCAGAAGATCATTAGTCCATCATCTTGTTGTATCCACTCACCACACCAGTCCATTGTGTCAGCTCACTGTCTTGCTCTTCTTCATTAGGAGGCACCCAAGACCTCCTTGTGGTAGGCAGGTGCCCAACTGTTTGAGCCATATCCACTTCCCTGGTTTTATATATATTTTTAAAGAATGGTGAGTTGGAAGCTGGAGTACTGATTTACACAGCTGATGAAGTTAATTGGACTTTCTGACATGGGGTTTATAGAGACCTTCTAGAAGTTAGGATAGGGAAACCTAGTCAGGGTAAGAGTGAAGTCCATATCTACACTGTCTTCTTAAACTAGTCAGCCATCTAAAGGGGCTGAGTGGGCAGCAGATTTGGTCCAGTGGTTAGGGCATCTGTCTACCACATGGGAGGTCCACAGTTCAAACCCCAGGCCTCCTTGACCAGTGTGGAGCTGGCCCACGTGCAGTGCTGATGCGTGCAAGGAGTGCCCTGCCACACAGGGTTGCGGGAGCCCTACGCGCAAGGAGTGCGCCCCGTGGGGAGCCGCCCAGCGCGAAAGAAAGCTGCAACCTGCCCAGGAATGGTGCCACACACACAGAGAGATGACACAACAAGATGACACAACAAAAACACAGATTCCTGAGCCACTGACAACAGAAGCAGACAAAGAAGACGCAGCAAATAGACACAGAGAACAGACAACTGGGTGGCGGGGCTAGGAAGGGGAGAGAAATAATTAATAAATCTTTAAAAAATCAAAAGCTATGAAAAGATCTAAAAAAAACATAAAAGTTACTATAATAGAGACTGAAAGCTTGGGTAGTATGAAATATTTTTATATCATGTTGTGTCATGGGTCATTATGTGTTTAGTTTTCTGAAAAGGCCACATATATATGATCCCTCTTCCATGAGCTATTATCCAACTGAAATTTAGGACTAGAAGTTAGGACAAATGGAGATCTTTATTACAGAAAATATCCTAAGAAGGCTGAAGGTCAGTGTGGGAGCCCAAGAAGTTTCTGACTGTATTAAAGAATTAAACAGACTGACCAAGTCAGTCATTGCAGTATAGAACTGGGATGTTCTCCCATCTAACACACCTACGAAGAGGCCTCAATTCCATGGCATAGCCTAGATCATTGGGCAGTGTTCTAGACAGGCAGATTCCACAGCAGAAGAGAAAAGACGTAGATTCAGTGCAGCTCATCTCCAGGTCTCCCAAACTCTGTGTAAGTCTGGGTCAAATCAGAAGACAAAAACTATTCAGTAATTTAGAAGTTTAATATAAAGAATTACTAAGCACTGATAGGAAAGTACTATAAAGATAAAAAGAACTCTAAAGGGTCCCTATAGCCAAGGTAGAGTACCCAAGTAAAGACAAACTTAGAAAGGGGGTGGGAGGGGGGGGGGGGGAATTCATACCTCAATGAAAAAGGCATGGTTGCAAATCACCGGAGATGGAAGAGAAGTTCACTGGGCTGCTCAGCTCACCAGTTGGGTGAGCAGAGGCTGAGAGGTGGGTAGGCAAGGGGAGTTAAGTGCCACTGTGACTATTACTGGAACCAGGAGCTGAAGAGACCTCCCTCTGCAGGAAACTCACACTTTTTTGTTGGGCTTGGTCCAGGACAGCTCCAGGTATCTGTCACAAAGGTTGAGTGGCTGGTTTGGTGGATGCTTGGCCTCCATTGGGCCCCCAATGTGCATGTGAAGGGATGTGAACAGGGTGCAGGGAACAGTACTTGACTGGGGCACAAGCCAGTGTTGTTTGGGGTTCCCTGCTACAGTGCCTCTGCCTGAGTCAAGAACTGGAGAAAACAGGGTGGCCAAATGCTGGAGAAAGCTGTGCCCTGCAGCCACTTCACACTAGAGAGAACTGTGTGGGCAAGCAGTGTAAAGATGCACACTCTCCAGGAACCTGGTAAGTGAACCACACCAAATCAGGAGAGAAAATTCTTTCCTCCTGCAATGTCTCTTCAGCACCCTCTACTGATGAAGCTTAACACCATCCCAGCTGGCAGAAGAAAAAAAGACTTAATCCATTTTCACTGATCAGGCAACAAAGGGTTAATTTGGAGCTGCGGCGATAAATTGGTAAAGTGGCATACTCTCTGATCAGCCATTTTGCTCCCCTTCCCCAGGAGAGGAATAAGAGGGCAAGAAGCCAAGAGTATTTAGGGGAAAATCTCTCCCCTTGAGTGGGGAAGAAGCATTTTCAACTCACATTCTTAACTCGATGGGTGTTGCCATATTCCCCTGCAATCAGCACTTTATCAGTATAGCCTTGTCTGTTTCTTCATGAGCTCACTGCACTAAAACCAACCACTGCTACTTGGGACATATTTTGGACTGTTAGTAGACATGAATAATTTGCCTCCAGAAGTCTCTGAAATGGAACATAACGGCACATTAATGAACCTCAAGGTCATGCTTTGCCCAAATGCCAACAATGCATTCCCTAATCTATTTCCCATCCCAAATTATGCTTAGCTATATTGCCCAATAAAACTCATCACAGATCCTGCAATACCACTACTGGGTAGATACCCAGAAAAACTGAGAGCAGTGACACGAATTGACATCTGCAGACCGATATTAATAGCAGTGTATTCACAATTGCCAAAAATTAGAAGCAACCCAGGTATCCACCAACCGATGAATGGGTAAACTGGTGTATTCACATGATGGAACATTATGCAACTGTAAGGAGAAATGAAGTTGTAAGGTTAAGACAACATGGATGAACCTGGAGGACACTGTGTTGAGTGAAGCAAGCCAGACAGAAAAGGACAAATACTGTATGAATCTGCTACTATGAACTAAATATATTGTGTAATATATTGTATGATTCCATTTATATAAAATGTAAATATAAATTTATAAAGATGAAGTTTGGTTAGTGGTTATGTAGGGCTAGGGAAGGCATGCTAAGGTATGAGTTTTTTTTGGAAAATTATTTTCCAAAATAATAATTGTGATGATGAATGCACAACACTGTGATTATACTAAAAGTCATTGATTATATACCTTCAATAGATCATATGGTATGTGAATATATCTCAATAAAACTGTTTAATAAGTAATTGTGCAAGAATAGCCAGAAATAGCAGCTATGTACAGCCGGGGAAACAGATTGAGAGATTAAGAATGTCCTTGTCTGTTTTTTATTGAAATAATGAAAATGCCCTAATAATGATTGAAATGATGAATGCACAACCCTGTGATTATACCAAATATTACTGACTGTATACTTTGGATGAACTGTATGCTTAATATGTATCAATAAAATTGTTTTGTTTAAAAAAACAACTCATCACAGAGATTATGCAATAAAAGACATAATACCCAAAATAAGATTTCCAATATTTGAGAAATGACTTCTACTCAAACTTACAGGGAGAAAAAAGTCCAAACATGAAAACTCCCTGAAAGCCCAAAGAAGTTAACACCCAAGAGTTAAATTTGAAAACAAGTTCTATTGTTCCTTTGAAATAAAATCCAAATCCAAATTTTATTAAAATAAACTCATCCTCCCCAAACACTTTTCTTCAATCTCATATGAAAGGGTTTTCCAGGCCTGGTTTGACTCTGGATTCTCTTAATAGCAAAAGCCTGGGCTCCTGCTTTTTTTTTTTTTTTTCCCTTGAGGTGGGGGTTTGAGATTTTTTTCCTTCCCTGAGATGGTTCCCTCATTCATTTGCTTGTTGTTTTTGGCTTGTTGTTTTGCTTGTGGTTTGAGCTCACTGTTTGCTCATTTTTCCTTGTTGTCTGTTTTCTTTAGGAGGCACCGGGAACTGACTGGGACCTCAATGCTCATTTTTTGTTGTTTTTTAACTTCCACTTTTCCACATACTTTGTCACAAAATACAGTTTTTTCAAAACATAAGACTATAAAACTCCATTTGTAAAAGTCTGTTATTGTAAGGAGTGCACACTAGCAGGGAAGATTCTTAAACATTTTTTTTGTCTTTACTTTTTAATGTTACATTAAAAAAAATGACGTCCTCATATACTCCCAACCCCCCTCACCCCACTCCCCCACCCATAACAACAACCTCCTCCATCATCATGAGACATTCATTGCATTTGGTGAATACATCTCTGAGCACCGCTGCACCTCATGGTCAATGGTCCACACCATAGCCCAAACTCTCCCACAGTCCACCCAGTGGGCCATGGGAGGACATACAATGTCTGGTAACTATCCCTGCAGCACCACCCAGGACAACTACAACCCCCCAAAATGCCCCCACATCACATCTCTTCCTCCCACTCCCTACCCCCAGCAGCCACGATGGCTACTTTCTCCACACCAATGCCACATTTTCTTTGATTACTAATCACAATAGTTCATGAATAGAATATTAGTAAGTCCACTCTAATCCATACTCTATTCCTCCATCCTGTCGACCCTAGAATGGCCATGTCCACTCCACATCTATTTCAAGAGGGGGCTTAGATTCCACATGGATGCTGGATGCTGCTGAGTTCCTAGCCAGGGGAGCTCTAGCACAGTCCCTAAAGGAACAGCAACAATCTCCCAAGTGCAATGGCAAAGACTAGAAAAGAAAGGAGGTCCAACAATGAGCCTTTGCTACTAATGACTATGCTTGTGAACCTATACACCTGAAATAAGAAGGCCTAGAACTGCAGGGTGCCGAAGAGTTACCTCTTGAGAGCCTCCATTTTGCTCAAATGTGGCCAGTCTTGAAGCCAAACTCAGCATGTAAATGTTTTGCCTTCCCCCCAGCATGGGACATGACTCCCGGGGATGAGCCTCCCTGGTGCTGAGGGATTACTACCAAGTAACAGCTAATGATGTAACTAGAAAATGACTTTGAATAAAAGGGTCAACTTGGACCAGCAGAATATCTCAGTCTACATATAATACCAGGAGTTAAAAATGCTTTTTGACCTGAATAGAAGGGGGAAATGGAAAGGACAAATGAGTTTATATGGCTATGAGTCTCCAAAAAGAGCTGGGAGGTTATCAGAGGGGTTGCCCTTGTGCACACCTGAGTAGAGTCCCAGAGACAGAAAAAAGTAGATGCAACCCCAGGTATTGGTTCTTCTGAGGGCTGCAGAGACCCACAGGTTCTATGGTCATGGCAGATGGAGTTCAGTGCCATGTCAGTTGGCCCTACTTTGGAGTTGGTGTTTCTGTGTGATGGAGCTGGACTCAGATATGATCTTTGTCCACCAGCCTCTCTGTTACTTTTACTGGAACTGTATTTGGTGCTGGGGCTTAATATATACCCAGGGGACCTGAATCTCTGGATTGACCATGTGATAGCCAGGCCCTGAGCCTCAACAGACTTGCAGCTCCTACACTCTGGTTCATTGGACTTACCCCACTCAGCTAATATGGAGGTGAAGAAGGTCAACCACCACACCAGGGAACCGAGAGTGCCTACAACTGAAAGCAGGAGAATTTCATCTTAAACTTTTTTTTCTGTGAGTTTTCCTGTCAGTTTTGCTTGTTAGTGGAAAATATGGGACTGTCATTTTACAGACCCATCAGAAGCTTCTGACTGAATTCACATTGCTCTTTTTTTCCTCTCCCCATTCTCTCCCCCTTCCCCTTCCCCTCCCTGCTGTTTCTCTTTTTTTGCTGCCTGTGTCCATTTGCTATATGATCCTCTGTATCTTTTTTTTTTTTTGTCTTCTCATTTTCTCCTCTAGGATTCACCAGGATTCGATCCTGGGGACCTCTGATGTGAAGAGAGGTTCCCTGTCACTTGCACCACCTCAGTTCCTGATTTCTGCTGCATTTCACCTTGACTCTCCCCTTCATCTCTCTTTGTTGCATCATCTTGCTGCATGACTCACTTATGCAGGCACTGGCTCACCGCATGGGACTGTATCACAGTGCAGGCACACTTTCTTTTTCTTTTTTTTTTTATCAGGAGGCTCCAGGGATCAAACCTGGGTCCTCCCATATGGTAGGCAGAAGCCCTATCACTTGAGTGCCATCCACTTCTCTCACATTGCTCTTTCGAAGTAGCCCTGTTTGTCTTAAAATTTATCAGTGTCTGACCTTCAACCTACAGGCAGTGAGATAAACAACACTTCTGGACTGTTTTTGAAATATTTCCAGGAAGTGTGATTTCTGAATGGGTACTTCACTTCATGTATACATTTGAATTGCCCATACAACTCTGTTAAAATGCATTCTTTTAAAAAATAAGTAGGAAAAATAAACTTTACTCTTCAACCAAGGTACTTAAAAAATGAACTTGTGGTTTCTCAGCAGATATTCCCAAATTGAACCTATCACTACAAATTTTAGCATTCTATTTACAAACATTTATAGAGTTACAGGTGGAGGGGGACTTCATAAAATCAAAGATGTTGCTTCTCTTGAAGGAGAAACCAGTTCTACAAATTCATACGTAAGAATACACAACCTGTTTACAATGCATAAGCATGTGGGGATTTACATACACTGAAGACGTCCAAAAACACAAAAACACCCTTGTTTAAGAACTTCCCAACCTCAACTCTAATTGTCTATCAGGAAACTGCCTCCTACTATCAAGATTTGGTTTTAATTCAGATTACTTCTGTGGATTTTAAACTAGCAGAACATCAGTCCCAGCTGTGAATATAGTGAAGAATCTAAAAAGGCACTGGTAGATATGGTTGGGAATGAAGATTCCTACAGGAGTGTTATCTGGAAATGTATCAGGAGGCGGGTAGGTTTTTAAAATGACATTGGGGGAAGTGGATGTGGACCTGCTCATTTGTTTTTATTAGTTTTTTTGTTTTGCTCGTTGCTTTTGCTTGATGTCTGTTTGTTGTCTGTCTTCTTTAGAAGGCACCAGAAACCAAACCCAGGACCTTCCATGTGGAAGGTGGGTGCTTAACTGCTTGAGCCTCACCACTGGGCTGCCTCTTACTGGATGTGGTACAGTTCTTTTCATATAACACTGATGTGCCTCTCATTTAAGAATCCAAAGAATTATTGAGTACACCAGATTATCATAGCACTTACCTCACTCCCATCAAATTTAGAAAACATGCCACTCCCCAAGACTTGACAGTTAACCAAGGCACTACAATGTTCCCAGAACCAGAACTATTAGGTGTCAAAGTTCAGAGACTTAATGGTTTCTGGGGAGTGTGAATGGAGAAAATCTTACCTTCAGTTTCACCTGGATGATAGTCACTGTCTTGTTATCTGGTCCATGAACTGCAAATCTAAAAACAACTGGAAGAAGTCTCTCATCCAAGGATAAATTATGGCATGCTGACCAACTCTTTGGGAAAAAAATCCCCCTATGCAAACTTCTCTGAATTTGTACTTGGAAAACTGCTGTATTCTCAAGGGTTTACCAACTTGTAATGATGGCAAATCTACTCACCAAGTTTTGAAATCTCTTTTATCGCAACTGTGCATGTTCAAATTATCATTTCTATAAGACTTTTTATTTGAAACTGAACAAATGTATGTTAATGTTATTATCAGGCAAAAATACAACCAAAGCAAAATATGGGAAGTAGTATATAGTAATATGTAAATAATTTTCCATTAAGGGTAAATATATATATATATATATATATATATATATATATATATATATATACTAAGTGAAAATAACTAGACAAACTTGACTATCTACACAAAATATAAATTATATGGAAACAGAATAACAGTTATGTATGGAAAGGGAAGGTTAGAAGAGATTTGAGTTGGTTATTAAGGGGTAGATTTTTTGTTTTTTATTAGTAGTAGTAGTACTGGAGTAATAATGATTGGGATTGGAGTGATGAATACACAGATATGTGATTATACCAAATACCATTGATTGCACACTTTAGATGGATAGTATGCTTTATTAATATGTATCAATAAAATTGATTTTTTAAAATAACATTTCCACTTCTGTTTTGAGCTCCATGTTTCTGGCTCCCCAGAATAGCCTGGATGATGGGGTTAAAATGAGGTCAGTGGCCTTCACCACCCCCTGGCAGGCATGTCCTGTGCCATAGTGGATGGTGCAATCTTTTGTTGTGGAATTTCTTCAATCTGTGAACTTACATATATGAGCATTCTCTTAGGGGAGAAGAGGCTAATACATATTGGGTAGTATGTTAGCAGGTTCTGCAAGTTAGAGATACGGTTAAGATAACACCTAAAACTGGATTTGAGGCCAAGTTTTAAAATTGTTATTGAGTTAGTAATAGGGTTAGGAAGGAAAAAAATATCTGAATTCAGGATGAGACCACAGGTTTTAACAGAGAACAGGGTTAAAGGGACAGTCAGAGTCAGGATACAAAGTTAGCACTAAGACTAGAGTTGATCAGCATGTAAATGCATTACTGTCCCCCCACGGTGGGACATGACTCCAGGAGATGCGCCTCCCTGGCGCTGAGGGATTACTACTATCACTAACTGGTGATGCAATTAGAAAAAGACCTTCAATAAAAGGGGGGAAATGGTAAAGACCAATGAGCATATATGGTTGAGTCTTCAAAAAAGAGTGAGGAGGTTATCAGAGGGGTTGTACTTAGGCATACCTCAGCAGGATGCCAGAGACAGCCATAGACACAACCCCAGGTACTGGTGCTCCTGAAGGCTATGGAAACACAGGGGTTCTATGATCATGGCAGTTGGCTCTAGAGCTCAGTGCTGTCAGTGGGCCATACTTTGGAATTTGTGTTCCTGAGTGTGATGAAGGTGGACTCAGATGTGAACTTTCTACACATGCCTCTTGTCACTTTTACTGAACCTGTAGTTGGTGCTGGGGTTGATGTATACCCAGGAGACTTCAATCTCTGGACTGGCCATGTGCCAGCTGGGCCCTGAGCCTCAACAGAGTTGCAGCTTCTACTCTCTGGTTTGTTGGACTTGCACAGGTCAGCTAACAGGGAGGTGAAGATGGTCAACCACACCTGGGAACTGAGAATGCCTACAACTCCAAGCAGGAGAATCACATCCATCAACCATGTGGGATCTAAGCCCTCTTTCAATATAGAGGAGTGGACATCACCAACCCAGGGTCCACAGGATGGAGGAATAAAATATGGATTAGAGAGAACTTACTGGTATTTGACCACAGAACTATTGTGACTAATAAGAGAAGAAACTGTAGCACTGATCTGGAGAAGTGGTCACAGTAGTTACTGAGGGCAGGGAGAGGAAAGAAGAGATGTGATGTGGGGGCATTTTCAGGACTAAGAGTTGTCCTAAATGATATTGCAGGGGCAGATGCTGGACATTATATATCCTGCCATAACCCACTGAATGGACTGGGGGAGAGTGTTAACTACACTGTAAACTACAATCCATGCGGTGCAGCAGTGCTCCAAAATGTATTCACCAAATGCAATGAGTGTGCCACAATGATGAAAGAGGTTGTTGATGCAGGAGTGGGGGTGGGGGAGTATGTGGGAACCTCTTATATTTTTTAATGTAACACTTTTTTGTGATCTATGTACCTTAAAAAAAAGACAATTTAATAAAAATAAAAAAGACTACAGTTGAGTTGGGCCCCATTAAAGGGTTTAACGAGTGTTTGATAGACTGTGGGGTTGGGTTAAGAGCCTGGTTCCACAGGGAGCAGGTGGGTGAGGACTGGGAATTAAGAAATATTTTGAGGTTGAGCTCTTGATAGCTTTCTGCATGAGAGATAAGGGTAGATGTCATTTTAACATGCCTGGGTGGGTTTCCATTTCTCAGGCATGTCAATCTCATTCCTTTCTATTCTTGGTGTACTAATATTTTCTATGCTTACTTGCATTTGCCTGTATATAGTCTTTTACTGCCTAATCACACAGAAACTATTTGTCTGGCTTAATTAAGAGACATAATCAATGGAAAAAACAAGATACCAATATCCACCACCATTTATTGCAATTAAAAAAATTAAACATTAATCATTTATTTTACATTTCCAGCATCTATTTTATTTCATCAACTGAGATGCATGTTTTTGATACATATTTCAGCATCTCTGCATCTTAGTATCTATGGTAGGTTGTTACTGGCTTCTACTATTCACCCCTTCTTTCACAGACATGATTTGCCATATGCCTTTGCAGTTCTTCCCTATAGAGAGGCAGAAGATAGCTGTCTGCCTCTTGACTTTGACCACGGCTTGTTTTGGCGAGCAAAATCAGGTGGAAATTATGGTATGCTATTTCCAATCCTAGGATTTGAGGCCTCATTCATTTCTGCTTTTCCATTTGTGCTCCTGCCATCACCAAGACAAGATCATGTAAAAGACAGCACCTGGTCCCAGGAGGATGACACATATGGAACTGAATTGCCCCAACCTAGCCCAGTCTAGATGAGCCAACCTCCGGCTAGTTGAAGAAGCCTAGCTAAGATCAGCATGGCTGCTCAGATGAGCCCTATCTATCACAGTTGGGATTGCTGTTTTAATCCTTTGAGTTTTGGAGTGGTTTCTTAATGTTTTTGTGGCAATAGCTAAATGATACAAGTTGACAGGATATCAGTTTAATTGGCAGTTTCACAGTGGTACATCAAATAATAGGGAATCTTACAAATGAAGGCACCTTAAGTTCAATATATAGTAATAGTAGCACAATTCTATTATCTAAATCATGTTTCAGTCAGGCTCAAGACCCAAAACTTCGCTCTCACATGCCTTTTGCCTGCCAAGAACAGGACCAGTCATCAGTCAACACATCCTCTTGTCATAAAATGTTTAATTCACTAAGAAAATAACTGTCAATCCTGAGTAATCAACAAAACTTTTTAAGAATGCTAGTGAAATACACATATTTTCAGGTAGTTTATAACCAACAGATTTACATTAGCATGTTCCCAAAAAGTGTGACAAGCAAGAATATATAGTGAGTCAAGAAAATGGGTATATGTGATTGATACTAATGTCTATTTCGTGGAGAATTAAAAATAGCATAGAACTGAAATAAAGGAAAATATTGCTGGTAAGCCTGGAGGGATGACTGCTGCTAGGGATAAGTGTTGTAAGGAAGAGGGTAAAGAAGTGGATTAATTTTTGGAATTAACCATGTTATGATTTCAAGGATAAGTATACTAAATGAAAATAGAGTAAATATCTTTCAAATCAGAAAAAGGGGGAAATGGAGGGGAAAGGAGAAAACAGAACAAAAGGGAAAAGGGCATATAATATATAAGATTTTTAGAAATTAATGAAAATGTCAGCAAACGTAGGAAATGTAAATGGATTAAGTGTTAATGGAAGCAAGTATTCTCAGCATGGAGAAAAATACACAAAACCCAGCTTTATGCTACTTATAAGACTTCATCTAAAACTAAAAGGTACCAAAAAGTTAGAAACTATGGAAAAAAGATAAATCAATTACTACTGAAGCTGTAGTCATTATGATAGATATTAAAAAATAGTATTAGTGATAAAGACTCTCACTATATAATAAAAGGCTCAATTTAACTAAAGATAACTCAGTTCTAAATTTGCATACATTGAATAATGGCTTCAAAATATTTAAAAAACACATTCCTTCTAAGAGAATTTGACAAAACTACCATCGTAGGGGAAGATTTTAACACTCCTTTCTCAGTTTATAGAGCAAGCTGAAAAAATAACTTTGTGATAATGAATATTTGAAAAACATAACTGATAAACTTGACCTAACAGATATACCTAAAATATTTTACCAATTAGAGAATATTCCCCTAAAGTCTGTAGGAAACATTTGAAAAACTGACAATATTGTACGTCATAAAGAAAATCTCAACAAATCACAAATCATCAAAAATGAGATTATAATGGAAATTAAAAAGTTATTAGATGGGAGCAGATGTAGCTCAAGTGGTGTGAACACCTTCTTCCCATGTACGAGAAAACTCCTTAAAGAAAGAACAGTTTGTAGATTTTTTAAGTAGTTGAAAAAGAATTCAAAAGAATGAAATTTTATGTTGTGAAAATCAGGAATTTCACTTTTCAGTGTCCATAAATAAAGTTTTATCGGAACACAGCCATACTCATTTATGCCTACCAATTGTGCCTTTGAGCTACAAAGACAGAATTGAGTAATTATGACAGATTGAATGGCCCATGGACCCTAAAATATTTACTATCTGGCCAATACCTCTTTCAAAGTACATCCCTCTTAGTGTTTAAAAACTACTTGAAATAATTATTTCCCTGTGCTATCAAAAATGACTGAAATTATAGCCCATTATATCAATCAAAATCCAGTGATAATTCATAGAAAAAGTGGGACTGAAAAAGGAAAGCTCTTTTAACAGAACAACAGAATAATAACTGATTTTATATAAGTTAAGACCTCTGCTTCAAATACACTTGTGATATTTGATTTTGATAAGGATTCTGTAGAGTATAAATAACAAAATATTGTTATAAAAAAATACCTGAGATGCAGATAAAGCAAAACTTTTGGGAATATATACTAATATATGCATATGTTAAAAAAGAAAAAAGGCTGAAGTTTAGTGAGAACTTTTTTCTAAAAGTAGAAAAAACAGGGAAGTAATGAAGGTAAAAGAATTAATTAACAGAGGGGATCAACAAAGCCAAAAGCTGGTTCTTTGAAAAGATTCATGTAATAGTCAAAACTTTTTTGAAATTATTGAAGCAAAAGAGAATAGGCAAACAAACAGAAAATAGAGAATAGGCACATACAGTGTTGGAAAATGGGCACATCCCTGCAGACACAAAAGATTTTCCCACAATTAAAGTGGAAAAAATAATACAGTAAAATCTTTTGTGTGCGTAAATCTGAAAATTTAGATGAAACTTACAATACTTCAGATACAGTCTATTTAAAACCATAAACAAGTCTAGCCAACACAGTATGGCAAGAAATAAAAATTGAAGTTGTAAGATTTAGAAAGGGAAAAACAAATCATTATTTACAGATAACATAATTATCTACAAAGAAAAGCAAAATGGCTTTTGAGAGTTTAACGTTGTTAGACACAAGACCAGATTTCAAAAACGACATTCTTACCTACTAGCAACAAGCACAAATGTAATAAAAAATTACAGCAACATAAACAGAGTACCTGGAGAAAATATATAAATGATATGCATTTTTTGCAGAAAATGAATAAACTTTGCTGAAGGATATTATAAAATACCTAAGTATATTGAAGAATATAGAAAGGGTGACTACCATAAAGATTTCAATTCTTACTCAAATTAATCAATAGATTCAATGCAAATCATTTAAAAATACTTTTTTTCTGAAGGAATTATATTTATTAAACTACTATATTGGTGAGGTTTATAAGCAACAGATAAGTAATGTTATTTCTGTTATTATTATTTGTAGGAGATACCAAGGACTGAACCCATAAGCTACATCTACTCCCCACCCTAATACTTTTTTGAGATGGGAAATTGATTTTAATATACTTGAGAAAAGGGAAGAACATGCCCAACATATATCAAGGTTTATTATAAAGCAATACTATTTAATGGAGCTTAATTTCAAAGCCAAACACATGCATTAATGGAACAAAATAACAGACCCGAAAACAAAGCCATAAAACAAACCATATACAGAAACTTGAAGATGCAAATCAGTGGGGGCAAGATGGGCAGTTAAATATCCATATAGACAACAAATAAAATTGGGTCTCTACCTCACATGCCAGAAAAATTATAAATTACCATCATTTAAGAATTATTAAAAACAAATTTGTAAACCTTTGGAAGAAAATATAGGACAACATCTTTGACCATGGGTAAGAAATATTCCATATTAAGACCCCAAAAGCAAAAATAAAAGAATAACGTGGTTATTTTAAAATTTAAAACTATTGGGCCTGGGCAAATAGTTTTGACCAAACCATAAACAAAGTGAAAAATCATAGTTTAAGAGATATTACAACACAGATAACTGACAGTGGATTGGTATCCAGGTTATATTATGTAATTTGTATTTTTCACAAAAGAGGAAACGAAACAGACAATATTAAAATCCGAAAAGCTGCTCATCCTTATAATCAAGGAAATGCAAATTAGCACATCAGTGAGCTGCCATTCCCCAATAATCTGATTTGGAATACTGAACTAGTCTGAAAACAAGGTTGCTAAGGACATGGACCAGTGGGGATTCTCATACACCACTGGAGCCTGTAAACCAGCTTAACTACTTTTAATGCAATTTGGAAATACTTAATAAATCTAAAAGTATGGATATCTTTTGCCCTAGAATTCTGTTCACAAAGACACCAAGAATCTACTGGGGGGAAAGAAAATTAACAGAACTCAGTTTTATCTTATTCTGGAGAGATAAAGTAAATAGTTTTCAAATCTGAGATACTGAAATACCACAGTTACCCCATGAAAAAGTACAGGGGGGTCTTTAGATTGACAAAGAGTGGCCAAGTTTTAAAATTTTACGTTTCCTGATCCAGAGTTTTTTGTTGTTGTTATGTCCCCCTGACCAAAAATCAGGGGTCCTGGAGATGTTTTTTACTCTTTTACTTATTATAGGCTATCCCCTTATGTTTTGAAGTGGGGTTGTATTCATTTATTCATTAAGTCTTCAAATATTTATTGAGCACATTCTGGGGTCTAGAAACTGTGCTAAGTGCTTCAAAATTCCACTGTAAATAAAAATAAACATGTTTTCAACCCTCCTCACGCTTACATGGATCAAGATCTTAATGTCATAAAAGAGTATTAAACTTTCAGCAGTTTTAAGTGTTACTACAATGATTTATATAGTTTCATGCACACTAAAAACAGCAGTTTTGAACTACTCAGAGATCTCAGGGACTGCTTGCTCAAGGAACCAAACACTGAACTAATGTGTCAAGCTGCTCTAAGATTGAGGACAGCAAGTCTTTGTAATATAGCCGGGGACCAACTGCATGTAAGACATCTTTTGCCTAGATCTTTTCTCTCTTCTTTGCCCACCAATTTCCCTTTAACACCCAACTTAAATTCACCTTCTGAGAATCTCAAGTTCCTCTGTGCTCCTGCAGCATCTCGTACATGCCTCTACCCCACAACATTTTATGGTTATTTGACTTCATGTTTCCTCTACTACACTATGAGGGCCTCCAAGAACAAACTATATATTATGTATCCAAAAGCCAAGAATAGGATCTGACTCAATTATAGATTAGTGAATGAAAAAAGGAGATTTCAGTTTATGCATCTTATACCATTGAGAAACTGGTCAGGGTCACCTGGATAATGCATATTACTTTGAAAAATGGTTACCACCACACAAGTTTTATATTTACAAGGTTACTACATGCCTGGTTAGGACACTTGATAAAGTATATGACTATGGCTTTTGTGAACACAGTGCATCAATGACCTGGCTAATAGTGGGTATTTAATAAATGTGCCTTTGGCTGCACAAGGGAAATACACTGGCTGACACACCATCCTTTAGACATTTGAGGGACTGTGCAACTAGCTTCCATTGAGGTCCCAGTCTCTCCCTGGAGACAATACCAAAGTGGTGCATTTTAGGTCGTAGAATTTGGATTCAAATTTTCAAGGGCTGGAGTTACTGTCCAGGAAAGTTAATTGTACTGGAGGGAAGATTTATTCTTGCTACATTCAAGTTTCTTTAATGTTTTCTACGTATTCTACCCTACATCTGCCGTCATCATATGCTCTGCCCATATAAAAACATCCTTTAATTTTTCTATCGTATCAGAAATAATGATCTCTTTCAAATTTGTTTCAAGTTCTATTTTCTCTGAATCACCATTATTCTCAATTTTTGTGATAGCTCAGGCATATTTCCTAAGTTTATTATTTGGAAAAACTTGTTGGCACGTGGCTGCTTTCCTCATTTAAATACTAGTTAATAATTATAATTAACATTTACTCAGCACATATTTTCTACCAGGACCTAAGCTTAATTTATTTCCTGTTCCAACAATTCTCATTTTAAAATTAATGTGGGGCTTAAAGTGATTTTATAAATTGCCCCAAATCACAAAGCTTGTTAATGAGTTTGTGTCTTAATATATACAGTATACTTACCATAAATAATAGGAATATATAGTAAGGATCTGGTAAGTACCTCACAAGTATCAAATATCTGACTGGGGTAAAGTTAAGCAGGAAAGGGATCTTCCCTATTCACCCAATAAGTCTTTCATGAATATAATGGTATTTAGCAGGGATGTGCTTCAAATTACCTTGTTTAGAATCCCCATGCTGAAGAACATGAAGTATAATTTGAACAAATAAAAAGACATACTGTTTTGGAAAAGAAAGTCAATATCGTAAGTATCAATTCTCACAAAATAAGTGTATAAATTTAATGCAATTCCAATTAGAATACAGGCTTCTTGTAACTGAGAAAATTATCATTTACATGGAAAAATTAACTGAAATTAGCCAATAAAACAAATACAGGAAGGCACTTGCCTTATTATGAATACTAAAATATAATAAAACTAGTTAGAAAACTAATGTAATTACTATGGTATTAGTACATGAACAGAAAAATTGGCTAGGGAAGCAAGAGAATTCAGAAACAGATCATGGTATGTTATATATGAAGATGAAAATTCATAAAGCAGCAAATATAGGAGAAAATGAAGTTTATACTCATCAGACTAGTATGAATTTTAGTAGATCTTGATAAAAACATGGCAATGTTTGAAGAAATGATTAAGAGCAGGCCTCTCACAATGACCCATACCTGAGAAGAGGACCTTAGGAGTTATCTTTCTAGAGCACTATTTCCTTGAACTGTAACACTGTAAACACATTTATGGCCTACACAAGGAATAGGACTGAGCGGCTGAATAGGTATGTAGACATTAAGGAGCTCATGTAGGACACTGTAGGTCTTGGTACTTAGGTAGGCAGTGGCTTCCCTGTGCTAAAGTGGTCATCACCTGCATCTTTTACAACTGAATCGTCCTCTATTTGATGGTGGTCCTAGAAGACAGTTGGATTTGAGGTAATCTATAACTGTAATTCTTCCAAGATTTGGGACAATTATTGCAAGATGTCCTGTATGAGAATGTTAATGCTTCTCAGTGCTGAAGTAAATCATACCCATTTTGATCTCTTACCGCACAGGAAGTGAGGCTCCTGTAAGCTGTGCTTGGGTAACTGCAGGATTATCTGATGAAAATGATGTGAAGATGATAAAAAGGTTAAAAAAAAAAAAAAAGCCCAGTGCTTGGTTAAAGCCTATTCTGTTGTCTGAATGCCAGTTCAAACCTGTGATCACTGCTGGATGATATACAGACTGATGTCAGAGCTGTGGGACTGACTGCTCAACAGATGAATTTTTAAAAATTATGCTTACACAACTGGAAACTCACTTGAAAGAAAACAACAGTGAACTCTTTTAACTGTACAATATTCAAAATTAAACTCCAGAGAGATTAAATATTTACATATCTCAAAAAAGACAATAACTTGCAAGAAAATCTAAGTGATTAGAACCTGGAGGTAAGAATATCCTTTTATCCAATTAAAATTCATAAGAAAATGAATTAAGATATATTTTGGTATATATATATATAATATTTTTTCAAATTTACGGAAAAATATTGATAGACAAATTGCTCATATTTAACATATGAAGAGCTCTTCAAAACTTACAAGATAAATAATCCTATTCAAAATGGTTAACAACATAAAAATTCATAAAGAAGCAAATCTAGAAGCGAAGTTTATACTCATCAGACAAGGTTGAATTTTAGTATAATACCAACTATTTTGGGGAAAGAAGAAATATTAAGTCTTAAATCTTTTGGGAATCACTCTGAAACATATAATAAAATTTAAAAATAGCATATCTTAAAATCTCTTGCCTGTAATCTATCCCATAGAAATAACATCTGAAAATTTAAGGGCCAATTATAAGGATGTTTACTGTAGTGTTGTTTGTGGGTGGCAAATAACTAGCAATAAGGTGAATCTATTGGAAATACCTGAATAATTTACATTACATAATAACACAGAAAACTCTTGGACCCTGACTAACTCAAGGCACCCAAAAGTAGTCTTTCTAATTTGGTCTGAAGCAGAATTGAGTTGCTTTAGTGACTCCAAAGGTGCGCCAAGTATAAGAACACTTAAGAAATATGAGAGAAGGCTTAAGCAAAGCAACATGAAGAATGGAAAAAACTAAAGGATAGTTCAGATTCATACAGATACTGTTACCTGGGTATGTTAACCTCAGAAAATCAATCCCTACTATTTACAATCGTATTAAATAACAACTTTCAGAAATGCTAATAACAAGAATACAGTGCTACAGTTACACTGGCATTTTATGTTTTTTTTTAAGAGAAATTCTGATAAAGTTATATACATATATCTCAGGTTTAAATGGTATTCTCATTTTCACCATCTTTTATAAAAACATTAACTGTTTTCTATATGTCAAGTTATATTGTGGAAAGGAATAAGTAAGCAAAAGTCCTTAAAAATATTTGCTTCAAGGGGACACTTCTTAGGATCTGAGACCTCCCTTTTCAGTACATATTCCCCAAATAAATAAGGAGAAAGAGGGAGGAAGCAGATAGTTGTAGGGGTAAGAAAAGGTGTTGTGTCTGACAGAATGGAGAGAAAAGTTAGTATGCAGGTTAAAATGAAACTGAAATCCAAGGGTTGCTTTTACTCAGTGCTTATCAAAAATTTTAAAGTAACATGGTTTCCTCACTGAAAAACTAACTTCTAATGTCAATACTGGTTATGTGGACAACTAAGTTTTTGGATAAATGTTTCAGTAAAAACATCCTCTCCACCAAGTCTGTGCAGGTATTATTATTTAACGGTATGATCTAAGTACATGAATCAACCAACTTGTAAAATCATGCAAGAAGAGATCATGCCCAGTAAATTGGTGATGTAACATACAAGAGTAAATTTAAATCTATTAAGCTGACACATTTAATAATAATAAAGCAATGTCATATTTAATAGTAAAGAGATGATTTTTGGAAGTATTTTCTGTAAATTATTAGTATCTGACTGGGAATGGGAATCTTTCATAACATGTACTATACGTACAGCCTCCCCACTATCTCCACCATTTTTTTAGGAGGTACTGGGGATTGAACCCGGAACTTCATACATGGGAAGCAGGCACTCAACCACTGAGTTATACCCACTCTGCTCTACCTTTTTAATTTTCAGAAATTTAAGACAATAGCAAGTGGATATGGCTCAAAAGAGAGCATCTACCTACCATATGGGAGATCCAAGGGTTGGATACATAGGGTTTCCTGGCTCATATGTTGAGCTGGCCCATGCACAGTCCTGCTACGCAGAAGAGTGCCGGCCCATGCAGAGATGCCCCCACATAACGGTGACTCCTGAGCAAGAAGAGCCGCCCTGTGCAAAACCACAGCCTGCCCAGGATTGGTGCCACACACAGAGAGAGCTGGTGCAGCAAGATGACCCAACAAAGAGACACAGATGCCCAGTGCATGAGAATACAAGCAGACACAAAGAACACACAGCGAATGGACACAGAGAGCAGACGAGGGGGGAGAGAAATAAATAAATCTTAAAAAAAAAGCCAATAGCACAAATAATGGGAAGAACACCTATACTACCTCAACCCAAAATTAACATTTTGTTATATTTAAAATCTGATATTTAGATATAATATCTTTACCTACCAAGGTTGGCCCTATTTCCCCTTCTCTGTTCTTCCTAGAGACAACCACTTTTGGTAATTGTGTGTACTTCCAACCCATTCTTCATGCATTTACATAAAAATATTTATCCACACCAATACTTAGGACCTGGTTAGTGTTGACTATACTCAAATTCTGGAGGTATAATATATTATTTTGTCTTCATTTTTTTCCAATCATTTTTCAGATTTTCTTGTTAAAGAGATTTAACTAGTTTTACTCAACTGCTAGAGAATATTCTACTGTGTAACTACCACATTTTATTCATCCATTTCACAAATGACAGACATCTGTTTCCAATTTTGGGTTACTAAAATTCATCCTGCAATGAACATACTGATTAATACAAGGCTCTCTGGATACATGTATTAGTTTCTTGGGTATGTGTATACATACCCAAATGGTGGAAATGCTAGGTTATTCAGGAGTCTAGTTTAGAAATTCTTTCTTACCTCAAGGTTTAAAGACATCTTCCTATCAAGTACTTACATTATTTTTTAAGTTTTGCTTTTTGCATTTTACTCTTCAACACTTTTGGAATTCATTAGGAAATAAATGTTTCAACACATGATTACGGCAGATCATTGCTTTTCCATATGAAGAGTCAATTATTCTAAGATCATTTTTTGAACCACTCTTGATTTCCATGCTGATTTGTGATGCCATCTCTATAATTACCCATAAATGCATGCCTATGCTTCCCGACCCGATATTCTGTTACAATCTCTACTATTTATGATGGCATCAAGAGGAAATAATTTTGATTATAGCTTTTTAGATCATATAGGTAGCAAACCATATAGTTTAGGAAAAAATTTTGTCTCAATTTCAAATTCTTACACTTGTATCTGTCTTACTGCATCAGGCAGGGTTTCCAGAACCCTGATGCTTTGTAGTAGGATAGCAGCATCAATGACTAGATCTAGACTTTAATGGGAATGTTCCTAAGGTGGAGCACTAAGTGTTTCTTGTGAGAGTTCTGGGAGCACAAGTTCCCATTATACTAGGATATTTCTTCTTATTAAAAACCACAGTAGTTTTGAGTTGCTGCTGAATGATTTCCCACATTCCTGTCAGTTGGCTGTAAAACGAATTCTTTCTGGTGCTATTAAGTATTTGAAATCTGCTGAGGTTTTCCTAAATTCAAAGCATTCATAGAGCTTTAATGAGTATGAATTCTCTGGTGCCTAATGTGGTGTGACTTCTGGCTAAAAGCTTTTCCACATTCACTACACTGATATGGTTTTTCACCTGTATGGATTCTCATATGTAGAGCAAGAGTTGAGAACTGAGAGAAGGCTTTTCCACATTCATTACAACCGTAGGGTTTCTCACCTGTATGACTTCTCATATGCACAGTAAGAGATGAACTTTGACAGAAGGCTTTTCCACATATTTTACATTCATAAGGCTTATCACCTGTATGAATTCTTACATGTACAATAAGTGATGTGATTCGAGAGAAGGCTTTTCCACATTTATTACATTCATAGGGTTTCTCTCCTGTGTGAATATTGTGATGTTTAATGAGGTATTGCTTCTGCCTGAAGATTGTTCCACATTCATTACATTTATAGGGTTTTTCTCCAATATGAATTTTCTCATGTTCAGTGAGATTTGATTTGCCACTGAAGGCTTTCCCACATTCCTTACATGTATAGGGTTTCTCTCCAGTATGACTTCTCTGGTGCCTAATGAGGCTTGACTTCTGAATAAAAGCTTTCCCACACCCTTTACATTCATAAGGTTTCTCTCCAGTATGGATTCGTTGATGGATAATGAGGTTTTCCTTCTGGCTAAAGGCTTTTCCACATTCATTACATTGAAAGGGTTTCTTTCCACTATGAATGTTCTGATGTTTAATGAGATATTGCTTTTGGCTGAAGGCTCTTCCACACTGGTAACATTCAAATGGCTTCTCTCCAGTATGTATCTTTTCATGCTCAGTGAGATATGATTTGCCACTGAAGGCTTTCCCACAGTACTTACATGCATATGGTTTCTTTCCAGTATGATTTCTCTTGTGTCTTACGAGGTTTGACATCTGAATAGACGCTTTCCCACATTCATAAAGTTTCTCTCCAGTATGATGTTTCTGATGAGAAAGGAAGTTTCTCTTCTGGCTGAAGACTTTTCCACATTTATTACATTTGTATGGCTTTTTTCCCGTATGACTTCTCAAATGTAGAGTAAGGGACGAGATTCGAGAAAACTTTTTACCACATTCAGAACATTCATGTGATTTTTGTCCAGTATGTATTTTCTCATGTTCTATGAAGTTTTGCTTCAGGGTAAAGGTTTTTCCACATTCATGACATTCATAAGCTTTCTCTCCAGTATGGATTTGTTCATGTTGTAGAAGATCTGATTCGGACTGAAGAGTTTCCAACATTTCTATCACGCTCAGGGTTTTTCTCCTACAAGACGTCCCTAGTATCTATTAAGATAAGACATGAATGAAAAAGCTCAGTATTAATTATCAGGTATCTCCAGTATTAATTCTCAGGTATCTAAAGAAGCTGAATTTATAATAGACAACTTTTCTCACATCAATTACCCTGAGATGAGATGATTACAAAAAAGGGCAAAATATTCTCATTCATAATGATTTGGGGTTTTACAAAGCTTCTCTCGTATGTAAGTATAAATTATGTCCTGAATGCTTTTAAACTCAGTCACACACAGAGGTGTTGTCTTGAATAATCAATATTTGTGCCCAGGTTTTCCTTAGGTTTCCTGACTTTTTTGTCAGTCTGTATTTTAATGGAGAAGGAGGAAGTTGACTTACAAGTCTTTCATGGTGTGTCTTTCTTTAAAAACTTCCCAGGCTTCTTCTAAAAGGGAGTAAAAAAAAAAAAAATTTTTTTTTTTAAATCATCATTTAAAAGAATTAATAGTATTTAGTGCCTTGCATATAGTGTAGGTATTCAAAAATTAGCTACCATCATCATCATTACAACCACCGCCTATGAATTTGTCCGCTATTATTAATAAAATTTCAGAAAAATGCTATTGTAAAGTCGACTATTTCAAGCTTCGTCACCTAGTATAAAAGAAAGCATAAATGTAAATTATATTCACAGGTGTCTAGCTTTGTTTTAAAAAGTAACCTGGAACACTTCATAGATCAATAAAATAAAACAAAGAACTGGTGGCAAACAGGATGAAAAGACAAACACATAACACTGAAAGAGTCCACCTAGGATGACAAGACAAACACTAAAATGAATAGAAGAATTAAATCAATTATCAAGGGGAATGTATAGTTAAATAAGATAAGTGAATCCATGTACCTATTTCTACATCTTCCTGAAACTCCAGTAAAGTGTATAGGGAAGCATATATGTACTCATAAAAACTCAAAGGTTGGGGAAGTGGATATGGCTCAAGCAACTGGGTGCCTACCACATGGAAAGCCAGTGGTTTGGTTCCCTATGCCTCCTAAAGAATACAGCAAGCTGGCATGACTGGCAGGCATAGTGAGCTGACTCAACAAGAGACACAAGAGGTAAAAACATAACGAGAGACATAACAAAGCAGGGAATGGAGGTGGCTTAAGCAACTAGATGCCTCTCTTCCACATCAGAGGTCCCAAGTTCAGTTCCCAGTGCCTCCTAAAGAAACAAAGACAAACAAACACAGCAACTGCAAACAATGAGGGGGTGGGGAGAGATAACTAAAACAAATCTAAAAAACAAAAACAAGAAAAAAAAACATAAAAGGTTGAGGAGATACCAATAAATGAAAGGCATTAGGAAACTTTTGGAGTGAAAACAAATAAGATTACTAGCAGGACCAAGAGGCTTAAATAAAGAGCCGTTAGATGAGAATGCTAACTAGAAGCAAGGTAATATACGCCACAGATGTCAACAGAAAGGCTCTGAAACTGGAGAGACTGTGAGAGTGAAGGGTTATTCAAAAGGAGTAACTGATGCTCCAACTTTCCTAGCCATTATATTATCCTGGAAAGAAATGAGAAATTTACTATCCAGACAAAGAAAACCAAGAGGCTCCAATTTTAGTGTTAGCAGGTAAAGTGTATGAGACGTACTATACTGAAAAGGATATGTAAGAGTTCATATATTAAACAGGGACCCAGTTCCTTTCTACTGCTAGACCCCAAGAACGCTAGTGGTTATGAAGTGTCAGGTGGTAGAGGGATTCTTCACTAAAAAAATGAGAAAGTCATGAAAAACTATAGACACTGATATTCAGAGTTATCCAAAAGAAACCCCTAGATCCCTAACTGATTTCCCCACAGTGAAGTCCACCATTTTACAAACTCCACACATGCACACTGAGATTACAATAACTTTTTCTGATATCTCAATGTTAAATATTATTGTACAGCTAAGGATCAGCAAATATTTGAGAAAAGTCCTAACATGAAAGACAGATCAAAACAAAAGAACGACTACTGAGAAAACAGAAACAAGGCAAGGTTAAAAAGAGCACACACAAACAATACTAAAATTAATATCATAGCAAGCTAAGAGAAGATTATAGCATTGAAAGAGTAACAAGGTTCTATAAAGAAGCACTTTTTGAAATAAGCAACATGATGTTTACCTTCAGAATTCAATAAAGTGGAGAATAAAAGTTTAGAGAGAGAGGAGAGAAAGAAGGAAGGAGTAAAGGAAGAAAGAAAAGGAGTAATAAATGGAAAATTAGTGGAGGAATCCAGAAGGTTCAATATCTACTAAAGGAGTCCTAGAGAACGTGTGGGGAAAATTGAATGCAGGAAATTTTCAAATAAGTAATATAAGGAAGTTTCGCATCCTGAAGGATCCACCAAGATCCCGGTCATGGGACTTTCATTTGGAATGAGAGTCCCATTTGGGGTCAAGGGAAGGAAAGAACTGGTTACCATCAAAAGACCTCACCATTGGCCCCCTGAGAAATGACAGCTGGGGCCCGAAATCAACTCTATGAAGGGGAGAAGTCTTTAAAAAGCCTGACTTGGGGGCCCACAGTCCATGCCTCAGACCATGTACTTTTCTTATTTCTTAAGAAACCCTTTACTTCCCTACCTAATAAAAAATAAATATAAAGTTTCCCCAAATTATAGATTATGAGCCTACATGCTGAGCAGGATCACTGAGTATGCAGAACATTCAATTTAAACATCTACATTCAAGCATGTCACTGAAATTTCAGCTAAGGGTAAAAAGAGGATCCTAAATACTTCCAGAAAAAAAGTATTTATTACATAAAAAGGAATAAGTATCAAAAAGGCAAAAATAAATAAAGGCACTAGACCTCTCAACACTATAAATTAGTAATACAGTGGAAAACCCTGATTACAAATTACTTTCAACTGAAAATCCTAAGTTCTATAGTTCTGCTTAGCAATAATAACAACAAATTAATGGAAAATCAAGCAAATGAAGGCAAAAAGTTTTTACAAGAAACAAAACTGACCATGTGAGTATTGTGAGTCAACAATACTCACAATTTTATGATACAAATACTGACAACTAATCTGGTAAAAAAACAGTGAGTGATACAACTAATACCAGGGGACAGAAGGAGGGGAAGTATGGGCATTGGGATAAGATTTCAGAACTCCATCTTCCATATTAGCATCTTGATAGTGCCTAAAACTGGTAAATAAAAAAAGTCAACACTGCTATATAAAATATGGGAAAAAAAATACCAGTAGAAAATAGTTGCCTATGTGGAACAGGAAGTGAGGGTGAGGCTGGATGAAGCAAGGCATAGCTAGCTGTAAAGCCTATTTCACTTTTAAAAGTCCCTATTCAATTATACCTATAGGGACATCTTTGAAGACCTAGGGCTTTTAACTTGAACCTATAATTATATAATAACTACAGGCAGTGCTTCAACTATCTAATTGCAACTGAATCCTCACATAGGATAAACAACAAAGCACACATATATTCAATGGGGGAAAAAGGAAGGAAGTAAGAAAAGAGCCATCTTTGCTTTCAAATCTGATCCACTGCAATGAAATTACTGATATGATCATCTCTGGGTATATGAACTGACATTACCATCAATTTGTTTGTTTATTTTTAATCCTATTTTTTTCCTTCTTCCCCCTCTCCCACTCCCCTGCCCTGCTGTTTTTGCTGTCTGTGTCCATCTGCTGTGTGATCTTCTGTATTTATTTCTTTTTGTCTTCTCTTCTCATCAATTTCTGTTTTCATGTATTTTTCTTCTGTCATTATGACTAATAAAATGGCACCCAAGCTGTTTTCTTGTGATACTCACCTCTCACAAATCCCTTAATTTAAACATTATCCTACTCTAAACCCACTGAAAATCTTATCTTCATTTTGTGGTAGGCTGCTATGCATATCAATGCCATAATTTTCATAATTTAAAAATGTAGAACAAAACAGAAAATCCAGAAATAGACCCACATTTACATGGTGCCAAGATCATAAAAATGGGGAAAAGAGAGTTTTTTCAAGACATGAATCTGGAACAACTGGTTATCTATTAAAAAAAACAAAACAAAACAAAAAAAACCCCTCAATCCTTACCTGACACCATAGGCAAAAATTCACTCAAAATGAATCACAGACCTAAACATGAGTGCTATTAAACTTCTAGAAGAAAACATAAGAAGAAAATTTATGCTTACATCATATTAGGCAAAGATTTACTAAACATAGCACAAAATACACAAGAAAAACTGGTAAAGCAGACTTCATCAAAACTAAAAACTAACGTTCTTCAAAAAACACAATTAAGAAAACAAAAAGGCTTGTAAACTGATAAAGGGCTTATAGCCAAAGCATATACAGAAGCCTTAATACTCAACAATAAAAAGACAATCTTGTGAGGCAAAAGACTAGAATATTTCACAAAATAAGATATATGGTCAATAAACACATTAAAAGATGTTCATTTTCACTTGTAATCAGGAAAATGCATATTAAAGCCACAATGAGATACACTACACACCCATTAGAATGGCTAAAGCTAAAAGGACTGCCAGTCTAAGTCTTGGGAAAGTGTGAAGCACCTCATACATTGCTGGTGGAATGAAAAATGGTACAGTCACTTTGGAAAACAGCTTGGCAATATCTTATAAAATATATATATGTATATCTTATAAATATCTTATACACCCAGCAGGCCCATGTCTAGGCTCAAGAAAAATGTATATTATGTTTGCACAAATACTAGTAAGTGAATGTTCATAATAGAATTATTCCTAAAACTACAAAATGGAAATAATCCAAATGTCCAACAATTGGTGAATAGACAAATTATGATGTCTATACTATGGAATACTGATCACAATAAAAATGGAACAAAATATTAACATACACAACAATGTAAATTAATCTCAAAACTTTAGGCTAAGTCAAAGAAATCAAACACAAAAGATTATGTACTGACTACATTTATATGAAATTCTAGAAAAGGAAGAGCTATAGTGACAGAAAGCACAGTAGCAGTCACCAGGGATGGGACAGGTATGTGGTTCAACTACAAAAGGGCAAGACAAACTGCTAATGGAACTGTTCTGTATATTCATTTTGGTAGTATATGATTGAATAAATTACCAAAACTCATCTAAAATATACTTAAAACGAGTGAATTTTATGTTATGCAAATTAAACCTCATGTGGAAGTTTTACATTATTGCTGAATTTCCAAAAAAGAAAAATACTATGTTTGCAAATTGGTCTGTTCCTCTGGGATAGTGATGCCCTTAGAGTGCATTGAATTCAGAGGCTTCACTTTTACTTGATTAAATTATGACTAAGGCTTTGATTAGGCCACATCAGTAGACATTGAATCCCTGCTCCCTTAGTGTGCAGGGACTCAAAGAGAAAACTATATGGCAGAGGAGCAAGTGTGAGTTTTGAGATGAAGCCCTGGGAAGTAAACACACAGGAGAAGAACAGAGAGGAATAGAGAGAGCCTGATAATCTACAGGTGACCTTGTGGAAAGACCAGAGCAGCTGAGCCTGAAGAGGAATGAGCCTGGAGAGGAACGAGCCATGGAAGAGAGATGAGACTTATTCCAGCCTACAGCTAATATTGGAAAAAGCTGGGACCACAAGAGCTTTAAGAGGAAGAGGGAGGCTGAACCCTTACAGACATTGGCAGCCACCTTGCTCCAATATGTGGCAACAGACTTTGGTGAGGGAAGTAACTTACGCTTTTATGGCCTGGGAACTGTTAAGCTCCTACCCCAATTAAATATTCTTTTATAAAAGCCAACAGATTTCTTGTATTTTACTTACATTAGCACCCCTTTGGCTGACTAAGATACCTCAATACAGCTGAAAAAATAAATCTTTCCACATTGTAGATCTACATTATGTATTATTTATAATCACTTTGTTTGTATACAAGACTGCAGACAAGAAGGATAAAATACAGGCCTTTCTCTCAGTAAGTTTCAATGTCTTAGACATTGATGTGTAAAAATACAATATAAGATAGCATATACTTGGATCCAAGTTGCCCTGAAAGCATTGAGGTGGGATAGGAATTTAGAGATTGGAGCAATAGAGCTGTAAGTGATAGGACATTTTAAAATGAAGCTCAAAGTTAAAAAGTGGATAGGGACAACCAGCAAGATGGCAGCGGAGTAAGAAGCTCCTAGAGTCAGCTCCTGCTACAGGGCAGTTAGTAAACACCCAGAGCTCTCTGGAGCTAGCTGAAGCACCTGTTTGGGGGTTCCAGGAGATCAGAAGAGCATCCTACAACATCTTTGAAGGAGCAGAAGGAGACTGCCCATCGTGGAGAAGACTCGTAAGTAGAATGCTCCACGCCATGGAAGCCAGTGCGCATTATCCACTGGAGGCACAAGCTGCCTTGGGAGCTGATCCGCAGCTGGAATAGAAAGCTCCACTTCCCCAAAACAGGGGAGGAAGAGACGGTTGGGCACCAATTTCAGCTACTAATGAGGAAACTCAGTGGGTTACAGTATAATCCTGAAAACAGCTAAAGCTTGAGCCTGTCCAAGTCAGAAAGAGGCTGGGAGCCACCATCTTAACTCCGCGCCTGGCATGAGGGGAAGCGGGGCAGACTGAGGATCCCAGTGCTGGTGGGGACCGGCTTCTCTTCATCCAGATCATATTGCAGGTCTAGCCTAGACCCCAGTACCACCTCCAGCACGGAGGAAGCTACGGGAAACTGCACCAGCCTCTCTGGGAAATTGCCAGCCAAGCCGCAAAGGCCAGTGACAATCCTACTCTGGCAGCACAAGGCACCCCAGGAGCTGCTCTGTGATGGGAATTGGAAGCTCCATTTCCCAGAACCAGGGGAGGAGGAGATGGTTGGCTGCCGATTTCATTACTGATTGGTAGACTTGGCTGGCTAAGAGATAACGCTGGGAACAGCTGGGGTGAGAACCCCCAATTTAGAAAGAGGCTAGTAGCCGCCATTTTGACTCTGCCCCCAGCCTGAGGGGAAGCCGGGCTGACTGAAACTCTCCATCTGGGCAGGAACCAGTTTCTTTCACGCAGATCAGCCTGCAGCCTGCCTAGGCTTCAGCCCCACCTCTGGGAGGGAGGAGGCTGAGGAGCCCTACACCAGCCTATATAGGTAACTGCAGGTAATTTTGGCTGCCATAGATTGAAAATCAGAAGTCTACCAGGGAAACTGTGGTCATCTTGGACCCACGCTGCATAGACTGCTGCCCACACCTGCAGCCCCATTCCTGCCCCAGGCAGGGAAGAAAGGGATGTGAAGCTTCATCAGTCTCTCTGGGCAACTACAGTCTAGGCCTGCATGTGGATTACTCCACATAGCTGTGACTCTGTTCCTACCCCTGACAAAGTAGAAAGCTGGAAGAAGCTTCATTGGTCCCTGGTGCAATGAGGGCAGCTTGAGCCTCCAGAGCTTACAGCATCAACCAGAAGCTTGGCTCCTACTGCACAACCAGCAAGGGAGAAACAATTGGAAGCCCTAAACTAAAGAGAAAAAATGCACCCAGAATAATACTCTAGGAAGACAGATGTGAAAACACCAACAAAAAATTACAATCCACACCAAGAAACAGGAAGCTATGGCCCAGTTAAAGGAAGAAGATAAGCCTCCAGATGACATAAAGGAACTTGAGACAACTAATTACAGATGTTCAAACAAATCTCCTTACTAAATTCAATGAGATGGCTAAAGAGATTAAGGATATTAAAAAGACACTGGGGGAAGCCCAATGTCTTTTTGGCCCAATGGATAGGGCGTCTGCCTACCACATGGGAAGTCCGCGGTTCAAACCCTGGGCCTCCTTGACCTGTGTGGCACTGGCCCATGAGCAGTGCTGATACACGCAAGGACTGTTGTGCTACTCAGGGGTGTCCCCAATGTAGGGGAGCCCCACGCGCAAGGAATGCGCCCTGTAAGGAAAGCCACCCAGTGCGAAGGAAAGTGCAGCCTGCCCAAGAATGGCATCACACACACGGAGAGCTGACACAAGATCACACAACAACAACAACAACAAAAAAGAAACACAGATTCCCAGTGCCGCTGATTAGGATAGAACCGGTCACAGAAAAACACACAGCAAATGGACACAGAGAGCATACAACTGGGGTGTGGGGAGGAAGGGGAGAGAAATAAATTAAAAGAAAAAAAAAAGACATTGCATGAGCACAAAAAAGAATTTGAAAGCATACAAAGAAAAATAGATCTTATGGGAATGAAAGGTGCAATCGATGAAATTTAAAAAACACTGGAGGGAAACGGACTTTGGCCCAGTGGTTAGGGCGTCCGTCTACCATATGGGAGGTCCGCGGTTCAAACCCCGGACCTCCTTGACCCGTGTGGAGCTGGCCATGCGCAGTGCTGATGCGCGCAAGGAGTGCCATGCCACGCAAGGGTGACCCCCGCGTGGGGGAGCCCCACGCGCAAGGAGTGCGCCCGGTAAGGAGAGCCGCTCAGCGTGAAAAAAAAAAGAAAGAGCAGCCTGCCCAGGAATGGCGCCGCCCACACTTCCCGTGCAGCTGACGACAACAGAAGCGGACAGAGAAATAAGACGCAGCAAACAGACACCAAGAACAGACAACCAGGGGAGGGGGGGAATTAAATAAATAAATAAATCTTAAACAAAAAAAAACCACTGGAATCATATAATAGCAGATTTGAGCTTGAAGAAATGGCCTCTGAAAGGGAACATACAAAAGAACAGATGAAGAAAAGAATGGAAAAAATGGGGGGTGGGGGGTATAAAGACAAAAAAAAAAGAATGGAAAAAATTGAACAAGTTCTCAGGGAACTAAATGTCAGCAAAAGACATGCAAACATATGTGTCATGGGTGTTTCAGAAGGAGAAGAGAAGGGAAAAGGGACAGAAGGAATATTTAAAGAAAAACGGTAGAAAATTTCCCAATCCTACTGAAGGACATAGATATCCCTGTCCAAAAAGCACAACACACTCCCACCTGAAAAAATCCAAATAGACCAACTCCAAGACACATACTCATCAGAATGTCAAAGGCCAAAGACAAGGAGAGAATTCTGAGAGCAGCAAGAGAAAAGCAATGCATAATATATAAAGGATATCCAGTAAGATTAAGTGCTGATTTCTCACCAGAAACCATGGAGGCAAGACGACAGTGGTCTGATATATTTAAGATACTACAAGAGAAAAACTTCCAGCCAAGAATCTTATATCTAGCAAGACTGTCTTTTTAAAATGAGGGCAAAATTAGAATATTCACAGATGAACAGAAACTCAGAGAATTTCTAAGTAAGAGGCCAGATTTACAGGAAATACTAAAGGGTGTGCTAGAGCCTGAAAAGAAAAGACAGGCGAGAGAGGCCTGGAAGAAAGTCTAGAAATGAAGATTTTATCAATGAAAGTAACTAAAAGTGTCAAAAGAGTGGTGGAAATAAAATATGACAGATAAAACTCAAATAGTCAGGAATAAACTTAACCAATGATGTAAAGCACTTGTATTCAGAAAACTGCAACTCAATGTTAAAACAAATCAAAAAAGCCCTACATAACTGGAAGAACATTTCATGCTCATGGATTAGACGGCTAAACATCATTAAGATATCAATTCTACTCAAATTGATGTACACATTTAATGCAACCAAATAAAAATAACACCAGCATTAAAGAAAAAATTGAAAACATGATCATTAAATTTATTTGGAAGGGTAAGGAGTCCTGAAGAGCCAGAAACATCATAAAAAGGAAAAGTAAACCCTCATCTCCAGACTTTAAATTGTAATACCTACCTACAGTGGTAAAAACAACATGGTACTGGCCTAAAAAGACACAATAGTCCAATGGAACCAAATTTATGGTTCAGAAACAGACCCTCACAGGTATGGACAAGTGATTTTTGACTAGCCTGTCAAACTCACACAGCTCAGGCAGAATAATCCATTCAACAAATGATGCCGAAAATATCAGACACCCATAGCTGAAAGAAGGAAAGAGGACCCCTATCTCACACCTTTTCCAAAAATTAACTCAAAATGGATCAAAAAACTAAAAATAAAAGAACCATGAAACTTCTAGAAGAAATGACTGGAAAATATCTTCAAGACCTAGAGGTAGGTGGTGGATTCTTAAAGGAGTTAAGCGGAGGACTGAGTGGACTACTGATGATTAATGTATGTAGAAGTTTTAATTAGCTTTACTGTAAAATTGCGGAAACATATAGAGTGGATGGTAACACTGTGTAACAGCTAGTTTATAAATGGGGATGTGACTGAAAATGGTAAGTCTAGTTATGTGAATGCCAATTGACAGAATGCTTGAGAATAATCTAGGAACTGGATAGCACAGGAGGAGTTGGGTGAGAATTGTGGTTGATGGTACAGATGCAAGAGTGTCCTCTGTTAGCTAGAACAAATGTATATAACTACTGCAGGGTGATGGGAATGTGATGAAGCATGGGAAAAATACAGCCGGGGTGAACTATGGACTGTGGTTAGTAGTAACAATACAATATTCTTACATCTGTGCAAAAGATGTACTGTGTTGATACTAAGGCAGTATGGAAAATGTGAGCCAAATGTACACTATGTACATGGTAACAATCAGATGATATTATTTTATCCGTAGCAAATGACACACCACATTGTGGTGTGTTGATGGAGGGATGTTGTTTGGGAATTCTGCACATGTGCATGATTGTTTTATAAGTTTACAACTTCTGTCATAAAAAAATATATTTAAAAAATAATAGGGTGGGTTGGGGGGAAAACACCAAATGTTAAGATAAAGACTATGATTAGAATAAGATTTTGACAGCATTCTTTCACAGTTTGTAACAAACGTCTCATGACAATGCAAGGTGTTTGTGGAGGGTTGATGTATGGGATCCCTGTATGATGTTATGCATGCCTGCTTCGTAAGTTCACAACTTTTACTATACACTTAATTGTTTATGTATGTTCATATATAAATGATATAAAGATAATAACAATTGGATTGGTTAGGGGAAACTACTTTGTTTAGTAGTAATATTTTGACAATGATCTTTAATCATTAGTTAAAAAAGATTAAAAACAATGCAAGTTATTGGTGGTAGGATGAGATGCTTATATATGTTTTTTGGTGTTATATATGTTTGGTTTGTAAGTTCACAACTATTATACATTTATTATGTATGAGTGACATATTTCAAAAAATTCAAATAAAATTTTTCAGAGAAAAAAAAACATTTAAAAAATTCCATACATACGAAAGAAAAGTAGCAAAGAGTATAACTAAGATTGTTTAAAGCTGCTGGAATAATTACAATTACCAACAGGGTGGTGGAGAGAAAAGGCTGACTGAAAATATACAAATATCCCCAACTCCTAAAGGGGAGTAAATAGATATTGTCTAAAGAAATCAAGGATTGAGTCCACGAAAGTTATGTTATAAAGGAAACCAAGAAAAGCAAAAGAATATATCACAAAATTCCCAAAATTTCAGAAAGAAATATATATACTTGAAAAAGAGAAATCAAAACTCAAATAGGTGGAAAAAGTGAGGCAGAATACAAAGATAAAAAAGGTGAGGCAAAATTAAAAACAGAATGAATAACATTAAATAAGAGAACAAGTATCAGCTACATCGTTCATGTCAATAAACGCAACTAGAGTAAACATATCTATCAAAAAAACACATAAAACATAAAAATAAAAATATTTCTATTACAAAAATAGAAATGTGAGTCTGATAGGCTCATATTGCAAATTCTCTGGCCCTACCCCAGACCTTCTAAATGAGAAAATCTAGAAGTGGGCCCCAGCAATCTATATTTAACAAGTTCTCCAAATAATTTTGATGCATGCTAAAGAACTACTCATGGAGCAAAATCAAGCTCAACTTTATATATATAAGATGTACATAAAAAAAAAATCAGAAATGTGGAAAATAAAATAACGAATAAAGAAGATAATAATTACAAATATATAATCTAAACAAACCCAAGATATAAAAACACCTTAATGGGAAGCAGATTTGACTCAACTGATAAAGAATCTGCCTACCACATGGGAGGTCAAGGGTTCAAACCCAGGGCCTCCTGACCCTTGTAGTGAGCTGGCCCATGCACAGTGCTCAAGTGCACGAAGGGTGCTGTACCATGCAGGGGTGTAGGTGCTCCCCATGTAGGGGAGCCCCATGTGCAAGGAGTATGCCTCGTAAGGAAAGCTGCCCCGCGCAAAAAAAAGCGCAGCCTGCCCAGGAGTGGTGCCACACACACACACAGAGCTGACGCAACAAAAAAGGGCAGATTCCCGGTGCCGCTGAGAACGCAAGTGGACACAGAGGAACACACACAGTGAATGGATACAGGGAGCAGACAATGGGGGCAGGGAAGGGGAGAGAAATAAATTTTTAAAAAAAATCTTAAAAAAAAAACAAACACCTTAATAACGGAGAAGGTTACCTCTTTTAAGCTGAGGGGTCAAATCCATAACATACAAGAGAAGACACACAAAAAAAGTACTAATTAATAGGGTAGAACTTATTAGTTTATTCTGTATCTTCGATAGAAAATAACTATCTTTTTAAAGGCCCAAGGAAAATCAGACCATACAGGAGGTCTATAAAACCTCAAATATTCCATAAAGTAGAAATAGTACAACAAAATACTCTAATCCCACTGCACCCACCCCCCCAAAAAAAACAAAACCTGGGAGCAAATGTGGCTCAAGTGGTTGAGTACCCACCCTCCCACACGGTAGGTGCTGGGTTTGGTTCCCAGTGGCTCCTGAGAAAACAAAAACAAAAAAGCAAAAAATAAATGGAAAAAAAAACAAACTCTGAGAAACTGATGTGGCTCAGTGGTTGAGTGCCAGCTTCCCACATCCAAGGTCCCAGGTTCAAATCCCGGCCCCCAGTACATTTATCAATAAACAAATATTTTAAAAAACCTTTCACTTGTAAATTTCAAAGTCTACTGGTTTAAACAAGTTCCTTGGTCAAAGAAGAAATTCAAATGGCAGAATATTCAGAATTATTCATGAATATAATATATATAATAACCTACAGATATAATTAGAAAAGTACTTGGAGAAAGAAGTTGTAACATAAATGTTTACAACGTGAAAAAAAAAATAACCCAAACTATGTAATCACAGTAAGTGAAAGTAAACAAAATGTAAGAAAAACAAAAATTAATAAAGATTTAAAAAAGAGAAGTATTAAAAACAGAAAAAAGGGAGCAGATATAGCTCAAGTGGTTGCATGCCTGCTTCTCATGTACAAGGTCCCAGCTTCAATCCCTGGTACCTCCTAAAAAACAACAAACAAACAAATGAAAAAACCAACTCAGTACTAACAGGATAAAAAGGATGAATCTTGAGGACCTTATGTTGAGTGAAGCAAGCCAAGCAATGAAGGACAAATACTACATGACCTCTCTCTCATATGAATTAAGCAAATCAAGCTGTCTCAGAGAGCTAGAGACTGGAAGATAGGCTTACAGGAAATTGGGGTGGGGGGGGGGGGAGAGGAAGGTTGTGAGCCAACTCCCACACAGGTGAAATCTATGATAAAGTGGAGGTAAGCAGTTATGCAGTGAAGGGATAAGACGGGGGGGGGGGGGGGGGGGGGGGCATAGGAATACTATTCGGTTGGGCTTTGCAGGCTTGAGGGGGGCTAGAGTTGGGTCAGATGGTCCATGGAATTGGGGGTATGGTTGGGGGGAGCAGGTGAAGATGGGAGATTGTCAGATACATGGTTGAAACTAAAATGTTGAGAAAATTCTTTGGAAAATATAATAAGGAAGGGTTGCTGGTTTAAGGTGTTTGATGGGGGGGCATCTGGCACAGGGTGCACCTGGGGCAGTTGTCCAGGGAGTGTGTGCATGCTCATCTTGTCATAGTGTGCTATATTAGTGGGTGGAGATTCATACAATGAGAGATGTGTTATACCACCATCCTGGAGAGGCCTGATGTTCTCAAACGGGGGGGGGGGGGGGGGGGTAGTCTCTTGATAACATGGGTGGCTCCCAATGGGGGAAGGACAGACTAGTGTGTCAAACCCTCAGCACTATTGCAAGTATCTATGAATCTTGCCCCTCAAGCAGTGAAGCTTGGTGGGGACCAAGAGGAGGGAGAGGAATAGAATAGATGGAAGAGGGGGTAACTGGAGGGCAATGGAAGTGTTCTGCGTTATCGTGCAACGATGGATACAGGCCATGTTAAATTTCACCAAAAATTTACACAAGTGTGTAGTAAAAAATGTAAACCATAATGTAACCAAAAATGTATAGGGAAGCGGACATGGCTCACAACTGATAGAGCATCTGTCTACCATATGGAGGGTTCAGGGTTCTGTCCCCAGGGCCTCCTGACCCATGTTGTAAACTGGCCCATGCACAATGATGCTGCATGCAAGGAGTGCTGTGCCACACAGGGGCACCACTGCATAGGGGGATCCCATGCACAAGGAGTGCACCCCACAAGGAGAGTCAACCAGTGTGGAAAAAAAAAAAAGCACAGCTCACACAGGAGTGGTGCCGCACAAACTGAGAGCTGACGCAACAAGATAATACAACAACAACAAAAAAAGAGATGCAGTTTCCAAGTGCCGCCAGATAATGCAAGTGAATGCAGAAGAACACACAGCAAATGGAAACAAAGAGCAGAAAACGGGGGGAAGGGGAGAGAAATAAATAAAATAAATCTTAAAAAAATTTTTTTATAGACACATACACTATAAAATGTAAACCATAACATAAACCATAATGGAACCATGGTTAGTATAGCTGTGTTTCAATATCTGTACATCAGTTTTTGCAAATGTAATATCCACATGTAAAAAGATCATTGCTGGGGAAGGGGAAAAAGGGTTTGATGTTGGGTATATAGGAGTCCCCTATATTCTATATGTGACTTTACTGTGACCTAAAACTTTTCTGAAGACATAATAAAAAGAAACTGTACATACAAGGCAATATCTACTATAGTGATGAAAGGCAAAATATCAAAAACATCAAAATTTTTTTTATATTTTTCATTTTTTAAATACCCCAATTTGTTTTTTACTTTAGTTTTTCTAAATTATGTATTTTATTTCTAATCATTAAACCTATCATTACAATTTCATATTCCAGTTGAATTGGCAATACATTAGGCTTCATTTTTGAAGACATATTGGATCACAGAGGGGTTCAACTATGGCAGGGGAGGAGCACTGGTGTGGGGTGTCATTGACAGGGGATGCACAGGAGGGAGTCTGCCTGGGTATGCATAAAGGGCATATATAGGTATGTTCATATGATCACTGGGTATTGACATAATAGGTAGCGTTTCATACAACAAATGAAGGAGTGCTAAGTTCCCATCCTGAGGAGCTCAGTTGCAATGTTCCCCAATGGAACAGCAAAAATCCCCCAAGTGCAAGGACAGAGACCAGTGAAGAAAGATGGTCCAATGATGGGCCCTTGATACTGATGACTATCCTTATGAGCCTGTGTGCTTGAAATTTCAACTAGGCCTAGAGCTGCAGGGTGCCTAAAAGTTACCTTCTGAGAGCCTCCATGTTGCTTAAATGTCGCCACTCTGTAAGCCAAACTCAGCATTACCTTCTCCCCAGTGTGGGACATGACTCCCGGGGATGAGCCTCCCTGGTGCCAAGGGATTACTACCAAGCACCAGCTGGTGATGCAAATAGAAAAAGACCTTGAATAAAAGGGGGAAATGGTAAAGACAAATGAGTTTATATGGCTGAGAGACTTCAAAATGAATCAGGAGGTTATCAGAGGGGTCACACTTATGCACATCTCACCAGGATCTCAGAGACAGCCAAAGTACATACAACCCCAGAAAGTGGTGCTCCTAAAGGCTGCAGAGACACCCAGGTCCTACGGTCATGGCAGATGGCTCTGGAGTTCAGTGCTTTGCCAGTGGACCATACTCTGGAATTTGTGCTACTGCGTGTGATTCAGTTGGACTCAGATGTGACCTTTCTACACATGCCTCTTCTGTCACTTTTACTGAAACTGTGGTTGGTGCTGGGGTTGTTGGTTTCCCAAGAGACTTTAATCTCTGGACTGTCCATGTGCCGGGTGGGCCCTGAGCCGCAGCAGAGTTGCAACACCTACTCTCCAGTTCATTGGACTTACCCAGGTCAGCTAAAAGGTGGTGAGGATGATCAACCACCACACCAAGTAACTGAGAGAGTCTACAACTGCAAGTGGGAGAATCCCATCCATCAGTGATGTGGGCTCTAAGCCCCCTCTCAATTTAGAGGTGGAGTGGACATCGCCATCCCAGGGTCCTCAGGATGGAGGAATAAAATATGGATTAGAGTGGACTTTTTAATATTCTACTATGGAATTATTTTGACTCTAGCAATGGAAAAAATTATATCATTGATATGGAGACAGTCGCCATGGGAGAGATGCTGAAGGCAGGGAGAGGGAAAAAGAGGTGTGATATGGGGGCATTTTCGGTACTTTGAAGTTGTCCTCAATGATATTGCAGGGACAGACGCAGGACATTATATATCCTGCCATAACACACTGAATGGACTGGGAGAGAGTGTAAACTATAACGTAAACTATAATCCATGCTGTGTAGCAATGCTCCAAAATGTACTCATCAAATGCAATGAATGCACCACATTGATGAAAGAAGTTGTCGATGTGGGGGGTGTGGGGAGTGGGGTATATGGGAACTTGTTATATTTTTAAATGTAACATTTTGTGTGATGTATGTGTCTCCAAAAGTTAAAAAATAAACAGAAAAAAAGGGCACAGATATAGCTTGAGTGGTTGGGCACCTGCTTCCCACGTACGAGGTCCCAGCTTCGAACCCTGGTACCTCCTTAAAAAAAAAACCCCACGAACAAACATATGAGAAACCCAACTCTCATTGGGGAGCAGATGTACCTCAGTGGTTGAGCACCTGCTTCCATGTTTGTGGTCCTAGGTCTAATCCCCAGTACCTCCTAAAAAAATAATAATATTAACCCATGATCTGATTCTTAGGGAAAATTTTTTAAAGCAGAAAACAATAATACCAAAATACAAAATGATTATTTGGAAATACCATAGGAAATGACTGCAGAAATCATTTTGTTCAACATTAAGCAAATAAATTTTAAAACTTGGCAAATACAACCTGTGAAAACTGTGACCAGAAAAGACTTAACAGAAAAAAACAAACAGAAAAAAATAGAAACAAATCATTTCATCACTCCAAACCCAATGCATGTTTTAACATGTGAATTAATATAAATAATCGGATAACAGTAATACTATTTATTTTAAATTTTCCAGTTAATTCATAAAAATCATTAAACTTGCAAAACTATGATGCACAACAGATTGGGACTTAAACGATTATATTCCCAACAAGATAAAAATTATCAAAAATATTCCATCTCCTTGTTAACTAATGCTTCTTGTATTTTTATAGGGATTACATCAACATCCTTCACACATACTTATCAGAATTGAATTTTTCATACTGTAAAACAGAACTGGAGAGTTCAGACATCATCATCTGAATATAATATAAAAATGGTCTTTTTGACAGTGATTATATCTTGTGGTTTAAAAAATATTTTCAAAATATATATCAAACTGCTCTAAGTCAAGCAAACTCAATTGTATTGTGTAAATGGTGGCCTGTAAGAGCAGGGAAAACTAAACTCTACCTCCTTCTGTAAATAGTTTTATTGGAACACAGTTGGTTCCATTTGCTTTTTTTGGTTTGTTTTTATTTTTCATTTCATTTTCTGATTTTCTATGGCTGCTTTCAAACTAGATGAGTAGATGCAAGAGATATCCCATGGCCCAAAAGACCTAAAATATTTACCATCTGGCACTTTTCAGAAAAAGTTTGTTGAATCCCTCCTCTCTTCAGCCTGGTGAGAACCAGGATGCATTGCTGACCAATCTCCAACCACAACTAGATGATAAAGAGACAGCCTGGAAGATCCTGGCTACTTAAACAGAAGAACCAGAGAGAGGTACCTTGCAAATCTGGACCACACGCAACAGAACTGTTATGTAAGCAAGAAATTAACTCCTACATTCCTTAAACCAGTACATTTTGAGATGTATTTTAAACATTTATCTTTACCATGATTAATCCATTTCTTAGCCGTGTCTCATTGTTTTATATACATACCATGTATCTAACAATTAACAAGTATCAATCAACAGCCTAGATCTCTCTCAACAACTGATTCATTTATCTGTGTACTCAACATTTCCACTTTGACATCTAAGAGGAATCTAATTTAACCTGCACCAAAACAAATTCTTGCTGTTACAAACCAACTCCTCCCAAATTCTTTTTATCTCTAACAACCTCATTCTCCATGTTTCTCATGCCTTGATACTTTTCTTTCTCTCAGATCATGTAGCCATTATACTTTCATATCCTGTTGGCTTTAACTTTAAAACATGCACAGAATTTGAATATTTCTCATGACACTCATGGGGACTACCTAATAAATAGGTGGAACACACAGGTATGTGTGAGTGCATCAATGTCTAAGCCACATCTTGCCTTGCCTGGATTATTTAACTGCCTCCTCACTGGTCTTCCTGATTTTGCCTTTGCCTCTTTATATAACTATTCTTAAAACAGCAGTTGCAACAATGTTGTCTCAGTCAAATAATGTCATTATGCTGCCTAAACACCTCCTTATATATTTATAAAAATATTTGGAGGCACACATAAGCCACTGATAGTGGCTGCTTTGGCTGAAAAGAAATGGAGAACTGAGGACCAAGAGAGAGAGGGAAGTGGATGTGGCTCAAGCATTTGGGTGCCCGCCTCGCACAGGGGAGGTCCCAGGTTCAGTTCCTGGTGCTTCCAAAAAAAAGACAGCCTGGTGCAACGAGCTGACACAAGGTGACACAACGAAGAAACACCAGGAGGAAACACAATGAGACACAACAAGGAGGAATGGAAGTGGCTCAAGCCACTGGGTGCCTCCCTCCCACATGGGAGGTCCCAGGTTCAGTTCTTGGTACCTCCTAAAAGGAAGAGTTGACAATGAACAGACACAGAGAGCAGACAACAAGCACAAACAATGAGGGTGGGGGAGAAATAAATAAAAATAAATCATTAAAAAAAAAAGTGAGAGCAAGACATATCTTAATGTTTTAATTTTTTGTCAATACTATGTATTATATTTTAAGAATAGTATTATTTCCTTCTACAGGTAAAAAGGAGGTGAATTATTAAGGCAGGAGTAATTTCTAAGTCCTAGAATATTATTAAAAGGCAGGGGTACAGGAATGTTGAGTTATAATGGCCTGACATAAGAAGACTATAAGAAAAGAGACTAAGGGGATAAAATTCAACACTGAGGGATAAAACAATGGAAGGAGAGAACATAAAAAATATACTAGAAAAAATAAGAACCTAAGTATTAGAGATTTTGAAAGACTGCAGATTTATGAAGGACTGAATGCTTAAGGAAATGAGTCCAAACATACAGGAGGAAGCAAAAGACCAAATAAGCTAGTGAACTAAGGTTGTAAAAATGATAAAACTGAAAGTGCAAATGAGGGAGGCTGGGGTCCAGGATAGAGATTAGAGGAACAACCAGTCCTCTAGATTCTGAGAAAAGAATAACACAGATACAGGAAGAAAATCAGGAAATGCCATTTAAGTATATAAAGAATTCCCAGCTACTGTTATTACAAAAGACAAGGGCTGATAAAATCTCTAAACAAATTTCAGAGATTACAAACCCCCACTGAATTACCATAATAAGCCTTTATCCTATTCATTCCTGCCTGGTTCTCACCTGGCTAGAGAGTAGTCCTTAACACTTCTTCTTCAATCATCCATTGCTCTTCTTGGAACTGGTGACTTTAAACTTATACACAGAAAGTATACAGAAAAGTGACACAGAATTTAGATGTTCTGTTGAGGTCAAAGCAGCATCCCAGAATCCAGGTTGAACTCTAAGGATCCTCAGGGTTTTTGAAAGATAAGGAAGGATAAAATCTGCACAAGGAAACTGGCCTGTGAAAAAAGAAACCAAAGTAATAAAAACCGTTTGCCTTAGAAACTGGAGCACACACATGCATAAGCACACTGAAAAAAGAGTATTTGTACTTTGCATCTCAGGCCAAACACATTAGGCCATAAAAAGGCCCATACATTTCAGGAAGGGGAAACAGAGGGTACCTTATTTTCAGAATTTAGGTTATACAGAGAAACTACAAGACCGGTTTACCAGAGTTCTCCAGTATCACAACCTGTACAGTTTTGAGTGGGTTTTACTTCCTTGGTCCTGATTCAATAATCACAATTTTGAGTATCATTTTTCCCAATAACTCCACAACTTCTCAAACACGTGAAGTTCAAAATCTTGAGTGACATGAAAAAAAATGTATAGGAAGTTATTTTGATAGTATTCATGGGTCAGAGCTCCTAAAAAATTCGGAGACCTGATATTTTGCTTAGGAGAAATGAAAATATTATAAACGTTCTATAATTATATGCTCTCTCATTGATTCAGTAAACATATGCTTATCATTTATTATGTGTGATGAAGAGACCTTAGGTCTCCACTTTGTAATAGGGTATGAGAAATGAATCAAACTTACTCAAAAGCTCTTCCTTTACTCAGAGGTAAGAACCTGCCTGGACAGGTAATACAGAAGGGGATTAGATGGAGCAGATCCAAGAAGGGAGATATCAGTATAACATGGGACATGAAGTTTCAAGCTCCTGTGCAAACTCCAGTTGGAGCTGTTCATTAGGCAGTTGGATGTCTGGATTAGGAACTCAGGACAAGCCTCAAATATTACGAGTATTTGTTGGTCATCTCTTAGCTGACGTCATAGCAGTGGAACGCTGTTACTCATAGCATATTTAGAGGTTGAAGAGAAGATGATCAAGGTCAGAAACTTGGGACCACCCAAAATTAGGGACAAGCAAAAACATAAATCACTAATGGAGTCTTGGGGGACTTTTTGTTTGTTGGGTGTGACCAGAATTAGAAAAATTATAGTATCACGGAAGTCAAGGAAACATTTCGAGAATGAGGAAGTGCTAAAGTTGTGAAAAGGATTGGAGTGAACAGAGAAATCTAATTTTTTCATTCCAATTAATAATGAAAATGTACAAAATAGGCAAGGAGTACAGGGTGAAAAAAAATGTGTTTCTTGCCCCTGCATATTCCTTCCCCACTCAATCATTTATATTATTTTCTGTGTATACTACAAGTTTCTTCATTCAGCTACAGATACACATTCTCACCCCCTACTCAAAAAGTACTGTACCACATCAAACATTCTGCACCTACCTTTATTCATGTAACAAAGTATCTTGCAAACATTTTGTATTTTGTATCATCTAAGATATAATACGTATTTCCATTTCTTCAAGTCCTGGGGGGTCCTTCAACTGCATTTTAAAATAATCTTCATATAGGTTTTATATATTTCTTGTTTATCCCTAGTTGTTTTAACTTATTTGTAAATAAAGTCCCCTCTTCATGGTAACTTTTAACTTATTTTTTGTATAGAGCAAAGTTATTATTTCCGTATATAGATTGTGTACCCTGGTACCTTACTTTTACATTTTAATGAAAACTATGTCAAAAATATCAAAAATATGAAAAAATACTTGGACAGCTAAGTAGATAAAAGAAAACATCTTTCACTACATTTCCAAAGGCCACTTGGTCTGGGGAAAACCTGGTTAAATTAGGAGTCAGACTGTCATGCTCACCAACAAACCTGAGAGTCTTAAAAACTAGCTTCTTAACCTCTCTGAGCCAAAGCTTTCTCTACAGACCTAAAATTCAGGACAAATAATGTCCCAATTCTGTGCTGCCTGCATTAGTGAACACTACCTCTTAAAGATATTCTTTAGAGTTTCTCAAAGCAGCCCCACCAAAGTTTCTCCGAAGACTTAAGGAAAAATACCCACAGGAAGTTTAGACACCCTACCCCCAACACGTTTTTCGGAAATCTTTCCTATTAAAAAAATAATTGTTTTTTCATCCCATAAGGAGCATGCGTTTATATAAAAATCACCTCCTAAATTATTTATCAGCTCAATGAATTACTTTATTTTCTTACCTTCCAGAAAAACGGGTGCTCCAGAAAGGTACTCCTTATCAGTTCTAGAGATGAGAAAAGTGAGGTTACTTTGAGAGATTACTACCTCACAAAACTCACAATCCCATCCAACCAGCCACACAAAATTTGCAACCACACAGTTGCACACTCATTCTACACCGCCAAACACTCCGTCACACCAACGGTCACCCACCCGCGAACCCGCCAGTTTCCTCCTTCACCCCTCCCCCCATCCCCCCCAAGCTCTAAACATCGTCAAGTCTCAGGAGGCGATTGCTCCCCTTCTGCCGCCTCAGCCGCGTCGCAGGCTCAGGGAATCCTTCCCTTCGGCCTCCCTAGTTGGTTCAGGACCCAGAGCCCAAGACACACACCATGGCTCACCACGCAGGGAGCGGTTATCAAACTCACCAGCAGACAAAGACGACGATGGCGAGCCAGAGAGATTGCGCCTGCGCACCCTTTGGGCGGACCTGCACCCCACCCCCCAAGTGGCTGGCACTCCCAGAGGCCTCCGGGGCTCCGCTGGGCCGCCGCTCAGGACCGAACCTACTCACATTTATGGCTGTGGACTACGCGTCCTAGCACGTTAAGTGGCTCACATCCGCTTTTCGTGTGAAATTTCTTTCCTCGGCCATAGCTTGTAAGAACTTCTGCTTGAGGGAGGGGTTTAAGTAGGCAGAGCCTCAGGAGAAGACACTTCATCCCCTTGGGAGCGGCGGTGGTAGGCAATTGCCGACCCCAGGAAGACTCCCCGACGAGGTTTGGCGCTAAAAGGCAATCTCTTTGGCCACGCCCAGGCACGGCGCCATCTTGTCCCTCCCGGGGAGGGCTCTGAACTACATTTCCCAGGGGGCGCAGCGTCCGCCGTTCCTCCCCCCCACCCCATCTCCGCCCAGGCTTGCGGCTCTTTTGGGAGCTCTGCTGGTCTGTGCGCTAGTCTTTATTAGCTTTGGCGCGGTCAGTACAGACTGACGCTATCTGGAGGAAGTAGGAGAGGGGACGGAGACTGAATATTAAGTCTGGTCGGTCGGAGAGGTCTGAGGAGGGGCAGCTGTGAAATTGTCCGTGATATGTGACAGTGTCCCAATGATGTAAGCGTGTGCGTGATTGTGACTGTGACGCTTTTGACTGGCCGATTGTGGCTGAGTTCCTGTGGTGGGCGTATGGTTGTGCTTGTGTTAGTGTGTGTACCTCTTTGTGTGCGGTGTGGATTACCAGAGACTGTTGCGGGTGCCCGGGTGGTAGGTATGTGATTGTATGTGATTGTGACTATGTGACCGTGCGTACCGTCTTTTGTGCAGGTACAGGGAGCTTTGTGACTGCGGCTGTGACTCTGTGTCCCCCTGGGGATTGTGACTGTGTGCAACACTGTGGGTGTGGTTTCGGGGAGCCTGTGACTGCGTGGCTTTGTCACTGTGGGAATGTGATTCTGGCCTTGTGCAGCCTTGTGCGATTGAGACTGTGGCTTCAGCACTTGCCCCAGGAGCACAGGACAGCTCTGCCCCAGATAGCAAAGACCCTGGCTCTTCTCTATGACTCTGTGATTGAGCTGGAAGCCCACCCTCCTCTGACCTCCCTCGTGTATGTGTGTATGTGTATGTGTTGTAGGGGAGGAGGTAAGGAGGCAGGGGAGAGCTCCTACCTTGTCAGCTGGATCCCAAGAAAGGTTTTGTGTCTTCTTCCCCATCTTTATCCTAAAAGCCATGTTTAGGGTGTTTTGTTTTGTTCCTGAAATACTTAATTTTTCCAGTACTTTTTCTTTCTTTCTGTCAAACTCTTTGCCTAAAAGAATCCATCAGATAACTTGGAACATACTATTTCTTTTGAAAATATCTTCCTTGCACGGCCTAATATTTTCTTATTAATGTGGCAAATGTTTCTGTATGTCTTGTGAGCTAAATAGTTTGATATATGGGTATATAAATATGTATGTGCACGTATATACACACAAATAGGTGCATACATATATACCCTATATTTTCATTAAAATAATATTGTAATTTCCCATATAATCGAAAATTTCTTTGGTAATATTTTTAATATTACATACTATTAATCTTTGGTCACATGTGTGACTAACTCATATCCATTCCCTCTATTGCTCTTTTTTTTTTTTAAAGATTTATTTTTTATTTCTCTCTCCTTCCACGCCCCCCCCCCTCCCCCCCCCCAGTTGTCTGCTCTGTGTCCATTGGCTGTGTGCTCTATGGCTGCTTATATTCTTGTCAGCGGCACTGGGAAGCTGTGTCTTGTTTTGTTGCGTCATCTTGCTGCACTTTTTTCGGCTGAGCGGCTCTCCTTATGCACATCAGCACTGCCTGTGGGCCAGCTCATCACATAGGTCAGGAGGCTTTCCCTTTATTGCTCTTAGAATTCTGATTTTGTGCCCAGCTTAAATAAAGAAAAATGACAGGGGGAACAAAACTCTACATGTTCTAGTTTCCCCTATAGATGTAAGTAAATGTTGTTAGATTGGGATTCCCAGATAGTTCTCTTTTTTAAAAACTTTTTATTTTAAAATAATTTCAAACTTCAGGACAATTGCAAAAATAATACGAACCCCATACAGAGAACTCTAATGTGCCCCACCTCTCAGATACCCAAACCCACCAATTTGAACATTTTGCCACCTTTGCCTTATCACTCTATCATCTGTCTATATATCTAGCTAGCTAGCTAGCTATCTGTCATTTATCTTCTGAATATTTGGCAGCAGAGGGCATATATCATAGTCCTTGAAAACAATATTTTCATGGATATTCACTTATGTAATCACCTTAAGTGCAGTTATCAAGTGCAATGTGAAGCTTACATTCTATATTCCAATTTTTTCTTATATCCCAATAATGCCCTTTTTTCTTCATTGTTTATTTTAGTAGTATCTGTACAACTAAAATGTCCCCTTTTACCACATTGAGATCTGTAATTCAGTGGTGGTAATTACATTCACAATGTTGTGCTACCAATACCATCATGCATTACCAAAACTTTTCCCTTACCCCATACAAATTCTGTATCAATTAAGAATTAATTCCCAAGCCTGTGGTAACCTATATTCTGGTTTTTAATTTTATGAATTTACTTATTCTAATTATTTCAAATCAGTGAGATCATACAGTATTTGTGCTTTTGTGCCTGGTATATTTCACTCAACATGATTTCACTCAACATGATCTGGTTGCATGTATCAGAACTTCATTCCTTTTCACGGTTGCATAATATTACATTGTATGTATACACCATATTTTCCTTATTCATTCTATGGTAGGGGGCTGTTCTAGTGTAACTTGCCGCCTTTCCCTTGGACCCACAAATATATCCTGTGCTCCAGACCAGATGTGTCGGTCTGGCAGGATAAAACACAATTCTTAGTAGATAAAGGGACTGCTCATGCATTCCTTCCTCTATGGTCCTGAATATATAAATATTCACTGGAGACAGTATGACTCTGGTCGGCATGTTTTATGACATTTGGCTCACTCCCCAGTGGTGTATCTGTCCCTGGCAGGGAGGAAGTGAGGTTCCTCCACTATTGCGGCACACAGATACAATAGAGGATTACCGGGTATAAAACAACTCCCAGTATTGGCCACAAATTGTGCCTTGCTGGCTATGGGGAACCAAGGCCCACTAGTAAAGGTGGTCTTGCTCTGTGTCTTCTCTGTGTGAGTAAAACCCCTTTCTATCAGAGACTGTGAATATGCTTTTGCTGGCACCTCTTGATACCCATATTGGAATGGGTTAACATCTTTTTAGGTATTGCTCCTTCTGTCCAACATATCTGCTGATGGATGTTTGGCATCTTTTGGGAATTGTGAATAATGCTGCTAGGAACATCAGTATGCAAATATGTATTTTAGACCCAGAGTTTAGTTCTTTGGGGTATATACCTAGAAGTGAGATTTCAGGGTCATATGGTAATTCTATTCTTAATTTTCTGAGGAACCACCAGAAGTTTTCCACAGCAGCTACACCATTTTCATTCCCACCAACAATGAATGAGTGTTCTATTTCTTCACATCTTTTCCAACACTTACTTTTCATTTTTTAAGTAGTAGCCATTCTAGTGATTGTGAAATGGTATCTGGTAGTTTTGATCTGTTTTTCCCTAATGTCTAATGATGCTGAGCATCTTTTCATGTGCCTTTTGGGCATTTATATACATTCTTTGGAGAAATGTTGAATATTCAAGTCTTTTGCCCATTTTCTAATTGGGTATTTGTCTTTTTCTTGTTAGGTTGCAGGGTTTTGGTGGTTTGTTTTTTTCAAATGAATTCTGGATATTCTTATCAGACATTTAGTTTCCAAGTATCTTGTCTCTTTCTGTTGATTATCTCTTTACTTTCATGATGAAGTCCCTTGATGCACAAAAGTTTTAATTTTGGTGAGGTCCCATATCTATTTTTCCTTTTATTTCTTATGCTTTTGGTGTAAAGTCTAAGAAACCATTGCCTGCCACAAGATCTTGAAAATGCTTCACTACATTTTCTTCTAATAGTTTAAGGGTCCTGGCTTATATTTAGTTCTGATCCATTTTGAGTTAATTTTTGTATATGGTATGAAAAACGGGTCTCTGTTCATTCTTTTGCATATGGATATCTAGTTTTTGAAGCACCATTTATTGAAGAGATTATTTTCCAATGGAATGAACTTGGCACTCTTGTCAAAAGTCAATTGGCCTATTATTAAAAAAACAAAACAATAAATGCTGGATAGGATGTAGAGAAATAAAAACACTCCTTCACTGTTGGTAGGATTGTAAAATGGTGTAGCCTCTGTGGAAGACAGTTTGGCAGTGTATCAGTCAGCCAAAGGAGTACTGATGCAAAATACAGAAATCTGTTGGCTTTTATAAAGGGTATTTATTTGGGGTAAGAGCTTACAGATACCAGGCCATAAAGCATAGGTTACTTCCCTCACAAAATCTATTTCCACATGTTAGAGCAAGATGGCTGCCAGGGTTCAGGCTTCCTGGATTCCTCTCTTCCCAGGTCTTGCTTCTCTCCAGGCTCAGGGTTCCTCTCTTCCTGGGGCTTGCTTCTCTTTCTTCTGTGTGCTTACTTACCGGGGCTCCAGCTTAAGACTTCAGAATCAAACTCCAACATCAAAACTCCAACATTAAAAACCTTCCAACTCTATCCTTTGCCAGGTCTTTTGTCTGAGTCCCACCCCTTGGTGGGTGGGGACTAACACCCTACTGACATGGCCCAATCAAAGCCCTAATTATAATTTAATTATGCCCAAGGTACAGACCAGTTTACAAACATAATCCAAGATCTATTTTTGGAATTCATAACTATATCAAAGTGCTACAGGAAGCTAAACATAGAACTGCATTATGATCCAGCATTTCCTTTACTAGGAATATATCCAGAAGAACTGAATACTGTGACACAAACAGATATCTGCACATTGTTGTTCATAGTGGTATTATTCACAATTGCCAAAAGATGGAAACAACCCAAGTGCCCATCAATCAATGAATGGATAAACAAAATATGGGATTTACATATAATGGAATACCATGCTGCAGTAAGAAGAAATAAAATTGAGACACATATAATAGACTACTAAGTGAAGTAAGCTAGACACAAAAGGATAAATATTGCATAGTCTAATTAATATGAACTAAATATACAAAAAATAAATGCAAAGAATTAAAACCTAGAGTATAGGTTCTTAGGAGATAAGAGAAGGGCTGAGAAGGACTCCTGATGCTTAATTTATGTAGAAGGTTTAATTAACTTGACTGTAAAAGTGTGGAAATGGATAGAGTTGATGATAACATATGGTGAGTAGCAGCCCGTTTATAAATGGAAATTGGCTGAAAAGGGTAGTCTAGGGATGTAAATGTCAATTGAAAGAATGCTAGAGAATAGGGACTGAATAATACAGTAAACCCAGAGGTGAATGAGAGTTGTGGTTGATGGTACAGATGCAAGAGTTTCCTTCTGTGAGCTACAGCAGATGTACGTCACTATTGCAGGGTGGTAGGACTGTGGAGAAGCATGAGAAAAATAAAACTAGTGTGACCTATGGACCGTGCTTAACAGCAATACTATACTATTCTTGCATCAATGCCAAAGAGGTACTGCATTGATAATGGAGGGTTTAGAAAAAGTGTGCCAAACATGTGCTATGACCATGGTTGGTGGTAATAGATGATATAATTTGTAACAAATGTTTCACCACGGTGTGGTGTGTAGATGAAGTGGTATTGTATGGGAATTCTACACATGTGGATGATTGTAAGTTCATAACTTCTGTAATGAAAATATATTTTAAAATAATAGGCTGAGTTGGGGGGAAATATAATGAATGTAAGATATGGACTGTTGTTAGTAATATTTTGATGAAATTCTTTCAAATGTTTCACAACAATGCAAGGTGTTGGTGGTGGGGTAATGTATGGGACCTCTGTAAAGTGTTATGCATGTTTGTTTTATAGGTTTACAACTTTTACTATACACTTATTGTTTATGTATTTTCATATATGAATGATATACTTCAATAAAATGTTTCAAAAATCAATTGGCCACAGATATGAGGGTCTACTTCTGAACTCTCAGTTTTATTCCATTGGTCTATATGTCTGTCCTTGTGCCAGAATCATGCTGTTTTGTTTTTTTAAACAAATCAATTTTATCGATAGATATTAATAAAGCATATAATTCATCCAGAGTGTATAATCAATGGTATTTGGTACAATCCCATATTTGTGCGGTCATTTCTTCAATCATTATTAGAGCATTTTCATTATTTCAAAACAATAATAAAAAAATAGACAAAGAAAATTCTTCACCTCTCAATCTGTCAATGTGTGGTACATTTGTTACAATTGAACACATATTGAAGCATTGCTACTAACCATGGACTATCATTTATATTATAGATTACACTTTGCACTGTACAATTTTTAAAGTTTTGACAAAATGTATAATAACCTGTATCTGCCATTGCTGTGCCATGCAGGACAATTCCCAAATCCCCAAACTACCCCATGTTAAACCTATTCTTCCCTCTCCCTCCATTCAGAATCTCTGGGGGCCACTGCCTTTATATAAATGATACAAGTTCTTCCATTGCTAGAATAATTTAAGTCTTCTTAAGTCCATGGTTGCTTTCTCCCTGTAAGTTTGTTCATTCCTCAATCTTGAGGATTTTGTATGGTGATGCCCACTGTTTCTAGGTGAGAAGGACCTTAGATCTCATGGGGCAGAAGCATGGAACTATCTTGCTTGCAGTTGCAGACACTCTGTTTCTTGTGATGGGCTTTGTCCATCATCATCTTCTTGTCCTGGCTGAGTCCAATGAACTGGAGAGTAGGTCTTGGCAACTGCTGAGATTCAGGGTAAACTAGCACATGAACGGGCCAAAGATTTAAGTCTCTGTGACAATTATAGTGCTAATTTTAGGTTCAAATAGAAGGGGCAAAAAAGCCATGTGTAGGCAAATTATAAATGTGTCTAACTCTGCTACACCAGGGAACATAAATTCCAAAGTAAGGCCCACTAACAAGGTGCTGAATTCCTTTGCTTGTCTGCCCTGCTTATAGTGTCTGATGTATCTAGAGCCCCCAGGAGTCCCACAATTTGAGGCAATATTTACTGTGGTAGTAAATGAGGTCCTGCTAAGATGTGCATAAGTGTTACCTCTGGAATGACCACCCAACTCACTCTGAAGCCTCTTGCCATAAAAAACTCATTTGTATTTAATGTTTCCCCCTTTTGGTCAAGGACTTTTTCCAGATGCATTGCAAGTTGGTGCTTGGTAATAATCACTTGGTGCCAGAGAGCCTTATGCCTGGGAGTAATGTCCCACACCAGGGTGAAGGTAGTACATTCATATGCTGAATTTGGGTTAGAGAGACATCACATTTGTGCAACAAGGAGACTTTCAGGAGGTAACTCTTAGGCAATATATATACTTGGCTAAGTTTCAATTTCACAAGAAAATTTCATTTCGTAAGTACAATCATCAATATCAAGGTCCTGGTGTAATGATCTGTCTTCCTTCACTAGGCACTGCTCTTGTACTAGGGGAATTCTTGCCATTCTATTAGAGAATGTAGCAGGACTCCCCAGGATGGGAATTCAATATTCTTTTGGTTATTGTGTGAGTCTCCACCCACTGAGACAATATTCCATGACCACTCCTGGGTAGATTGAACTTTTTTCGTGCTGGATGGCTCTCCTTACGGGGTGCACTCCTCGCGCATGGGGCTCCCCTTTGCGGGGGACACCCCTGCGTGGCACAGCACTCCTTGCGTGCATCAGCACTGTGTGTGGGCCATTTGATCACCTGGATCAGGATGCCCTGGGTTTGAATCCTGGACCTCCCATATGGTAGGCGGACGCTCTATCCATTGAGCCAAATCTGCTTCGCTCGGGACTTCTTTTGAATTTGGGAGTTTTAAACAGGACCTGATGACCAGGGTCTTGGTGAGCTTTTTGACTGTAACAGTTATGGCTTTGTTCTCTAGTAGCTTCTCCCCTCAGGGAGTTTCTGGGGGGGATCTTGTGGCTATGTTCTGACCAGGGGGTCCAGCTGTTACAGCTTTATTCTGACCAGCTGCCTTCCCTCATTCCCTATACTAACCTGCTTCAACTCTATTTAACTTTTTGAGTAACTGCCAGACTGTTTTACAAAGTGGCTGGACCATTTTATATTCTGACTGGCAATGTATAGACGTTTCCATTTTTCCACACCCTTGTCAATATTATCTGTCTTTTTTATTATAGTCATCCTGGTAGGTGTGAAGTGTTATCTCTATGGGTTTTCTTTTGTTGTTGTCGGTGCAGTTTATTTTTTAAAGATTTATTTTACTTATTTATTTCTTCCCCCTCCCCTGTTGTTTTTGTGCTCTCTGCTCTCTATGTCTGTTCATTGTGTGCTCTCTCTGTCTGCTCGTCTTCCTTTTAGGAGGCACAGGGAACCAAACTTGGGACTTCCCATGTGGGAGGGAGGCACCCAATTGCTTGAGCCACATCTGCTTCCTGCTTGCTATCTCTCATTGTATTTCCTTGTTGTGTCTCCTCACTGAATCATCTTGTTGCATCAGCTCACTGCACCAGCTCAATACATCAGCTTGCTGTCTCACTTGTCTTCTTTAGGAGGCACTGGGAACTGAACTGGGGCCCTCCCATGTGGTAGGTGGGCACCCAACTGCTTGAGCCACATCTGCTTCCTGCAGTTTTATTTTTTACGAATACAGTTTGTGAGTTCTGTGAGCCATGATTTTGCATTTTGCAATCTCAAATTCTACATAGGGCAGACTTTCATAATATGAGGGAGACTGTAGTAGCAGAGAGAAGTCTGTGTGTGAGAATTGAGAAAGAAGATGATTTATTTTGACTGGCCAGACTTGGCAGACACTTGTCCTGACAAAAACTGAGCCCTGAATAGAATTTTTGGGTCCCTTTTATACAGAGGATATAAGAGTGGGGAAGTCAAATGGTGCTTGTATGCAAAAGGACTTTTTGTTAGTTTCTTCGAGTGTTTTATCTGAGTATTAGATCACCAGGTAAGCTTGATTTAACACATATCCCCCCACATTCCAGGTAAGTTTAAGTTAACACATATCCCCTACATTCCAGGTAAGCTTGACACATTTGGCTTGCATCCTCCCTAAAAATCCAAAACCTATAGAGTTTATACTTCTTAATTGGCTTTTTCGGCATATTTGGATATAAAATAAGTTTGAATTTATTCACAGGCTATGTTAAGACCACAGATATGTTAAAACCTTAGAAGAATCAGTGGTTTCTCAATGATTGCATTGACCCTGTACAGCACAACTTACATATTCTGCAATATTTTACTCATAGATACAATGGCCTTTAGTGTGATTGCTGCACTCCAGTTTGCAGAAGAGTCCAGCTCTTTGGTTTTGGCTCCTTTGTCTCTGACACCTTTAGGAATTATTCTACGTATTGACAATTAGTCATTGATCTGACTAGTAATTGCATCAGCATTCACTTGAAATATGCTTACTGTGTTCATCAGTTTGCCAAGTTCCCATGTAATACTGTTGTAGAAGTTGAGAGACGTTCAATTATTTATGTATAGAAAGGCCAGGACTCAGGAATAATTTTGGGAAGGAGAAAAGATTTATTTATGACCAGCTGGGCTCAGAGCTTCTCATTCAGAATCCAAGCCTTGAACAAGATTTTTGAGTTCTTTTTATACAGAAGAAGGGCCAAATGGTTCTTTGTTTCAGTGTTCAATAAACTTGAATTAACATTTTTACATTCTAGGTAAGCCTTTACCATGGACTTTATACATTCCATGTAAGCTTTTAGCACATTTAGTTTGCATTTTCCCTGAATATTTTAAGTTTATAGTGTTTGCATTGCTAAACTGCTTTTCCGGGACTGTAGTCATTGCCATGGTTACCAAGGGCAGCTTCTCACTGTCCCACAAACACAGCTCAGGACATATACAGCTCAGGTTATCTACAAAGAGATGAACAGCCTCCCACCCATTGCTCTCATCAACACCTTGATGCTTTCTACTCAGGCTGTTTTAGAAATTTGAAACTGCTGGAGAGCCACTTTCTCACCAGGGATTCTGAGAATAAGAAGGCCTTTATCAGTGTCCTTGACCAATTATTCTGAATATTCAATCAGGCTTTGAGTGTGAGTGTGGACATGAACCATGCTGGTCTCATTCAGGGACCCATGTCTGATATTTTCAAGGCACCTATTGAATTAGCATGTTTAGAGATGTTATGCTAAACTACATAACACTTTCTGATTCACTGTAAGTGCTCACTATTCTTGAAAGCTACCCTCGGAAAAATATCACCAAGAAATAACAATATGGATTTCCCTCTAACTCTAAAATCATCTTTGAGAAATAGTCACCTTGTACATGATAACTCTTTATGGTTTTGATATGGCTTTCCCAAATAATTAATGATGTTGAGCACTTTTTATGTGCTTTTGGCCATTTGTATATTCTTTTTGGAGAAATGTCTATTTCTTTGCCCACTTTAAAATTGGGTTACTTATCTTTTCTGAGTTGTAAATGTTCTTTATACATGCTAAATACAAGTCCCTTATCAGGTACATGATATGTAATATGTACTCCCAATACATGGGTTTTCTCCATTTTCTTTTTTTTTTAACTGGATAAAATTTATAAGATAAAACTCACCATTTTAACCATTGTAAAATATACTTCAGTGGCTTTCTTTTTTTTTCAAGGCACTGGGGCTGGGGATTGAACCCAGGACCTCATGTGTGGGAAGCTGAAGCTCAAGCACTGAGTGACATTGGCTCCTGAGTTGGTTTTTTTGTTTGTTTGTTTTTGTTTCTTTGTTATTTGTTTTGTTTTTAGGAGGCACTGGGACTGGAACCCAGGACCTCCCATGTGGGAAGCAAGCACTCAACTGCTTGAGTCACATCCACTCCTGTAATTTAGTGGCTTTTAGCACATTCACAATGTTGTGCAACAATCACCACTATATAAATCAAGTACATTTTCATCACTCCCAAAAGAAGCCCATACGCATTAAGAAGTCACTTCCCCTTTACCCCTCCTCCTAGCCCCTATCAACCAAAAATGTACTGTCTTTACAATTTCTTTATTTTGGACATTTCGTATAAGTGAAATTAAACAATATAGTCTTCTAGTGTCTAGTTTCTTTTACTTAGCATAATGTTTTTAACACTCATCCATGTTGTAGATTGCATCAGTATTTCATTCCATTATATGGCTAAATAATATTCTGTTGTGTAGATAGACCACAATTTGTCTACTCACCAGTTGATGTACATTACAATTGTTTCTATGTATTAACAATTATGAACATACGCTATAAACATTAATATTCAAGGTTTTGTTTGGACTTTGGTTTTCAATTTTTTTAGGCATATATGTGAAGAAGGCTAATAAGATAGGGATTTTAGGGAATTAATAGGTGGATCTGGAACCTGACAGAGTTCACGTGAACATCAGAAACCCCCAAGATGACTGCTGGAGGAACCCCACCCCGGGGATCTACCCAGAACAAAGGCTTCTTCCTGGGAACAAGGAAAAGCCTGGATGTTCCCTAGAAACTTTATCATTGGGTCCTCACTAAGGGATTGATGGGTGGGGTAATCAATCAAAACAGCAAACAGCTGGAACCCCCACCCCTGCCATTAGCAAAGGGGTGGAATAATTAGCAATTTAAAAGCAAACTTGCTAGGGTTGAGTGCCCTCTTTTTTGCAATAGTCTCCTGCCTCTGCATCTGTTCCCTGTCCTCTCTGTGCTGCTTTCACCATTTTTCCTCTGCCATGTGGCCACGCAAGTAACCCTGAGGATTTACAATCTATAATGGGGAAATGTAGCTTGTAAATCAGCCCTCTTCACCCCTTTTCACCCCCCTTCCTCTCTACCTGGGACCCCTGCTCTGTTATTTTCTGTTATTTTCTCCCATTTCTCTTCTATTCCTACCTGAATAAATTACTAGCCTAACTCACCCAGCATATTTTGAAATTCATTTCTGCAGCATAGCCAAGAACCTAAATAGAATCCAGTTACATAGGTAGGAGTAGAATTTCTGGGTCGTATGGTAATATTATGTTCAACTTTGTGAGGCACCACCAAACTCTTTATCCACCTCAGCTACACCATTTTACATTTCTGCTTTTGGCAACTGCCAGCCAGGAGTGAGTCAAACTATGAATTACAGCCTGTTTAATGCCCTTTTTTGCTTATCCATTTTATTTTTATTTTTTTAAAGATTTATTTTATTTATTTCTCTCCCCTCCCCCCCCCCCCCAGTTGTCTATTCTCTGTCCTTTGCTGCGTGTTCTTATTTGTCCGCTTCTGTTGTTGTCAGCAGCATGAGAATCTGTTTCTTTTTGTTGCATCATCTTGTCCTGTCAGCTCTCCCTGTGTGCGGCACCATTCCTGGGCAGGCTGCATTTTGTTTCGCGTGGGGCGGCTCTCCTTACTGGGTGCACTCCTTGCATGGCAGAGCACTCCTTGCGCGCATCAGCACTTCATGTGGGCCAGCTCCACATGGGTCAAGGAGGCCTGGGGTTTGAACCGGAGACCTCCCATGTGGTAGACGGACGCCCTAACCACTAGGCCAAGTCTGCTTCCCTGCTTATCCATTTTAAATGAGTTCGCCTACTGTCCCCCATAGGACATAATCCCAGGAGGGAGGAGGCCAGGGTGTGGGACCTTTCTGTGGCTGCACTGTGTACACAGGCTTGTTAGATATGACCCTGCAAGGAAGGCAGGGTTACAGGGAGAGGGCTGAAGGCAGGGGTTCCTGGGCCGAGTTCCAGGTGCAGTGAAGCAGCTTTTTCAAGCCTTTTTAGTAGCCACCATCTTTGCCCCCTGGCCTGGCTGCCAATGCTTTCTCCTGCCCTCTCCCTTCAGTGGCAGCAGCAATGGTGGAGAGCAAGGACTTGAGTCACCCCATGCTCCGAGCCTCACCAGCCTGCCTTCCTATTGACCACAGCTGGCCACCTGGTCTGGGATGGGATGGGAAGGCAGTGGCAGGCAGGGCCGAGGTGAATGCTATGGGGTGGCCCACATTCCCTTTCCCAGGGGAGTCATGGGCCAGGGCTCTGTTCATAATTAACTTTGAGTCCACATTTAAGCTTCCCACTTCCTACTATGGAATTTCTCATTAAGGGTTTGTAAAATGCTCTGGAATGTCTTAGAAACTGAAAATGCATTTACTAATGAAGTTCTGGTTCTGCCCACAGGGCAGGAGGTTATTGCTTCAGGATGCCCTAGGGCCCCAAGTCCTCTTAGCTGGCACAACTGATCTCTAATCCCTTAATGGCCTTTGATGGCTGGTTTAACTGGGAAACTCCCAGGTAGTAGAGTCATAAACTAAGATTACTTTTAAAGACCTTTGTAAGAATAGGTGGAAGAAGTTTTCGCCCCTTTTCTAAGGAGGAGTAATGCACAACTTGGTAGCTTTAGTCCAAAATACACTCTGGGCATTGCCCAAGTCCAGGATGCCCTGGCAATGCCTGGCAGTGGGGGTTCTGTGATTTTCCCCCAAGACTTTAAGGCCTTAGGCTCTTCGGTTCAGAGACCAATCAAATGTCCCCTGAGACTTAGCTCAGGTGCTTCAGTTTGGGTAACTGCTCCCAATATCTCCCACCAATTTGGCTTGGGTGATTTGGTCTGAAGTTTGGGATTTTCAGGTGTCTCCCAAGATCTAGGTCAGCCACAAGAATGTCCGTTGGTAGGGCTCTGGATTAAATACTCATGACTTTAAGACCAGACCATCAGCTCCCAATTATTTGGAGTGGTAAACGTTGTAGGCAGATTTGGATTCTGGGATGCTGGGTTAGTACACTAAAAAGCACTTCTTCATTCTTCCTAGAATAATGGGAATGGTCTCTAGCCTACCAGCAGGCTCCCCATAGGAGTGTCTTCTCAGAGATCAGGAAACTTTGCCTACTGCTGGTCTATGTGGCCACAGTATAGCCAAAAGCAATCTCTGTATGGGACCCTGAATTCCAGTTAAATCAGTGTAAGAGAGGAGGGCAGACAGACATGAGGGCCAGCAACTTCATGTCATGTCTCCTTAAAGAAATGAGGAAATACATCTCAAACTTTCATAAACTCCCTTTCAGAGACAGCCTTCTCAGTTTTAAACTTGGTTGTGCCTATTAAGGGATATGAATGGGGATCAAAACCAGGTTGGCTACTAATCTCCCCTGGAATAAGAAACCTCATATGCCATCAATTAGGATAAAAAATGTTCCTAGAAAATGCTAAGGGTATAAAATCTCTCTTCTGTTTTAATCTGTGCTTACTTTTGTGTTCAACTTTGAAATCTGTGTTTAACCTTGTCTTGTTTGTGCCTAGGAAATCAGAGTTGGGGTTCACCTGTCACAAATTGGATAAATGTGAAAGGTAATCTAAAAATGAGTTTTTAAATGTCAATACTGTCTTGTAATTGGATTTAATGTATAAATCATAAATGGAATTGGTTCAACTGTTAGAAAAGCAAAAAACTTAGCAAAGTTATTATTAATAAAATTCTTGTGACTTAGTTAATAAAAGTACCCAATTCGCCTTAAAGTAAAAACTTACTATAAACTATAATTAAGCATTAAGATCATTATATAGATGACTTTATAGTCTAAAACAGCAGAAGTGTTGGAGAAAAACGGTGTTCACTGGGATACAGAGACTGACATGACCACAGGCAGACAATTTATTGAGACGTTCAATTGAGGGGGTCTGAAGAACAGACTTCAGCCCCCCCCACCAGCATGGTGGAGGTCTGAAGAGAGACTTCAGCCCACTCCGGGAATGGGGGGATTTGAATTTCCTAGGCAGGAAAAGGATAGTTGGTGGGAGGGGGTTGAGGGTCCAAGTGAGGTGCAGGGACCAATAGGAAGCCCTAGAGGTGAAAATTTTCCCAGATGTAGCTAGAGGGTTAGGTAGTTATGGTTTCTTGGAATGCTGCAGGTACTGAAGGTTTTCATCTCCCTCTGATATGTAGGTAGTGAAGGTTTCCATCTCCCTCTGATTTGCAGGTAGGGTAGGTCTCCATCTCTCTTTACTCCCATCTCTATGTGGTTTCTTTGTTTAACCTGTGGGGAAGTGCCCATGCCCATAGGCTTATGGGGGAAGGGGTTAGCCTTTCCCCAATGGATATCATGGTAAACTGAGCTACAGCTTGTTAATTATTGCAAGCCTCTAACAAGATGGATAATAACTGAAATTATAACCAGGTAGATTTAGCCTAAACCTACTATTGTAAATGTAATCCTAAACTGAATTTACCTTTGTTTATGGTCACTTCAGGCCTAGACTCACCCCTTGCCTTTGCTTATGGTTATTTCATGACTGCTTCTGCCCCCTATGGCTCAGGGGAAGACAAACTTAACACATCCCTGTCTCCTGTCTTTCTACTGGTATTCTGCTTTCTTTTATGGCTTCAAGTGTGGACTAAATTGCTGCCTGATAGAATTCTCAACCATTGGAGTCCAGCAGCTACCAGTGTTCTGTTATCTCCAGGAAGTGAGGGAAGTGTTGGGGGTTCCTAAAAGCAGCAATTCATGAGAGAAACCACTTTCCCTGAGGTCTCAATAGGCTTAGTGAGTATACACAGAATTAGTCTGGCTCATCCAAAGTCTGCCAAAGTCAAAGTGGGAAATAAGCAAAGTTCTGCAGCAAAGGAAAATTGTATTAAAGCATTGGAGACGTTTCAGTTATAAGCCAATAGTTAAGGAATGAAATTCTTTTGCAAAACTGCATGGTCACAGTGCAAATTAAAATAATTTAAAAGAGCCTTCAAAGAAATCTTTTAAATGTTAATTTACACTTAAACTTATCTTGTAAGAGAATGAAAATTATAACAGTGAGTTCTGTATTTCTGTGTCAAACTCCCTATTCAAGTCTGCCTATTTGCTCAATATTTATCTTATACATGGGAATGGTATTATCAAATTGACAAAATGAAAATTCTTGAATGAGCTCTATTCAAATTGTAGAATCAAATATGCAGTTTTACATGTAAATAATGAGCAGGAAGGAAAGGTAATATAGAAATCCGGATATAGAAGCTATTGGCAAAAGAAAAAGTTTTTCCTAAGCTCTTTAACCTGCCCTACTCCCAAGGCCTCCTCTTTATAAGAGCTGTGGAGACAAAGTGTGACAGTTTAAAACTCTATCTTCTAGACTGAGGAATTAAGGTCCTCTAATTTCCAATTTAAACTTTTTAATAGCTTAAAATAAGGATGGATAATAATCCTATTATCAAATTTCAAAAAGTAAAGAAAAAGTCCTTGAAAGCTATGGAAAGATCTTTTAAAATAAATTAAGGCATTTTCTAGGACCTAGCAGTGAGTATGCTTTTAAGATTATTCACAGTTTTAGAATTTTATTAAAGAGGTTTTAGCCTCCTGTAAGGGAAGGAAAAAGAACATTCCTTGCATAAATTATAACAGTTTCAACTTTATTTAGCTTAAGTGTTATCTCCCTAGGTATATAAAATACCACAAAAATGAATTGGCATTGTATGTATTAAATCTTTAAGATGACAAAAGTTGTAAGTTCATTTCTAATGAAATAAAGTTAAAAGAAATGTAGGAAGCAGATGTGGCTCAACCAATTGGGCTCCTGTCTACCATATGGAAGGCCCTGGGTTTGCTTCCCAGGGCTTCCTTATGAAGGCAAGTTGGCCCGTGCCCATGGAGAGCTGACAGGCCTGCGCCTGCAGAGATCTGGCACAGCAAGATAGCTCAACAAAGAGAGACAAGCAGACACGGAAGAATGCACAGTGAATGGACACAGAGCAGATAGCAAGCGAGCAGCAAGGGGAAGGGAATAAATAAATAAAATAAATCTAAAAGAAAAAAGAAATGTAGATCTACCTTCCTTAAATGAATAAAATAAACTCCTTTGGTGGCTAATTCTAAGGTAAATCAACCTGTCTATGTGGTTATAGTTAATTGTAAAAAAGTTTGTGAAAGCATCTTCTAAACGGAAGCAATTGAATTGCTAATTCCAGGAAACCATTTATTAAAAATGGTATTAATGGCAAAAAGCAACTTTATAGCAGGGAAACCTGTCAGAGGCAATTTAAATCTGTATATTCAAGTGGTGATAAGGAAAGATCATCTTCATTCCATTGGGAATCTTCAGTTTTCATAAAATAATGGAAAAAGTCATTTTTCCTGTGCTGCTAAAATAAAATACCTGCTAATTAACTTCTTTATGGTAAAGGTGTAGATGTAAAAAGCCAAGTACTAAAAAGTTAAGGTAATCTGATATGTTACACACTGCATTAGAAGAGTTTAGAAATTGTATAAAACTCAGAAGAGATAGACTTCAGTATTGTCAAATTCTCTTGTACATTCAAACCAGGCCTTCAATACACAGCATTTTGCCTTTCCATTTTGGTTATTGGCTAGGTTGGTTGCTGAGCCCTAAAACAATAAATGTATCTACTACATCTCTGGTTGTGCTCCTGAAGTGGGTGGAGACTATGCTGCAGTTTGGACTCTTGCAGCAGCCAGCGATGGCTCAAAATCGTCCAATGTACAATAGATATCACCTCCAAACTGGCACTGTTTCATGGTGCTGAAGGGCACTATGCACTAGACCAGTGGAATACTGGAGCCTACTTTCCTAGCTTCTTTCTAGGTTCAACAGTGCTGCAGCATGCTGGCTGTGGGAAGGACATGCCAAGTGGAGCAATGATTACCAGAGTGATGTAAATAGAACTTAAACACAATTGGCCTTATGGCCTGCTCCCATGGAGAGAATATGTATGGTATTGCAAACCTGGAGCTTAGATCTATAAATTGCAGCTCAAAGAGAAACTTATGCATTGGGTAGTGTCTGATTAGTATTAAATTAATACTTAATTAGTATTAATTAGTAGTAAGTACTGTACCTATATCTCTCCTATTCTAGATATATGTCTGATGATTATGGTGGTATCTTTGCTATTCTAGACCATATGCAGAGGGATATCAAATATGTTAAAAGTCGTGGTAAACTTCATTTTCTAAGTAATTAACGATCATGCCTATAAGATAAAAAATGGCCACCTTGCCTGAGAGCAATGGGGGCAACAGCCTTTTTAATTTTAAAAAGCCTCCAAATTAACTTGGGGTGACCCCTCAGTGTTTAACCCACACCAGGTGAAAGACATGCTTAACCCAGGTCTCCCTCCTAGCCCTTATTCCAGAACCTGCCCACTCATGTCCTGGGGTGGACTGGCAAACCTTCTTGTCATACTGCCAGGGCTAAGCATTTCCCACCAGATGGGAAATAGCAAATGAGGTGGCTAGGACCCACGTCAGCTTTGCCCCTTTGAGATGGTCCTTTCCTCTCAAGGAAGATGGTCCTTTCCTCACCTAGGACCTGGAAACCAGGTTCTGATCAAAACTTGGCAAGAAAAGAAGTCTCATTCTCAATTAGAGCCAAAATGGAAGGAACCTTACTTACTCTGTAGTTCTGATCACTCCCATAGCTATTAAAGTTAAAGATTGCCAGCTGCCCAAAGAAGTGCCAGTTCACCAGAAGCACCTGACAGGACGTACAAGTGCCAGTCATTGGTGGCCTGAAATACCTCTTCAAAAGAAAAAGCTAAGTAGCGTTTGTATCAAAGCCAGCTTCTCCCCTAACTCTAGCCCAAATACCTATTGCTAGGAGAGGGTAAGCCAGGCACCCCTTAAGAAACCTTGTCTGTTTTCATTTCCTGTAGTTTCTTCCTCAACAATAACTAAAAGGGCAATGCCTCTTCTCATTCCCTCTTAGTTGTCATAAGCATAACCACCACAATGGTAAACTGGGATTGGCAATTTATACCAAACACTATTATCTATTACAATCACTCCCCAGAGGTAACTAACAACATAAAAGAAACCAGCCATGCCTTAGAAGCTCTAAAACAGCAAACAGACTCTCTTGCTGCTGTGGTGCTACAAAATCACAGGGGACTTAACATGGTGAATGCAGCACAGGGACAAACATGCCTCTTCCTTAAGGAAGAATGCCATCTCTATGTAAATCACTCTGAAATAGTCATAAACAGCATCCAAAACCTGCAAAATAAAGCCCACCAACTTGGGGAAGATGCAGCCTTTATAGCACCTGGCCTTTTCTACTTTTGTGATCCAGTATCCTTTTAAGGGGACCCTATATCCTCAAAATTCTAATTAAGTTTATTTCTTCCAGAAATGGGATTTTATCCAGCTCCACCCATATGGAAAATGCCAGATTCATTTTCCAACCAAGATAGAACAGCCAGGGGGTTTTGTCAGGTAGGGCCTACTGCCACTAACCAGCAGGAAGCAGCTACAGAAGAACGACCATAATCCTTCAGCACCCCTTTAAGAATAAAGGGAGGGGGTAAAGGGAAGAGGATGTTGGGTGTATAAGAGCCCCTTACATTCTGTATGTGACTTTACTGTGACCTAAAACTTCTCTGGGGAAACGGACTTGGCCCAGTGGTTAGGGCGTCTGTCTACCACATGGGAGGTCCGCAGTTCAAACCCCGGGCCTCCTTGACCCGTGTGGAGCTGGCCCATGTGCAGTGCTGGTGCGCGCAAGGAGTGCTGTGCCATGCACGGGTGTCCCCTGCCTAGGGGAGCCCCACGCACAAGGAGCGTGCCCCGTAAGGAGAGCCGCCCAGCATGAAAGAAAGTGCAGCCTGCCCAGGAATGGCGCCGCCCACACTTCCCGTGCCGCTGATGACAACAGAAGCGGACAAAGAAACAAGATGCAGCAAATAGACACAGAGAACAGACAACTGGGGGGGGGGGGAATTAAATAAATAAATAATCTTTAAAAAAAAAACTTCTTTGAAGACAAAATGGAAAAAAAAAAGTAAGACACTGGGGAAGAAATGGAAGAAAACCCCATGTACACACAGGATGATGGATATTAAAGTGATGAAAGGCAAAATGTCAAAAAATTTCCAAAATTATTTTTCATTATTCTTTTTTTTTTTTTTTTAAAAAGATTTATTTATTTATTTAATTCCTTTTCCCCCCCCTCCCTTTTGTCTGTTCTTGGTGTCTGTTTGCTGCGTCTTGTTTCTTTGTCCGCTTCTGTTGTCGTCAGCGGCACGGGAAGTGTGGGCAGCGCCACTCCTGGGCAGGCTGCTCTTTTTTTTCGTGCTGGGCGGCTCTCCTCACGGGCGCACTCCTTGCGCGTGGGGCTCCCCCACGCGGGGGACACCCTTGCGTGGCAAGGCACTCCTTGCGCGCATCAGCACTGAGCATGGCCAGCTCCACACGGGTCAAGGAGGCCGGGGTTTGAACCGCCGACCTCCCATATGGTAGACGGATGCCCTAACCACGGGCCAAAGTCCGTTTCCCTCATTATTCTTTAACATCCCAATTCTTTTACTTTATTTTAGTTTTTTTTTCTAAATTGTTCTAAATTTAATTTCTTATGTTTAAACCTATCATTATTATTTCATTTTCCTAATAACTGTATTTGGTGATTATCTGGGCTTCATTTTTTAGGTTTTGGATCACAGAAGGGTTACAACTATGGCAGGGGAGGATCGTTGGTGTGGGGTGTCAATGATGGGAGGATACATGGGAGGAAGTTCACCTGACCAAACATATAAAGTATATAAATGTGTTCAAGTGTTCATGAGGCATTGCAACAGTGGATAGAGATTCACACAAGAACTAAAAGAGGGTGACAGACTTGGCCCAGTGGTTAGGGCATCCATCTACCACATGGGAGGTCCACGGTTCAAACCCCGGGCCTCCTTGACCCGTGTGCAGCTGGCCCATGCGCAGTGCTGATGCATGCAAGGAGTGCCCTGCCACGCAGGAGTGTCCCCTGCATAGGGGAGCCCCGTGCACAAGGAGTGCCTCCCATAAGGAGGGCCGCCCAGCACAAAAGAAAGTGCAGCCTGCCCAGGAATGGTGCCACTCACATGGAGAGCTGACGCAACAAAAAGAAACACAGATTCCCGTGCCACTGACAACAACAGAAGCAGACAAAGAAGATGCAGCAAATAGACACAGAGAACAGACAACCGGGGGGGGAGGGGAGGGGAGGAAGGAGAGAAAAATAAATAAATAAATAAATAAATAAATCTTTAAAAAAAGAAAAGAACTAAAAGAATGTTGAGTTCCCATCCTGGGGAGCTCTGCCACATTCTCAAATGGAACAGCAACAGTCACCCAAGTGCAGGGGCAATGACTAGTGTCCATTGATGGACCCTAGATATAAACTTAAGACTATCCTTGTTAGCCTTTGTTCTTGAAGGTGCAACATAGCCTAGTGTTGTCAGGTGCCCTAGAGTTATCTTCTGATAGCCTCCCTGTTGCTCAAATGTGGCCTCTCTCTAAGCCAAACTCAGCATATAAATGCATTACCTTCCTCTCAATGTGGGACATGACTCCCAGGGATGAGCCTCCCTGGCACTGAGGGATTATTACCAAACACCAACAAGCAATGCAACTGGAAAAAGACCTTGAATGAAAGGCGGAAAAGTAAAGACAAGTGAGTTTATATGGCTAAGAGGCCTCAAAATGAATTGGGAGGTCTTCCCAGAGGTGATGCTTATGCATGTCTCAGCAGGATCTCAGACAGCCAAAGTAGAGACTACCCCAAGCAGTGGTGCTTTTGAGAGCTCTGGAGATGCCCAGGTCCTATGGTCATGGTAGATAGCTCTGGTGGTTGGTGCCTCACCAGTGGGCTCTATTTTGGGTTTTGTGCTCCCTTGTGTGACAGAGTTGGACTCAGATATGACATCTCTACACATGCCTCTTCTGTCCCCTTTATTTGAACCTATAGTTGGTGCTGGAGTTGGTAGGTGTATGTCCAAGAGACTTGAATCTTTGGGGTGTCCATGTGTCAGCTGGGTTCTGAGCCTCAGCAGAGTGGCAACACATTCTCCCCAGTTCATTGGACTCACCCAAGACAACTAACAAGGAGGTGAGGATGGAAAACCACTACACCAAGGAACTGAGAGAGTCTACAACTGCAAACAAGAGAGTCCCATCCATCAGCCATATGGGACTCAATCACCCTCTCAATTAGAGGTGGAATGTGCATCACTATCCCAGAATCCTCAGGATTGGGGAATAAAATATGGATTAGAGTGGACTTTACTGGTATTCTACTATAGACTTAATGTGATTCTAGCAATGGAAGAAATTATATTATTGATGTGGAGACAGTGGCCACTGGAAGTGCTGAAGTCAGTGAGAGGGACACAGGTGTAGTATGGAGGCAATTTCAGGACTTGAAATTGTCCTGCTGCGACAGATGTGGGTCATTATATATATGGCCATATACAGAATTGAGTTGGAGAAAGAGTAAACTACAATGTAAATTATAATCCATGATTAGTGGCAATGTTCCAAAATGTGTTCATCAATTGCAATGAATGTACCACACAATGAAAGAAGTTGTTAATGTGGGGAAGGGTAGGAGGTGTGGGGAGTAGGGCATATGGGAATCCCTTATATTTTTTTATGTAACATTTTATGTAATCTAAGTATCCTTTAAAAATAAGTTAAGAATATATTTTTAAAAAAGAATAAAGGTATAAACACTGTGAGTGGGGAGTTGAGGCTGGCTAGTAAATTAGGGAATCAATAGACATTTCTGGAACCTGGCAGAAAAACCACCACCATTAAACATGTGACCGTGAATACCCCACAAGATGGCTGCTGGAAGAGCCTGCAAGAACCCCCATTTGGAACAAGATTTCCTCTGAAAGTCAGGAGAAGCCCCAGATATTCTCCAGGAACCTTATCATTGGGCCCTCCCAGGGGATTGATGGGTAGAATAACCAATCAAAAGAGCAAACAACTGGGATTCCTCCCCTGACATTAGCAAAGGGGCAGAATAATTAATGGCTTAAAAAGCAAGTGCCAAAAGCCAAATCAACCCTGTTTTTGCCTTTTTCCCCCTTCATGGAGCAGCACACAAGTAAACCTGGGCATTTTGTAATTATTAATGAGGAATTGTAATCTGTAAAGTACCTCTCTTTATCTCTTTTCAGCTCATTCTTCTCTACCTGGAACCTATAATCTGTTATTTTCTCCCGTTTCTCTTTCCTCTCTTCCTTAATAAATTACTGGCCTAACTAAACTGACTTGCACTTAAAATTCATTTTTTGTAGCATAGCCAAGAACCTGGAGAAAATCCAGCAACACTGTCAGTGTAACTGAGGTTAGAAATTTTTTTTAAAGATTTTTTTAAAAATTTCTCTCCCCTTCCCTCCCCCACCCCCTGCCCCAGTTGTCTGTTCTCTGTGTCCATTCACTGTGTGTTCTTCTGTGTCTGCTTCTATTCTTGTCAGTGGCACCAGGAATCTGTGTCTCTTTTTCTTACATCATCTTGCTATGTCAGCTCTCTGTGTGTGCAGCACCACTCCTGGGCAGCTCTCCTTACAGGGCACACTCCTTGCACATGGGGCTCCCCTATGCTGGGGCACCTCTGCGTGGCAGGGCACTCCTTGCGCGCATCAGCACTGTGCATGGGCCAGCTCCACATGGGTCAAGGAGGCCCTGGGTTTGAACTGTGGACCCTCCATGTGGTAGGTGGATGCTCTATCCATTGAGCCAAGTCCACTTCCTGAGGTTAGAAATTAATAAACAATTATGATTAATGAATTGTTATGCAGGTACTATTACCAATAGCAAAAAATTAATACCTGAAATTACTGAAGCTAGCTAGAGTGGTCTCACTCCTGTTTATGGTTACTCTGGATTTAGCCTCATACTTGCGCATGCTTACTATTGAGATGGTAATGCTAGATTGATCTACCCATGTTTACAAATGAGGATCACCCTTTTGAATGCTTATTATTGTGATGGTAACCACCCCACCCTCCTGTTTAATATCCATATGGAAAACCTTTTCTCTACTCTCCTATCCCAGAACATTTTGACTCACCTAGTTTGGTGTCCAACCCCCATCTTGTTTAGCCCCTTAATGTTTATTAATGAGGAAACCTGTGCCAGCTCCACCCCAATTACTCAATAGAATCCTGATATTATAAAATATTGGAATTTCTGAAGATTCAGGAGGCAGTATTTGGGCTACTTAAGTCCACTGACCTCCTTTGCGTTCACAAACAAGTAAACTCTATCTTTGAAACCCCAGTGTCTCAGGAATTGGTCTTTAGGGTGTATCAGGAAGAAAGAACCCACACTTGCTCAGTATCACCAGGAATGCAAGAGCATTCAAATTTCTTTACATCTGTGTCAACACTTTTTTTTAAAGATTTATTATTTTTTAAATTTATTTCTCTCCCCTTTTTAATTTACATTTTTAGGGAAGCGGATATGGCTCAAGTGATTGAGCTACCACCTACAACATGAGAAGTCCCTGGTTTGGTTACCGGTGCCTCCTGAAGAAAACAGCAAGCTGGTGCAACAGGCAGGCATGGCAAGCTGACACAACAAGAGACACAAGAAGAAAAACACAGTGAGAGGGAAGTGGTTGTGGCTCAACTGATAGTGTCCACCTACCATATGGAGGGTCCAGGGTTTGATACCCAGGGCCTCCTGACCCATGTGGTGAGCTGACCCACGCACAGTGCTGCTGTGCACAAGGAGTGCTGTGCCATGCAGGGGTGTCCCATGTGTAGGGATGTCCCACAAGGAGAGAGTGGCACCACATACATGGAGAGCTGACGCAGCAAGGTGATGCAACAAAAAAAACACGACAGTTTCCCGGTGCCACAGGACAAGAATGCTAGTGGACACAGAAGAGCACAAAGCAGGTGGACACAGGGAGCAGACAATGGGGGAAAATAAACCTTTTAAAAAAACCACACAATGAGAGACACAACAAAGCAGGGAATGGAGGTGGCTTAAGTGATTAGGCACTTCCATCCCATTTGGAGGTCCCTGGTTCAGTTTCCAGTGCCTCCAAAAGAAACAAGGAAGACAACAGACACAGCAAGTGCAAAAAACAAGGGGTGGGTAGAAATAAATAAAATAAATCTTTTAAAAAATTTCCATTTTTAAAATGATACACTTGCTAGTAGATATGAAGTGGTATCTCAGTGTAGTTTTTAGTTGCATTTACCTAACAACTAATGATGTTGAGCCCCTTTTAGGGTGCTTATTGGCCATTTATATAACTCCTGGAAAAATGTCTACTCAAGTCCTTTGCCCATTTTTAAATTGGATTGATCTTTTGGTTGTTGAAGTGTAAGAGTTCTTTATATACTCTTTTTTAAGATTTATTTATTTATCTCCCCCCCACCCCCCACCCCAGTTGTCTGTTCTCTGTGTCTATTTGCTGTGTCTTCTTTGTTGGCTTCTGTTGTTATCAGCGGCATGGGAATCTGTGTTTCTTTTTGTTGCGTCATCTTGTGTCAGCTCTCCGTGTGTGCGGCGCCATTCCTGGGCAGGCTGCACTTTCTTTCACGCTGGGCGGCTCTCCTTACGGGGCGCACTCCTTGCGCGTGGGGCTCCCTATGCGGGGGACACCCCTGCGTGGCAGGGCACTCCTTGCGCACATCAGCACTGCGCATGGGCCAGCTCTACACGGGTCAAGGAAGCCCAGGGTTTGAACCGCGGACCTCCCATGTGGTAGACGGATGCCCTAACCACTGGGCCAAGTCTGCCACCTTTATATATTCTTATGAGATATATGATTTGTAAATATTTTCTGTGGATTGTCTTTTCACTGTTGGAAAATCGTATATTAAGAATTTTCTCCACATAAGCAGTTATAAAATCTCTAATACCCCTTCCTAGAAGGTGTTGAGCTGGTTGTCCATTAATCTTCCCTCAACAGCTTGTTGGTGTCTTGTACTTAAGAAAGTAGCTAGACCTTTTCAGTTACACTCACAGGAATAAGGAAACATCTCATTGTAAAACCAGACCAGATGGCACTGGGGATACCATGTGGCTCAGTAAATCAGTGACTTCCTCCTTAAGGACCAGAGATGGGCATGCTGGAGAGGTCAGCAGAAAAGGGAGTTATGGAAACTGTGAACATCGAGATATAACTCTGAACTGTGACTGATAAATCACTGAAACCAGGATACCAAGGATAGCATTAACATGCTTGAGGAAAAACAAAATTAAGCAATGTACCCTGTTCCCCATTACAAGATCCTTGAAGAAATCCTGCATCTTTGCTGATCTACCAAAACTGTGCCATGTAGCTTTTACTTGTTTTTTTCTTTTTTTTTCTTCCCCTGCATATAAAAACCCCAACTCATATTCTCTTGGGGAACTGGTTTTGGGAAGAATCCCCCTGTTCCTTGCTTGTGCACTCAGAATAAATCACCTCACTGAGAGACCTGTTTCTCCTTTGTAGTGCCAGGTCAAGCAGGCCCTTCTATTGGAAATAGCTGTGCTTACAGTAACATTTTGAAAGTGTCTTTTGATGCTCAAAGTTTTAATTTTGATAAGTGTAAAGCAGGCTAGTTAGGGAATAAACAGACAGATCTAGAACCTGACAGGAAACTCACATGGTCATGGATACCCCACAACATGGCTGCTGGAAGAGAGACAACCCCCATTTGGAACAGAATTTCATCTGGAATCAGGGAGAAGTCCAGGATATTCTCAAGGGGCTTTAGCATTGGCCCTCCCAGGGTGGGGTAATCAATCAAAACAGCAAACACCTGGGACTCCTCCCCGTCATTAGCAAAGGGGTAGAATAACTAATGGTTCAAAAAGCAAGTGTGGAAGTCAAATGGGCCCTTTTTTCCTTTTTCCCCTTGCCCTGTTCTAACCATGTTTTCCCCCTGTTCTTGCCTTTTTTCTCCTTCCCTGGATCAGCAGGCAAGTAAACCTGGGGATTTGTAATCTGTAATGGGGAGCTGTAGTCTGTAATTCAGCCCTTTTAATATCTTTTCAGCCTCTTTCATCTCTACCTGGGACCCATAATCTGTTCTTTTCTCCCATTTCTCTTCCCTCCCTTCCTTAATAAATTACTGGCCTAAATAAACTGACTTGCACTTAAAATTCATTTTTTGTTGCTTAGCCAAGAATGTACTGAAAATCCAGCAACAAGTGAACTTATCTATAATATCTTCTCTTGACTGTACTTTTGGTTACACATCTAAGAAAGGATTACCAATGGTCGACAAGATGGTGGTGTAAGACACTCCAAGGTACCGTCTCTCCACTGAATCTTTGAAAAACTACCAAAAATTGGCAGAGCCATCTTCCTCAAAATTCTGGAAAACAGTTAAAGTGTAAGTAACTGGATACATTCCCAATCAAGGAAAAGTAGCCTGAAAAATGGTAGGCAAAGTTTATGGTGCCCTTGCTAACTCCTCACCTACCCCCTCCCTGGCACAATGTAGAACCAACCTTCACTCCCATTGTGAGTCCCTGTCCTTGTTCCAGAAGAACAGAGTAATCCCTATGTGCAGAGTAATCCCAGAGTAATCCATATGGGCTGCCCTATGTCTGTGCCAATCTATCAGATGGGAGTTTAGAGAATGAACTAGAAAACTTGTCTCAGCTTTCCCTCTCAGGATTTGTCCTGAAAGCAGAGAAGCAGCCTGCAGACAGCTAAAACAACAATAGAAACAAGTAAGTCATAGTAGCCTGGGGCAAAAGACTACCTGGGTTAAGTCATACCACTGATCACCCTGGAGGTGGTAAAATTTTATTTCAAAAGGAGTAGAGGGGGCATTCAAATTCTTTTTTTTAAATGTTTTTCTTCCCCTCTCCCACCCCTGCCCCCTCCCCTCCCACCGCCTCCCCTTCCCTTCCCCACTGTTGTTGCTGTGTCCATTCGCTGTGTGATCTTCTGCATCTGATTCTCTTTTTGTCTTCTCTTCTTGTCTTTCTCTTCTAGGATTCACTGGGATTTCATCCTGTGGACCTCTGATGTGGAGAGAGATTTCCCTGTCAATTGTGCCACCTCAGTTCCTGGTCTCTGCTGCGCTTCACCATGACTCTCCCCATCATCTTTCTTTTGTTACATCATCATCTTGCTGCGTGTCTCACTTGCATGGGCACTGGCCCACCGCGCAGGCACTCAGTTCATTGCATGGGCATTTGGCTCCCCATGCAAGCATGCTTTCTCTTCTTTTTCACCAGGAGGCCCCAGGGATCAAACCCAGGTTCTAGCATATGGTAGGAGGAAGCCTTATCACTTGAGTCACATCCACTTCCCATCAAATTCTTGTAAATGGAGGAATTCCTAAAGTAAGGAGCAAGCATAAGACCAGGAAAAGAAGACCCTAGGCCTCCAGGCAGGCTCAGTAAGAGAAGACTCTGCACTTCACCTCAGGCTGATATTGATAGGAGGGCTAAGTCCTGAAGGAAACCACCAGCCAAAGCAGAACCAATTTGCAAAGACTGTAAAAAGGGCTTTTTGCTTTGGTTTGTTTGTTTTTGTTAGTTCCTGGCACTCAAGGAAATTTCAGTCATATCACTACCTGGATACCAATTTAAGGAACAGACAGTTCAGGGACTAAATCCCAGAGTCAGCATGTAATAGTATGATATTGTTTATGAATTCTTAAAATAGATATTGGATTATGTTTGTAAACTGGTCTGTCCCTCCAGGCATATTAGATTATATTGGACTCAGATGTTTCATTTTTACTTGATTATATAATGATTAAGGTTTTGATTGGGCCATGTCAATAGGACATTGCATCACCTCCCCCTTGGTGGGTGGGGACTCACAGAGAAACTGCACTGCAGAGAAGGGAGATTGGAGATTTTGAGCTGGAGCCTGGGAAGTAAGCACACAAAGGAGCAGAGCAGCTGAACACAGAGAATTGAGCCCCGGGAGAGAGACAGAGCTGGTTGCCTGATAGTCTACAGCTGGCCTTGTGGAGAGAGCAGGGCAGCTGAGCCTAGAGAGAAACAAGTCCCAGGAAGAGAGGAACCCAGGAAACCTGAACCCTGGCAGATGTTGGCAGCCATCTTGCTCCAACATGTGGAAACAGACTTTGGTGAGGGAAGTAACTTGTGGTCTGGTAAATGTAAGCTTCTACCCCAAATAAATACCTTTCATAAAAGCCAACAGATTTCTGGTGTTTTGCATTAGTTCCCCTTTGACTGACTAATATACACAGCACTTCAAAATATTACAGTATACAGTGTGCAAAAAAAGATTACAAGGCAAACAAAGAAGCAAGAAATGATGGCAAATCCAAAGGAACAAGATAAAAATCCAGAAACCATTAATAAAAAAGACCAAACTTTGGACAACTGGCACTGTCTTGTAATTCTATGTTCAACAACTGCCTGTCTTAATTTGGCAGGGCTGCTATGATACATACTACATAATGGGTTAGCTTAAACAACAAGCATTTATTAGCTCATGAATTTGGAGGCTAGATGACCCAAACCAAGGTGTTGGCAAGACCATGCTTTCTCATTGAAGTCTGTAGGGTTCTGGTGCTTGCTCTCTGCAATCCTTTGTGTTGCCGGATTTTCTCTAGATTTTTGGTTGTTACAAAAAAAGTTTAAGTACATGCCAGTTCAGTTAGGCCAGTGGTTTATTAAGAAAATGGGAGGGGAATCAGACTTGGTCCAGTAGTTAGGGCGTCTGTCTACCACATGGGAGGTCAGCAGTTCAAACCCAGGCCTCCTTGACCAGGTGGAACTGGTCCACCTGCAGTGCTGATGCGTGCAAGGAGTGCCCTGCCACATAGGGGTGTCCCCTGCGTAGGGGAGCCCCACGCGCAAGGAGTGCGCCCCGTAAGGAGAGCCGCCCAGCAGGAAAGAAAGTGCAGCTTGCCTAAGAATGGCGCCGCCCACACAGAGAGCTGACACAACAAGATGATGCAATAAAAAGAAACAGAGATTCCGGTGCTGCTGACAACAACAGAAGCAGACAAAGAGGAAGACGCAGTAAATAGACACAGAGAACAGACAAACAGGGTGGGGGGGGGTAGGGGGGAAGGGGAGAGAAATAAATAAATAAATACATCTTTTAAAAAAATGGGAGAAGAGAAATGGGAGAAAATAACAGATTATGGGTCCCAGGTATACTTCCAAATTAATCCAGGCAGAGAGGAAAAGGGCTAAAAGGGGGTAAAAGAAGACCGATTTACAGACAACTCCCCATTTCAGATTAAAATCCCCGTTACAGACTACAAATCCCCAGGTCTGCTTAGGTGCTGGTCCAGGCAGGGGGAGAAAGGGTATAATAGGCAATTTAATCTCTGTGCTTGCTTTTTAAACCATTAATTATTCTGTTCCTTTGCTAATGTTGGGGGAGGAATCCCAGTTGTTTGATGTGTGACTGATAACCCTACCTGTTAATCCTCCAGGAGAGCCCAGTGATAAGGCCCCTTGAGACTAGCTAGGGCTTTTCCTTGATCCTGGATGAAATCCCATTCTGAATGGGGGTTCTTGCAGGGTTCTTCCGGCAGACATCTTGTGGGGTCTCCATGGCCCCATGTTTATGGTCACTTTTTTCTGCCAGGTCCCAGATTCACCTTTTTATTCCCTAACCTAGTCTGCCTCATTTTGGGGCTCCTTCACTTGCATCTCTTTCTCCTGTCACAGGATGATCTCTCTCTCTCCTTTGGGTCTGCTTTTCTGGTTTCTGCCTGTGACATTCTCTGAATGTCTGTGCCCAAATCTCTTCTGCTTTTTAAAGATCTCCTGTAATATAGATTAAGGACCACCATGAATCAGTTTGGCCATACCTAAGCAGCCGCTGATTCCAGGGAATGGATATGGCTCAAGCAGTTGAGCACCTGCCTCCCACATGGGAGATCTCAGGTTCAGTTCCTTGTGCTTCCTAAAGAAGACAGACAAACAACAAGCAGACAATGAGCAAAAACAACAAGAAAAAAAAAAGCAAGCAGATAACATGTAGACAATGAACAAAAACAATGAGAAAGACAAAAAGCAAACTGAGCAGACAACGAGGAAAAAAAAGGGAGCAGATGTGGCTCCAGCAGTTGAGCACCTGCCTCCCACACGGGAAGATTCAGTTCCTAGTGTCTCCTAAAGGAAAAAAAACAAAAAACAAAAAACCCACAACTGATTCCACATCTCATCTGATTATACATCTTCAAGGGACTCTATTTACAAATGGGTTTGTCCCCCAGAATGCAGATAAAGATTAAGAACTTGTCTTTGGTGGGCTATGTGATTCAATCCATCACAGCGTCAAACTGATTTTAAGAGGCTGGCACCATTTTACAATCCCATCACAATGTATAAGCATTTCTATTTCTCTACATCCTCACCAAGACTTATGTTCCATTAATTAGTTTTTTAAGAATAGTTATTCTAATAAGTATAAAGTGGCATCTCATTCTGTTTTTGATTTGCATTTACCTGGTGATTATGCCTAGTGCCAAAAGATACCAGATGACGAAAGGCCCACCCATTACCTGACCACCGCATGCTTCACTGACTCCTCCCCTGGACCCTTCTCACTCTGAGGAATACAGAGCCAGTAAAAAGTTGTAATATTCAATCCTTCTTTTGCATGAGGCAGACAAATAATAACATTGGGACTTACAAGTCCTAATTTACATGGAGGGGAAGAAGGGGGAGTCCAGGCTTAAAGAACCAGTGCCCGCAGCCCCAGCAGGCACGACTCATGCAACTCATATGAGCACACCCACACTTCTGTCTTGAGTGTGTTCTCCTGCTTCATAAGTGACTAGCCCTTGAATTCTTTCTTGGGGCTGTGTCAAGATCCCTCCTACTCTAGGCTGAGGTCTTTCTCCAAGTCCTCTCAGAGCCTCTCAAACAGCAATCAGTGATGTTAAGCAAACTTTCATGTCCTCATCAGTCATTTGCATATCTTTTGAAAGAAATGTCTATTCAAGTTCTTTGCCCATTTTTAATTGGGTTATCTTTTTGTTGTTGTTTCAGTTTGCTAAAAGCTGCTGGGAGCAATATACCAGAAATGGGTTGGCTTTTACAATAGGGTTTTATTATGTTAAAAGCTTATGGTTCAGGGTCATGAAAGTGTCCAAATCAAGACATCAGCAGGAAAACCTTTCTCCCCAACCTGCAGCTGTGGGTGATCAGGCACATAGTAGCATCCACTCATCTTTCCCCTCCCCTCCAGGCCTCGTTTCTTTCAGCTTCTGGCTGAAATGGCTTCCTCTCTGTTTCTGTGTTCCGTTGATTTCAGCTTCTGGATTCCTCTCTGTCTTGGCAGCTGTTTTTTCTATCTGTGGCCTTTTATTACTCCATTTATAAAAGACTCCAGTAAGAGGATTAAGACTCACCCTGTGTGCCCTGAAATTGTGTGAGTTCAATCTAGTCAAAGATCCTTAACTGAAATAATTTAATCAAAGGTTCCTACAAAATTTTACATGCCCAATAATCAATTAGCCCTAAGGACTTGATTTTCTGGGGTCCACAAAAGCTTTAAACTGTCACACAGTTCTTGAGTTGTAAGAGTTCTTCATGTATTCTGTATATTAAACCCTTATTAGATATATGGGTAGCAATTATTTTCTCCTGTAATGTTGGCTGTCTTTTCATTTTCTTCATAATCTTTAATGTACTAAAGTTTTTATATTCTGATGAAGTCTGTTTAATCTTTTTTCTTTTGTTGCTCATGGTTTTGGTGTTATGTAAGAAAGCATGCCAAATCCAAGGTTTTGAAGGCTTTCTTTTATGTTTCCTTCTAAGAAGTTTAAGGTTTTAGCTCTTATGTTTAGGATGTTGATCAATTTAGGGTCAATTTTTGTTTGTGGTGTGAGTTAGAGGACAAAATTCATTCTTTTGCACATTCAGTTATCCCTGCATAATTTCTTAGAGAGCTCATATTTCCAAATTAATATATTTTGGACCTTGTAAAATATCAGTTGGCCAAAGATATGAGGACTCAATTATGGACTTTCAGTTCTATCTCCTTGGTCTACATATCTAGTTTTATTCTAGTACCACACTGTTTTGTTTACAGTGGTTTTGTAGTAAGTTTTGTAATAGGGACATGTGACTTCTCCAACTTTATATCTCTTTTACAGAATTGAATACACTATTTGGGGCTCCTCCTTGTACTTCCATATGAATTTCTGGATTGACACTTAAATTTCTGCAAAAAAGGCACTGGGATTGTGATAGGGATTGCATTGAATCTGTAGATTACTTTCAGTACTATTGACATCTTAACAATTTTAACTTCCTATCCATGAACATAGGATGTAATGCCATTTATTTAGGCTTTATTTATTTCAACAGTGTTTTGTAGTTTTCAAGTCCTTCACTTCCTTGGTAGTATTTATTTCTAGATATTTTATTCTATTAGATGCTATTATGAATGGGATTGTTTTGTTTTTGTTTTAGTTTCCATTGCAGGTTTTTCTTTGCTGGTGCATAGAAACCAAACTAATTATTGTGTGCTCCTCTTCTAGTCTGCAACTTTGCTGAATTCATTTATGAACCTCACTAGTTTTTTTATGGTTTCTTTGGGATTTTCTACATAAAGTATCATGTCATCTGAGAACAAATATAGTTTTACTTCTTCCTTTCAGATTTTTATACCTTTTATTTCTTTATCTTGCCTAACTGCCTGGTTAAAGTGTCCAATACAATGTTGAGGAGCAGTGGGGAAGCCAGGCATCCTGGTCTTGTTCCTGTCCTTAGGGGGGAGGTGTCCTGTCTTTCACCATTGAGGACAATGTCATCTGTGGGTTTTTCATATGTGTACTTTATTATGTTGAGTAAATTACCCTCTATTTATATTTTTTTAGTGTTTTTACCATGAAATATTGTAGTATTTTGTCAAATGCCTTTTCTATATCAATTGAGATAACCATGTATTTTTGTCTTTCATTATATTAATATGGTGTATTACATTGATTGATATTCTTATGTTTAACCTCCCTTGGATTTCTGAGATATATCCCATTTGGTCATGGGGTATAATTATTTTGATATACTGTTGGATTTTATTTAGTAGTATATTGTTGAGGACTTTTGCCCTTATATTCATAAGGGAAATAGGTCTATAATTATATTATCTTTTCATGTTTTTATTTGCATTGGTATCAGGGTTATAGTAGTCTCATAGAATGAGAGGCAGAGATCCTTCCTCTTCATTGCTTTCTGAAGAATTTGAGGAAGGTTGGTATTTAATTCTTCTTTGAGTATTTGGAAGATTTCACTAGTGAAGCAACCTGGTCCTGGACTTTAATTTTTGGAAGGTTTTTGATTAATGAGTCAATCTACTTGTTATAGCTCTGTCAAGATCTTCTACTTCTCTGTAAGTCAGTTTAGGTAATTTGCATCTTTCTAGGGATTTCTCCATTTCCTATAGATTATCTGATTTTTTGGCATAAAATAGTTCATTATATCTTCTTATAATCCTTTTAATTTCTGAAAGATCAGTAGTAATGCCCCCATTTTCATTTCCAATTTTAGTTATTTGCATCTTTTCTCTTTTCACTTTGTCACTCTAGCTAAAGTTTTATCACTTCTATTGGTCTCTTCAGAGAACCAACTTTTGGTTTTGTTGATTCTCTCAATTATTTTTCTAGTCTCAAATTCATATGTTTCTGCTCTAATCTTTATTATTTCCTTCCTCCTACTAACTTCAGGTTTAGTTTCTTCTTCTTTTTTTAGTTCCTCAAGATATGAAATATGGTTATTGGTTTGAGATCTTTCTTCTTTTTCAAAAAAATTTTTTTTTATTTCTCCCCAACCCTTCCTTGTTTGCATTTGCTGTGTCTGTTTGTTGTGTGCTGATCTTCTTTTTAGGAGGCAATGGGGACCAAAACCCTGGACCTCCTATGTGGAAGGGAGGCACCTAACCACTTGAACCACCCTCCTCCACTTTGTTATATCTCTCATTATGTTTTCCTCCTTGTGTCTCTTGTTGCATCATCTTGTTGCGTCTACTTACCATGCCTGCACATCTTGTCAGCTTGCTATCTTGCTTGTCTTCTTTAGGAAACACCAGGAACCATATCCAGGGTCTCACATGTGGTAGGCAGGAGCTCAGCTTGAGCCACATCAACTTCCCTCTTTCTTCTTTTTTAATGCAGGTGTTTATATTATAAATTTCCCTCTGGGTGCTGACTTTGCTGCATTCCATGAGTTTTGATATGTTGTACATTCATTTTCATTCATCCTTAACATTTTTCCAATTTTCTTTATGATTTCTTCTTTGACCTATTGACTGAGTTTATCATTCAATTTCACAATATTTGTGAATTTTTTAGTTTTCCTTCTGTTAACGATTTCTAGCTTCATTCCACTGTGTTTGGAAAGGATGCTTAGTCTGATTTCAATTTTTTAAAAAAGATTTATATACTTGTTTATTTCTCCTCTCCCCCGCCATCGTCTGCTCTCTGTGTCCATTTGCTGTGCATTCTTCTTTGTCTTCTTGTCTTCTCTTAGGCAGCAGCAGGAACCAATACTGGGACCATCCAGAGTGGAAGAGACGTACTCAATTTCTTGTGCCACCTCAGCTCCCTGGTCTACTGTGTCCCCTATTGTCTTTCCTCTGTGTCTCTTTTTGTTGTGTCATCTTGCTGCACCAGCTCTCCTCTCAGGCCAGCTTGCTGCATGGGTCAGCACTCCTGAGCAGACAAGCACTCTGTTCAGACCAGCTCGCCATGCGGGCCAGCTTGCCTTTGCCAGGAGGCCCTGGGAATCATCCCACATGGTAGATGGGAACCCAATCACTTGAGTCACATCCACTTCCCTGATTTCAATTTTCAACTTGTTTTTGGCCTAATATATGGTCTATCATGGAGAATGATCTATGTACGCTTGAGAAGATCTGTATTTTGCTGTTGTTGGGAGGACCGTCTTTATATGCCTATGTTTTAGTTTCCTTGTTACTAAAGCAAATACAATTAATGGGTTGGCTTAAACAATGGGGATTTATTAATTCATGGTTTTGAGGCTAGAAGTCCAAATCAAGACATCATCAAAGCAATGCCTTCTCCTTGAAGACTGTGGCATTCTGTGGCTGGATGCTGGTAATCCTTGGTCCTCAACTCTTCTGTTGCATGGCAATGCACATGGAGAACTTTCCTGGCTTCTCCTTTCTCTCCCAGTTTCCATTGACTTTCAGCTTCTGGCTGCTCCCTCTGGCTTTCTCACTGTGTGTGACATTCCCTATAAGGCCTTCGCTGATAGGATTAAGACCCATCCTGATTCTCCTGGGCCATACCTTTTCTGAAGTAACTTCATTAAAAGGTCCTATTAGCAAGAGTTCACATCCATAGGAATGGGTTAGGTTTAAGAACATGTTTTTCTGGGATATGTAGTTCCAAAATTCATCACAGCCTTTTAGGTCTAGATGGTTGATAGGGTTGCTAAATTTCTCTACTTGCTTGTTGATCTTCTGTGTGGATGTTATGTGCATTATGGAAAGTGGTGTGTTGAAGTGCCCAACTATTATTGTATAAGTATGTATTCCTGCCTTCAATTTTGTCAATGTTTTCTTCATGTATTTTGGGGTTCTACTATTAAGTATATATATTATAATTATTATTGTATCATCTTGGTAGATTGACCCTTTTATTAATATATACTGTTCTTCTTTGTCTCCTGTCACAGATTTTGACTTAAAGTCTATGTTGTCTGATGTTAGTGTAGTCACACCAGCTCTCTTTTGGTTACTATTTTCACGGAATATTTTTTTCCTTCCCTTCACTTTCAACCTATTTGTGTCCTCGGGTCTGAGGTAAGCCTCTTGTAAACAACACGTAACTGAATCATGATTTTTAATCCATTTTGGCAATCTCTTTTGATTGGCAAGTTTAATCCATTACACTCAAAGTAATTACTGATAAGGGAGGATTTCAGCCATTTTGCCATTTATTTCTTGGACATCTTATAAATTTTTGTCCCTCATTTCATCCATTGTTGTCTTCTTTTTTGTATAGTTGATCTTTTGTAGTGAGATGTGATAACTTTTTTAAAGTAGGAAGAGAAGCAGTTGAACTACTTTTAGAACAAACATCAAATGAGTACATTGCTCATTAGCCATGAACAGTGATTCAAGCAAAGTAAAGGCTCCAGGAGCCCCTGGCACATCACCTCCTAGAGAGCCTGTGTGTCCTTATAGCACACACACTGGATCATGCTGCAAGTGCAGACACACTGCCTCATGAGGAACACTTGAGAACTCCCCTAAAACTTGTCTCCCCCCACACCCCCCCAAAAAAAAGAGGTAGAAATTACCCCTGTAAAAGGGGGGAGAGTGTAGGGAAGGGGGTGGGTAGGTGATAGGTTAAGGGGATCAAGTTTTAGAAATTAAAAATTCTGGAGACTTAGAAAAGCAGCATGATGCTCAGAAGCAGCTATATTTCACAAGTGATGTTCCTTGTTTTAATGAGTCACTGCTCAGGAGCAATGCTTCTTCAATGAGAGTTAACAAAGATTTCTAATTTTTCTTTATCATTAGAAAATAGAAGTCAGGAGCAGATGTGGCTCAAGCAGTTGAATGCCTGCTTCCCACATGGGAGGTCCCTGGTTCAGTTTCCAGTGCCTCCTGAAAACAAAAAACAAACAAGCAAACAAAAGAAAACTCCAACTCAGGGGAGCTAATGTGGTTCAGTGGGTTAGCACCGGCTTCCCACATACAAGGTCCAGGGTTCAATCCTCAGCCCCAGTACCTAAAAAAATAAATAAATAAAGAAGTCAGATTTCTGGGCCCACATAATTTTGCAGACACCCTTCCTTTGAATTATCCATGACTCTTGACTATTTGAGCCCCCAGAAAGCTTCAAGGGCACTTGAAAAACACTCATTTAAAATTTTAATTCCATTAGAAACTGTCTTGGTGTACTTTCAAAACTATTTAAGACTTTTAAATGAAAGGAATCTCCCCATATGACATACACTGTATTCATATTCCATAGCAACAAGGTCTTCTGTAACAATGACTCAAATTTAGAATCTCAGAAGAATCTGGGAGTGTCGGGGTTTTAGTTGTGGAGGTGGAGGAAGAATCCACTCTTATTCCTAGCAGGAAGAATTTTCCATTAGTCAGAACTACAGATTTTTCTGGACTCTAGATATGTCCCCAAGAAGCAAAACACTGTGATATGCAATTCTTCTGAAGCCCTATTCTACATCATTTGTGTGTGCAAAGAAACAAGTCTTTTAAGTGGTCACTAATTCCTACGACTGATTTTCGTAAGCCTATTTAATACAAGGAATTTTAGAAAGACTACAGTGATGGCAATTCTAGTTGCAAACTTGAACAGCCAACATGGAAAAGCAATTTATCTAAAGAAAAGTACTGTGGTTAGCACTGAAGTCCGAATTTTTCACACTTGGCCAAGATACCAAATGGCTTATTCATTGTGAAAAAGACAATATTCAGCATAAGTCAAGGCTGGCAGCACATTTACTTGTTCTAAAGTAATAAAAAGCCAATATAAGAATTGTTCAGAATGACCTGGAGCACTTATGGAGGAGAGAACCTTTGCAAGTGTATGGGGAAGAAGAATTGCCCTGAAAATTCAATTCTTTAGGCATGGGCAGTTTGAACACTCACTATTGTGTTCCACCACAACTCAGCAAATGGAATGTTCCTCCTCCAGCCCAAATTTTAATCCAGAGCAGTCTTCCCATCAGACAAGAGTGTCTCTGTACATATTCATTCATTTCCAGGAATAGAAAACCACTGCTTTCCTGTGATCTATGCCAGTGTTTAAAATCTGGCATGGCATGCGCAGTGCTGATGCGCACAAGGAGTGCCGTGCCACACAGCGGTGTCCCCCGCGTAGGGGAGCCCCACGCGCAAGGAGTGCACCCATAAGGAGAGCCGCCCAGCGCGAAGGAGGGAGCAGCCTGCCGAGGAATGGCGCCGCCCACACTTCCCGTGCCGCTGACGACAACAGAAGCGGACAAAGAAACAAGACGCAGCAAAAAGACACAGAAAACAGACAACCGGGGGAGGGGAGGGGAATTAAATAAATAAAAATAAATCTTTTAAAAAAAATAAAAATAAAAATAAAATAAAATAAAATCTGGCATGGTAGTACCTCCATAGTGCCTTATGGGGATTGTTGCTTGTGGCCTAAGACAACAGCATCTTCTAGATCCCTTCATTGTCAGTCAACTCATACCTTAGTCCACTCTAAGAGAGTGCATGCCAAAATAGAGCCACTGCTTTTCAATTAATTTTTTAAATTAGTAGACTTTAGCCTGTTTATTCCATACAGTATTTGTTCCTGTTTTGTTTGAAAGGAAGTTTTTGAGGACTTCTGGGAAGAAGGTGGACTAGAAAAACATGGGACTCTCTTCTTTCCCAGAAAAATAACTAGAGGACAGGCTGAAATGGCCTGGAAAAGATCTTCTAGGATTTAGGACCAGGAGAAGGCAGGACACTGCCCAGAAGAGAGAGGGACAAAGAAGGGGAATCACGATGGCAAAACTCAAACACACTCCCACCAGGCATTGAACTGAGAGGGCTGTCAAAGAGACCCACCTGTTGGCAGGCCAAGGAAGTGCATGTGAGAAAATTAAAAGTAAGAGACATTTTTTCCAGGCTTTATAGCCTCCTTCTCCAAGGTCCTAGGAAGCAGGTCTACAACCCATTACTGGGTCCAGAACCCAGTTTTGAGCAACTAACAGGGACAATCCTGACAATCCAGGTTGAACCAAGAAACAAAAAGCATTGTTGGACTTACCCAGGTCAGCTAACAAGGAGGTGAAGGTGGTCAACCACCACACCAGGGAACTGAGAGTGCCTACAACTGCAAATAGAATTGCATTCATCATCCATGTGGAATCTAAGCCCCCTCTTGATACAGAGGTGTAGTGGACACCACCATCCCAGGGTCCACAGGATGCAGGAATAAAATATGGATTAGAGTGAACTTACTGATATTCTACTATGGAAATATTGTGACTAGTAATGGAAGAAATTATATCATTGATGTGGAGACAGTGGCCATGGTAGTTGCTGAGGGCAGGGAGAGGGAAGAAGAGATGTGATATGGGGGTATTTTGGGACTTAGAGTTGTCCTAAATGATATTGCAGGGACAGATGCTGCACATTATATATCCTGCCATAACCCACTGAATGTACTGGAGGAGAGTGTAAACTACAATGTAAACTATTATCCATGTGCAGCAGTGCTCTAAAATGTATTCACCAAATGCAGTGAATGTGCCACAATGATGAAAGAGGCTATTGATGTGGGAGGAGTGGGGTGAAAGGGTGTGGAGGGTATATGGGAACCTCTTATATTTTTTAATGTAACATTTTTTGTGATCTATGTATCTTCAAAAAATACAATTAAAAATATGATGGGGTGGGGGCAGGGAGTGGGATATATGGGAATCTCTTCTGTTTTTTAATGTAATGTCTTATGTGATCTATTAACTTTTAAAAAAGATAATTAAAAAATAAAACTAAATTAAAAATTAACTTTGGTAAAAAATAGAATAGGATAAAAATGTTAGTAATAATCTTAAAGAAAACTGGAAGCTAATTTATGTAAAAATTTTACATAAAAATCTTATTATGTAAAAATGAAAGCACAAAACACAGTGTAGAACATAAAAAAAAAAAAAAAGAATCAAAGAGCAGCAGTAACACACAGCCTCCCTCCACTAAATCCCTATGAAAGAGAAAGAAATTGAGCATCTGAGTAAACTACATCCTAATCAGATGCCTAGACATTAGCAAAAAATTATTAGCCATACTAAGAAAATGGAAGACATGGCCCAAGGAAAGGAATATATCAAAATCATAGAAGAAAGAATAAGCGATACCAAAGACAGAACAGCTGAAAATGAAGAGAGAAAAGAACACAAAGGGAAAAGAATGGAAAAAAATAAGCAGAGTCTCAGGGAGTTGAATGATAACACAAAATACAACAACATATGTGTCATGGGAGCTCCAGATGAAGAAGAGAAGGGAAAAGAGGCATAAGGAGTATTTGAGGGGGGCAGACGACTTGGCCCAGTGGTTAGGGCGTCCGTCTACCACATGGGAGGTCTGCGGTTCAAACCCTGGGCCTCCTTGACCCATGTGCAGCTGGCCCATGCGCAGTGCTGATGTGCACAAGGAGTACTGTGCCACGCAGGGGTGTCCCCGTGTAGGGGAGCCCCACACGCAAGGAGTGCATCCCATAAGGAGAGCCGCCCAGCACGAAAGAAAGTGTAGCCTGCCCAGGAATGGTGCCGCACACACGGAGAGCTGATACAAGATGATGCAACAAAAAAAAAAGAAACACAGATTCCCGTGCCGCTCACAACAACAGAAGCAGACAAAGAAGAAGCAGCAAATAGACACAGAGAACAGACAATTGGGGTAGGGGGGTGGAAAGGAGAGATAAATAAATAAATAAATAAATCTTTAAAAAAAAAAAAAGAGTATTCGAGGACATAATCACTGAAAATGTCCCAACTATCATGAAAAAAATGAACTTGTATGTCCAAGAAGTGCACCATACCCCAATCAGAATAAATCTGGATAGACCTACTCCAAGACACATACTACTCAGAATGTCAAATGTCAAAGATAAAGAGAAAATTCTCAGAGCAGTAAGGGAGAAGCAAACCATCACAAAGAAGGGATGTCCAGTAAGACTTAGTGCAGATTTATCATCAGAAACTGTGGAGGCAAGAAGACTATGGTATGATAAAATAGGACACTCGAAGAGAAAAAACTTCCAGCCAGGAATTCTTTATTCAGCAAAAATGTTCTTCAAATATATAGGTGAGTATAAAATATTCACAAACAAACAGAAACTAAGAGAGTTAGTAAAAAAAGAATCCACCTTTGCAGGAAATATTAATGGAAGCCCTAAAGACTGAAAGAAAAAGACAGGAGAGAGAGCCTTGGAGGAGAGTATAGAAGAAAGAATAGCAGAAAGGATAACCAAAAGAGTAAATAACAGAAATGACATAGGAAAACCAAAGAATAAAATGGTGGAACTAAATAATGCATTTAGAGATACAGGCTGACAGAATGGATGAAAAAAAAACATCCATATGCTGCAATGAGAGACTCACATTAGACCCAGGGACACAAACCAGCTGAAAGTGAAATGTTTGAAATAGATACTCCCCACTAACAGTAATCAAAAAAGAGCAGAGGTAGCTATACTAGTATCCGTGAAAACAAACTCACAAATATGCACCTAACGAGGGTTCCCCAAAATACATGCGACAAGCTCTGGCAAAACTAAAGGGAGAAATAGATATCTTACAATAATGATTGGAGACTTCAACACATCATTCACATCAATAGATAGAACACTACACTGAAGATCAACAAGGAAACAGAGAACTTTAACAATATGATAAATTAGTTAGAGTTAGACCTAACAGACATATACATAACATTGCATTCAAACTCAGTAGGTTATACATTCTTCTCCGGTGCCCATGAATCTTTCTCCAGGATAGATCACATATTAGGACACAATGCAGTTCTCAATAAATGTAAAGAAGATTGAAATTATATAAAGCACCTTCTCAGATCATAATGGAATAAAACTGGAAATCAATAATATACAGGAAAGAGGTAAATTCACAAATGTATGGAGGCTAAACAACACACTCCTAAATAATCAGTGGGTCAAAGAAGAAATTGCAAGTGATTCAATAAAACTGTTAAGTCAAATGAGAACACAACTTGTCAAAACTTATGGGATACAGCAAAGGCAGTCTTGAGAGGGAAATTTATAGCCCTAAACACCTATATTAAAAAAGAAGAGCTAAACTCAAAAGATTTAACTGAACACCTAGAGAAACTAGAAAAAGAAGAGCAAATCAATCCTGAAGCAAGCAGAAGGAAAGAAATAATAAAGATAAGAGGGGATCAGATGTGGCTCAAGTGGTGGTGTGCCCACCTCCCACATGGGAGGTCCCAGGTTCAGTTCTCCATACCTCCTGAAAAAACAAAAAAACAAACAACAAGCAAAATAAACCAAAAACCCACTCAGGGAAGCCAATCTGGCTCAGTGGTTTAGAGCTGGCTTCCTACATATGAAGTCCCAGGTTCAATTCCCAGCCCTCAGTACCTCAAAAAGAAAAAAAAAAGAGAAAATCAACAAAACCAAAGGCTGGTTCTTTGAGAAGATAATAAAACTTACAAACCCCTAGCTAGACTAACAACAACACCAAAAAGAGAGGATGCAAATAAATACAATCAGAAATGAAAGGGGGAAGTTATGACTGACCCCACAAAATAAAAAGATCATAAGAGGATATTATGATAAAATGTATGGCAACAAACTAGAAAACCTAGATGAAATGGACAAATTCCTAGAAATGCACAAACAACTTACACTGATGCTACAAGAAATACAAGAACTTACCAAACCAATCATGTATAAAGAGATTGAATCTGTCACCAAAAATCTCCCAGCAAAGAAAAGTCCAGGACCATGTAACTTCACAGGTGAATTCTACCAAGCATTTCAAGAAGAATTAATACCAACCCTGTTTAAGCTTTTCCAAAATATTGAAGAGGAGGGAAAATTACTCAACACATTTTATGAAGTCAACATCACCCTAATACCAAAGCCAGATAAAGACAACATAAGAAAATTACAGACTAATCTCTCTAATGAACATAGATGCAAAAATTCTTGACAAAATACTTGCAAGTAGAATCCAAAAGCATATCAAAAGACTTATACACCATGACTAAGAAGGCTTTATTCCTGGTATGCAAGGTGGGTTCAACATAAGAAAATCAAAGTAATACACCACATTAACAAATTGAAGGGAAAAAAACATATGATCTTCTCAATAGATGCAGAAAATGTATTTGAGGAAAGCCAACATCCTTTCTTGATAAAAAATACTTCAAATGACAAGAATAGAAGGAAAATTTCCCAATATTATAAAAAACCCATAGTCAATAATATACTCAATGGGGAAAGGTTGAAATATTTCCCTCTAAGATTGGGAACAAGACAAGGATGCCCACTGTCATCATTGTTATTCAACATTGTACTAGAAGATCCATCCAGAGCAATTAGGGAAGAAAAAAAAATGAAAGGCATTCAAATAGGAAAAGAGGAAGTAAAACTCTCACTATTTAGGGATGACAGGATCCTATATTTAGAAAATTCTGAAATGTCTACTACAAAGCTACATGAGCTAATAAACGAGTTCAATAAAGTGGCATGATGCAAGATCAACATGCAAAAATCAATAATGTTTTTGTATACTAGTATTGAACAATCCGAGGAGGAAATCAGGTGAAAAATTCAATTTATGATAGCAACAAAAAGACTGAAATACCTAGTGTTAGAGGTTTGCAATAATTAACAAGCTGTAGCTCAGTTTCCCCTGATATGCACTGGGAAAAGGCTAACCCCATCCCCCATAAGCCTACATGTCCAAGGACCTGGCACTTCCTCACAGGTTAAATAAAGAAACCACATAGAGATGGGAGTAAAGGAAAATGGAAATCTTTCCTACCTACATATCAGAGGGAGATAAAATTCCTACAGAACAAAGAAACATCTGCTCCTGCAGCATTCCAAGAAACCATAATTCCCTAACCCACTATCTTCAAGTCACTATCAGGGAAAGTTTTCATCTCTTGGGCTTCCTATTGGTCCCTGCACTTCACTTGGACCCTCAACCCCCTCCCACCAACTATCATTTCCCTGCCTAGGAAAATTCTGTATAAATCCAAATCCTCCCCTTCCAGGGGCAGGTTGAAGTCTCTCTTCAGATCCCCACCATGCTGGTGGGGGGCTGAAGTCTGCTCTTCAGACCCCCTCCATTGGGAGAGCTTCTCAATAAATCTTTCTTTGTCTATAGTCATTTCAGTCTCTGTGTCCCAGTAAGAGGCGTATTTTCTCCAACACCTAGGAATCAATTTAATCAAAGAAATATAGGATCTATGTGGAGAAAACTACAAAAACAATGCTAAAAGAAATCAATGAAGACCTAAACAAATGGAAAGACATTCCATGTTCATGGAGTGGAAAACTAAACATCATGAAAATGTCAGTCCTACTGAAACCTATTTACAGATTCAATGCAATACCAATCAAAATTCTAACAGCCAACTTTACAGAAATAGAAAAGGCCATTACTAAATTCATCTGGAAGGGAAAGTGCACTCGGATAGCCAAAAGCATTCTAAAAAAGAAGAGCAACACGGGAGGAATTTCACTGCCTAACCTTGAAACATATAACAAAGCTACAGTAGTCAAAATAGTATGGTACTGGCATAAAGATCGATGCATGAATCGGTGGAATAGAACTGAGAGTCTAGGAGTGAACCCTCACCTCTATGGTCAACTGGTTTTGACAAACCTATCAAATCTCTGTTAATGGGACAAAACAGTCTCTTCAAAAAATGGTGCTGGGAGAACTGGTATCCATAACCAAAAGAATGAAAGAGGACCCCTATCACACTCCCTATACAAGAATCAACTCAAAATGGATCAAAGACCTAAATATGAAAGCCAGGACCTTTAAACTAGTAGAAGAAAATGTGGAGAAACACCTTAAAGACCTTGTGGTAGATGGTGGTTTCTTGGATCCCAAAGCATGTGCAACAAAAGAGAAAAATAGATAAATGGGACCTACACAAAATTAAACACTTTGCACCTCACAGGTTTTGTCAAAAAAGTGTGAAAAGGCAGCCGACTCAATGGGAGAAAATATTTGGAAATCACATATCTGATAAGGGTTTTATATCCAGGAAATATAAAGAGCTATTACAACTCAACAATAAAAAGACAAATGATCTATTTAAAGAATGGGCAAAAGATTTGAATAGACATTTGTGCAAAGAAGAAATACAAATGGCAATAAAACACATAAAAAATGTTCAACATCATTAATGATTACAGAAATGCAGGTCAAAACTATAATGAGATATCATTTTACACCTTTCAGAATGGTCACTCTTAAAAAGACAGAGAACTACAAGTGTTAGAGAGGATGTGGAGAGATAGGAACACTTCTTCACTGTTGGTGGGAATGCAGAATGGTACAGCCACAGTGGAGGACTGACAGTTCCTAAAGAAGTTGAATATAGATTTTCCATGTGACCCTGAAATACCACTACTGGATATATATACCCAGAAGAACTAAGAGCAGTGACATGAATAGAAATCTGCCCACATAAGTTCATAGTAGTGTTATTCACGATTGCCGAAAAATGGAAACAACCCAGGTGTCCATTAACTGATGAATGGATAAACTGGTATAGTCATACAATGGAATATTATGCACCTGTAAGAAGAAATGAAGTTGTAAAGCATATGACAACATGGATGAACCTGGAGGATATTATGTTAAGTGAAGCAAGCCAGACACAAAAGAACAAATACTGTATGATGGTGTTACTATGGACTAAATATATTGTGTAGCATATTGTATGATTTCATTTTATAAAATATAAGTCAATTTATAAAGATGAAATTTGATAAGTGGTTATGTAGGGAAGGTATTCTAAGGGGTGTTGAGTTTTTCTTTTTGGAGTAATGAAATAATTCTAAAGTTTTTGTCATGATATATGCACAACTTTGTGAGTATAAGAACCATTGACTTTATACTTTAGATAGTATGATATGTAAATATATTCAAATTAAACTGCTTAATAAATAAATAATTGTGCAAGAATAGCCAGAAACAGCAGCTATGAGCAGCAAGAAAAACATAGAGAAATTGAGAGGTGAAGAATTTTGTCTGTTTTTTGTTTATTATTATTACTGAAGTAATGACAATGCTCTAATAATGGCTGGAGTGATGATGCACAACCATGTGATTATACCACTGATTGTACACTTTGGATGAATTGTATATTTTATTAATATGTATCAATAAAATTGATTTGTTAAAAAAAGAAAGTTTTTAACAATGGAATTGCCTACTGATTTGATGCATTCATATTGTATCCTAAAGGTATTTGTCTTCATCTGTTACCTTTCAATATTGCATCCCTCCATTTTCCAAACTCTGAAAGGCAAAAGTGGTTAATGACAACTAAAAGCATTCCCTTCTGATGATAGAAGTAACCACTATGGTTGCAAATTTTTTTTTTATTTGGGCACCAAGTTTTGTTAGCAGCAAATAAATTCTGTTTTTGTGATTGTGTGGTATCACAGATGTCATAGGTAGGATTAGGGGAGAAGGCATCCTGCAAAGAGTTACTAGGTGTATGCCCTAACCAAAGGCAACAGTGAGTTCTCACATTTACAAATTGAAATAATGATGCAGACAATTGTCACTGAAGTCAAAGAGTGTGTTAATGGCTTTAGACTGATGACATAAGAAAAAAAAATCCACAATGCTACATAGAAAGACCCCACAAAAGCAATAAAGCCACTGTTGTTTGGGATCTTTGCTTCCTAGGGGAAAGAGCAATAGTGTATTTTTTTCATTCATGGAAGGAAAGTGATTTCAATTTGTATGACTGGACAACCAAATAATGAGCAGTCTTGGCATTCTTCAGACATAAATGACATGCAAAGGAAGATTTGAGGCAGCAACCATACAGTTCTGAAGCCAGGTCCTTCTCCCTAAAGCTATCATTCATATATGCTTACAAGTTTTAGATTACTGGAGCACCACTTTGCATCACAATATGCAACAGTGTTTAAATGCGTTTTTCACAGATTCTTGTTAATAAAGCATTCTTTGGTGGGAGAAAAGCAGCTTTGGTACTCAAAGATAACATTACAACAATATTTCAAATATTAAAGTGGAGATGATTAAACCAAATAGTATCAAATTTTGGAAAGTACCATTTCAGTAATGTCTGTTTTATCTTTATAAATTTTGACACAGGAACATAGGATCAACACAAAATATATATGTACAAAACCACCATCAGACACTCAGTTCTTCTGAAGGCCAGCAGCTAAAATGATTGCCATCACAATCATGCACCACACAGACTAGTCAGCTCTCTTGATAACTGGGGGCTTAGATATTTACACCTGAGAAGAAATTTACAACAGCTTTTTTTCGTAGTTAAATTTTAGACTTTTCTGCAAAAGGAGAGTCAAGTCTTTCTTCAAGTCGTTCACCTGTACCCAAACTCATTTACCTAATTAAACTCCAGTGGACATTTTCTTCAGTGAGCAAACTTCTTAGATGGAAAGCAATAAGCCTTCTGCAATTCTGCTTTGTTTTCAAATAAATTGTCCTAAGATCTGTTGTAGTTTTCTGTTCCCAGAGTATTCCTTTAGTTCTGGTCACAGGTTTTTATTTAATGTAAGGCTGTTCTAGTCCTTGAATTGAGGGGGAGTGAGGGGAAAAGTGTTTGCTTTTGATTGTGTGTGTGCTTTTTAGGGCCTGAAGACTGTCACACTGTGTCACTCCATTGATTTTATCATCATCACTGTATGGTTCAGATTCTTGCTTGTCTTGATTCTGGTCATTTACTGAAATGTCATCAAGACAAGAGTGGTTTTGAGACAGCTCCTCTGTGTTTTCCATTCTCCTGGCCCCTTAACTTTTTTGAAACTAGTCATCTTCCAGCCAGAAGCTTGTCTGCTTTGTCACCAAAAATTGTCTTTGTGGCCCAATCACTGAGCCAGGTCTACAGATTCTGATCCAGGCAATTACCTCAGCTGCTGTCATCCTGTAATGCTTCTGATGTAGCAGATTATCAGAGTGTCAGTTCATCCAAGTTCAGCTTTATAATCTACTGCAATGGCACCCTTAGCATTTTCACAAATATCCAGAAATTCTGACAATGGCATCAGTAGGGATGCTGCAATCTACAAAGGAAAGATAATGGTGATCAAAACCAGCATCTGTAAAGCATTTGGCATCATACAGTGTTCAATTCAGACAAATAATGGTAGTAATATTGCAACTCTTAAAATATGTAATGTCAGTTTCAGATTAATGTTAGTAGTAATTACTTTCTCTTTTTTTTTGTTAAGCAGTCTTTCATTTAATTTTTTTAAAAAGTAGATAGTTCTGTATTTATTTTAGTTGAGGAAATACAAGGCCAAAGAAATTACATAACTTGTTCAAGGTCACACTGTTAAACTGTTAGTAAGTAGCTGAAGTAGGAATCATCTAGATCAAGGTATCTAATACCAAAACTTGTGCTTCTTTCTGCTATACATCTCTGTCTGGGGTTTATAAATACCTAATAGTTAATATATTTTTTTGGTCTTTATTTGTTTTTTTAATGTTACATTAATAAAATATGAGGTCCTCACGTAGTAATTACTTTCAAGTCTGGTTCTTAAATGAGATCTACAGAAGGCAATCAATCTGTCTGATATTATCCAGTTTAAATCTCCATTTTCTCTTTTTCATAGTGTTCATATTCATCAAGGCTAAATGAGCTGAAATTAAGAAAACCATATTACATTGTCTTCTTAACTGCATGAAAACAGTCAAGAAGTGTAATGTAAAAAGTGCAACTTCCATAGGCGGCATCTCTGAAAGGAATGTAGGATGTATCTCCAAATATTAACAAGCTATGTTTCTTCCGGAGTTCTCTCCGGAACCCCTCCCCACAAGGAAAGTAGCATTGCTTGTTTTCCTTGATCAGAGCCAGTAAAATGAGTAATTTCCTTCCTAACCAGTGTAATGGACTTTAATTTCTTATTTACTGTGCAACACTATCTGTAAACCATTGCCAGATTGAATGGTCCAAAATCTGCGTAGAAATTCTTATATTCAAACTCATAATCTACGGAGAAATAATCTATGTAGATTTGGTGCATTCTTTGATCTTCTGTAGAGAATAGCAAAACAAAGGGGACCGCAGACGTTCAGGTGCAAGTCGTCCTGCCAGTCCCTGGCACTTTGCTTCACTCCTGGCGAAGTCGGCCAAGTCAACGAGAGACGAACGCTGTGAACAGAGGGTTGTGGCGGCCCAAGTCAGCCACAGCTTTCTCTTCGCGTCGGGGGCCATGACCTTGGCCCCCGGCGAGGCCGCGTGCAGGAGGCATGCAGGAGCCTGAGTAGGGGCTGGGCCCATGGTGCCTGTCAGCCACCTCTCCCTCATTTTGAAGGATAGTTTTGCCAAATATGGAATTCTTGGCTGTCAATTTCTTTCTTCCAGCACTTTGAATATGTCAACCACTGCCTTCTTGCCTCCATTGTTTCCTATAAGAAATGGCACTTACTCTTATTGAGGATCCTTTGTAGGCAATGAGTTGCCTCATTCTTGCTCCTTTTATGATTCTGTCTTTTGTCTTTGACAGTCTAGTTATAATGTATCTCAGTGTGGATCTCTTTGAGTTCATTCTATTTGGAGTTCTTGGGATTTTTAGATGTGTGTCATCAGGTCTTTCATAAAATTTGAGTAGTTTTCAGCCATTATTTTTTCACATATTCTTTCTGCCCCTTTCTTTTTCTCTTCTCCTTCTGGGACTTCCATAAAGCATATGTTAGTAGGCTTCATGGTATGCCACATGTGTCTTAGGGGCATATAGAGATAGTTTTACTTCTTCCTTTCCAATTTTGATACCTTTTATTTTTCTTGCCTAATTGCTCTGGCTAGAAAACCTTTTACAATATTGAAAAGCCATTGCAAAAGCAGGCATCCCTTTTTTTGTTCCTGATCTTAGGGCAAAGTTTTCAGTCTTTCACAACTGAGTATGATGTTAGCTGTGGGTTTTTCATATGGTCTTTATCATGTTGAGGAAGTTACCTTCTATTCCTAGTTTTTAGTGTTTTTATCACAAAAATGTACTATATTTTGTCAAATGTGTTTTTCTGTATTGCTTGAGAAATGTATTTTTCCCCTAATACGCTGTTTAATTTGGATTGTTAGTGTTTAATAAAATCAATATTCAGAAGGGTAATTGTTCTTTAATTTTCTTTTCTTGTGTGTCTTTATAAGGTGTTGGTATTAGAATCATGCTAGCCTCATATAATGCACTAGTCCCTTAAGGGTCCACCAGACCAAAAATCCCTAGAAGTGTCCCCACCTCTTGAATTCTTCAAAAGACTTTGAGAAGTATTGTTATCAATTCTCCTTTAAATGTTTGCAAGCATTCACCAATGAAGACATCTGGTCCTACATTTTTCTTTGGTGGAAGGTTGTTTATTATTGATTCACACCCTCTGTGCTTGATTTAGATTAAGGTTTTCCATTTCTTCTTGAGTCAGTGTAGGTAATTTGTGTGTTTCTAGGAATTTTTCCATTTCATGTATAGCACTTTGATATTATTTATGAATTCCAAAAGGAAATATAGATTATATTTATAAACTGATCGGTTCCTCTGGCACAATAACCCTTTGATTGTATTAGATTTTGCTGAGATGTCTGATTAAATTATGTTAAGATTAGGGCTCTGTTCCAACCACGTCATTAGAGTGTGACTCAGAGTTGAGTCCCAGCCCCCTTGGGTTGATAAAACAGACTCTCACGTGGAAGCAGACACACAGAAGCAGATAGACGGGAAGAACATCCTCCATAGACAAGGTCCTGGGAAGAGGGATGAATCTAATAGTCTATACCTGACCTAATGGAGAGAACAGAGCAGCTGAGCCCAGAAAGAAATGAGCCCTGGGGAGAGTGATGAGCCTTAAGCCAGCCTATAACTGAGACTGGAAGAAGCTAGGAACACAGAGCTTTAAGAGGAAGAAGGGAGGCTGAGCCCTTGCAGGCATCATCCACCATCTTGTATCAACACTTGGTCACAGACTTTGGGTAAGAAAGTACTTCTCATGGTACCTTGAATTGGACTCTTTGGGTCTGGTAACCATAAGCTTGTACCCCAAATAAATACCCTTTATAAAAGCCAACAGAATTCTGGTACTTTGCATCAGCACCCCTTTGGCTAATACATCATGTAAATTATCTAACTTGTTGACATACAATATTCATAGTATTCTCTTAAAATTCTTTTTATTTCTGTAAAGTCAGTAATAACACCTCCATTTTCATTTCTGGTTTTTATTGGCATCTTTTTTGTTTTCCTTTTTCATACTAACTAAAGGTTTGTCAATTTTATTGATTTTCTTTCCCAAAGAACCAACATCATTTACTTTATCAATTTCCTTCAGTTCTTAGTCTGTTTTCCTTTATTTCATTGATCCTATTTAAGAAGAAAGTTGATATAAAATATTTTATTAGTTGTTCCAGTGACTAGGCTTTCTCTGGGATAGTTTCTGTCAAATTATTTTCTTCCTGTGACTGAGCTATAGTTTCCTATCTCCTTGTATGTTTTGTAATTTTTTGTTGGTAACTGGACATTCTGAATATTATGTTGTGGTCACCCTGTTGTAGAATTTGAGAGAGGTTCAATTATTTGTGTATAGAGAGGCCAGGACTCAGGAATGATTTTGAGAAGGAAAAATGGATTACTGACGGCTGGCCGGACTCCGGAGCTTTCTGTTTCAATCCCGAGCCCCGAACAAGATTTTCAAATTTCTTTTATACAGAGAGGAAAGGCCAAATGGTCCCTTTGTTTCGGTTCTCAATAGGCTTGAATTAGCATATATATCTTCCACATCTTAGGTAAGCTTTTAGCATGGACTCCAGACATTCTAGATAAGCTTTTAGCATATTTTGTTTGCATTTCCCCTAAATACTTAAAGTTTATAGACCTTGCATTGTTAAACTGTTTCCTGGGACTGGAGTCGTTGCCATTGTCACTAAGGGCAGGTCTGCAGCTTCTTACTGTTCCACACCCACAAGTCAAACTGCTTAGGTTATCTCTGAAGAGACAAAGAGCCTCCCACCCATAGCCCACATCAACCCTAGAATCTAGTTCACTTATTACTCAGTCTACCAGACCAAAAAAGGGGGGAGGGGGGAAGGAAAATGGAAAAAAGTGAAGAAGAGTACTGACCAATCCCTCCCCCCCAGAAAAAAAAAAGGTGCACTGCCTTTACATATCACTTTGTATATAATAGTGGAAAGTTGGAAGTTGCTGCTGCTGAATCTGAAACCCAGATTAGTATCTGCACTGGTTAGTCAGGGATCTGCCAAATCAAAAAAATAAAAAATAAAAGGAGAAAGGACACTGTATTAGCTTCCTAGGCTGCTTAAAGAAGATACCATGAAATGGATTGGCTTTAAACAATGGGAATTCATTAGTTTACAGTTTGAGGCCATAAGAATGTCTAAATCGAGTCATTCAAGGTGATGCTTTCTTCCCAAAGACTGGCTGTGGTGATCCCTGGCTCCTCTACCACATGGCAAGGGACATGGTGGCATCTATTGGTCTCTCCCTTCTCTTCTGAGTTCCATTGATTTCTGCTTCTTGCCCCCATGGCTTTCTCTCTCTTTGTATTCATCCCATTTATAAAGGACTCCAGGAAGAGAATTAAGACCACCCTGGGCCATGCCTTAACTGAAGTAACCTCATCAAAAGGTCCTATTTACAATAGGTTTACACCCACAGGAATGGATTAGATTTAAGAACATTATTCAGGGGGTACATACAGCTTAAACCACCATAGAAACTAACCCAAAAATAAAAGGTGCACTGGCTCTTTACATCCCAGTAGAAGATGGTGTGAGGTCAGCAGCTGCTCCTGCTAAGAGGACTGGTATAGAGGAAGTCAGAACTCTTGCTGTCAGGAGGGCCAAAACTGAGGCCAGCATCTGTGCTAGTTCTTCAAGATTAGCTGGACTAAAAAACCCAAGAAATAGAAAAAGTAAATCAGCCAAAAATAAATAAGTGCACTAGGTCTTAACATTCCTGTAGATGCTAGTGTGAGGTCAGAAGCCAAGGAGACTGAAACTGAGACTAGCACCTGTGCTGGGTCCCCAGGGATCTGCCACACTAGGGAACACAAACACATAAAAGAAGGAAAACCAACAAGAAAATGGAGCACCGGCTCTTGGGTGCTTGGTGGGCAGCTAGAAACCACTGCTGCGAAGAGGCAACCACTTGTGCTGATTCCTCAGGGATCCCACGCACTAAGCCCGAATTCCAACCCTAACTCTTGAAGGACAATTTCCTGGCTGCAGCCAGACTCTCTTGGATTCCAGATTGCATTTCTGCAACCACTGCCATTTACACAGCCACTACGGCTTGGCCAAAGTATGATGGCTAGTCACTGGTTCTCTTGCCTTCACTTATACATGCTTAGCTCTTGGCAGCTTTTCCCTTCATCTGGCACTCCCATGGTTGCTTGAAATGTCCAGTTTGGTTACATGGTTACCAGTTAGTTGATTCTAATTTCTTCTTCCAGCTCATTCATTCCTCTGGTGGAGAGAGGGATCTGGAACTTCCTGCCTTGTCATTTTTGTATCTGCATGCTGGAGATTTGGACCTGAAGGGTATCGGGAATGAAAGAAAGAGAAAAGGGGGAAGGAACGCGCGAGAGAGTTGGGAGCAGGGGATCTGCGAGTAATAACTCCTCAGACAACTTTATTGTTTACAAGGGGCTCTCTATATACCCCAGTGTATGTGACAACAAGCAGGACCATGTAGCCTACGTGCCATCAAGCAGTAACACATAGCCTAAGGAATTTAAAAAAATCTTATCTCAAGGTACAAAGTCTAAGTGTTCTATTCAATACAAAAGGAATGTGCTCATCTTTTCTTTCAGCCTTTAACAGCTTCATCCCATTTGCCGGGAACTCTTAATTACTGCATTCCTTAGGTTGCAAATGTAGCCAGGGAGACAGCACTAGCATGGAGACAGCACGTCTCTCCTTGTGAGGCCACTGTGCCTCAGTTTCCAACATCTACACTCTCCCTCAGGCACCTTTTAGAATGGATACTGGGGGAAAACTTGCACACCACATTACTGGGAAAGACCAAGTTATAATCTGAATCAGAATGAATGCAAATAGCCAGAGTAGAATCCTGTAATTTCCTTTACTCACATCAAAAGACACATTAGAATTAGTAGTCAAAACACAGGCATTCACCTACACTTCCTGAGGACTGTCCTAAAATTTTATTTCCTCACTCTTTACATTCTATCAGTCACTTAGGTGTATTGACTCTCCCCCAATATCTGAATTTGTTTCTTCCTTTTCCTTCAGTCATGTCATGATAGAACCTCATAATATGTAATCTCAATTATTCCAAGTATGTAATAGTTGACAAATTCCTCATGTCCAGTTTCTCCTCTTCTAACACGCACCCAGTACATACCTCAAGTAACTACTCTGAAATTACTGACTTTTGGCTATAAGAGCTCTTGAAAATTAAACCAGATTTTTAATAACCTTTTCTTTCTACTTTGCATTATGATTTCTCATCCCAAAATACCATAAACTACAATAACAAGTACATTAAGACTATCATTTCAAGTTTAGAGAGAACTCACCAATTTACTTGACAAAAGCTTTTAGAGAATTTCACACAGAACAATTTTCATTTGGCTTTATCAAAAATATTTTGGTTTATGAGTATACTTCAAGCCAGAGGGATGAAGAGATAGCACTTTCTATACCGCTTCCATATATTTTGAAGCCTTTATTTTGTCCTAAAATATTTACTGTGCTACCCTTATTTTCCAAGGCAATTTGAGTGCAAGGTAACTACAAATCAAAGTTTGAAAAATGTTGATAAAAATAGTGCAGGAAATGAGTATAGTTGTCCATTTTTGGGTCTTACACACATTATATTAAACGTATCCCTATTTCATGATTTTGAAATTCTATTATAAATTGAGGCTTGGGATTCAAACTGAAAGCTCCCGAGTCCGGCCGGCCGTCAATAAACCATTTTTCCTTCTCAAAATCATTCCTGAGTCCTGGCCTCTCTATACTCAAATAATTGAACTTCTCTTAAATTCCACAACATTTTTGGCGACTCTGGTGGGACAACAAATGAAGGCCAGAGACGGTAGCATTTTGCTGCCCCTTCCAAATCCCCGAGGAAGCCGGGAGGACTTCGGTGAACCCCAAATCTGGGTGCCCCTGGATTAAATTTAATCCAGAAAAGATGTGGGCTCCACCAGAATCTTCCCGACAAAAATCGAGGGCAATGGAAGGTCTGAAGAGAAAGATTCTGGGAACGAAAAAGAACTCCGAACATGGAAGAAGGTAAGACTCCCCGGGTGAGCACAGTCTGGAAGGCCCTAGCTTTAATTGCTAGGAAGGGGAGGCTGATCACCTCCCGAGAGAACCCTAGTAGCCCCAGAAGGCTGGGGGGAAGCCGTTCTCTCTAGGCTTGGGAAAAGGAGGAAAACCGGGGAAAAGCCCTGGTGTTTTGGGTTTGTCTAACTGCATGTTAGAATCTGGTACTGGTCTTATATCCACTAAAGGAGTGGAGTCTCAATTTTAATAGGAAGGGCTATTTATAGGTTCAAGTCCTAATGTCCTGGAAATTGGTCTAGATTAAGGAAAACAAAACTTGGTTACAGGAAAATGGATCGGCTTTTCTGGTGGAGCTTGGTCTGGGTGTAAAGTTTAAACAGTGGAAAAGTCTAGCTGAAATCTTTTGTTATGGTGCTAATTTGTGAATGAATTTGCTTTATACCAAATGTTAAGTGTTCTGAGGTTTGTGATGGCTGTGGGGGCAGCCATGGTGAAAATAAATATATAAACTTGTGGGTCAGATTAGTGACCTTTGTGCTTCTGTCTGTGTCAGCTCAAGGCTAGTGTTGGAGTTGTGTCCTTATGTAAAGTGGAATTACAGCTGAGCTGGAGCCCAATGATTCTGGGGCAAAAGCTGAGGAGTCTGGATGTTTGCGGGGTCTAAGATGTTTGTGCATGCTCTGCTGTCTTGTCTCTGGTCTGGCCCTTTGCCGGGGCTTGGAGGCCATCTGTGTCCGCGCCACGCACCCAAGTTTGTTGGGGATGTCCCAGTCAGGGTGGCTGGGTCCCTGGGAGAGTTGCCAAATTTGAGTAGGTTCTGTCTGCCCATTTTGGCTGAAAGCTGGAAAGGGGGGAGCAGCTTGCCCCTTTCCAGTGAGTCCACCCTTCTATTCATAAGCCACATTCCTGTTTGTTGTGTGCCTGACTGCCTGGAAGGGGGGGGGAAGTGAAGAGGGTGAAAAGCAGAATCAGAATAAATGCGGTAAAGTTCCCTCCTTAGGGTGTCAAAGCCAAAATACCTTTGCATTCTGCCCAGGTTCTTAGAAGGTATTGTAGTAACTTTAAGTAAGAGAATGTGTTCTGTGAAGGTAAAATTTATCTTAAGGGTATAAATAATTATAAAAGTTTTACAAAGCATTGTTTAAATTAAGGTATTTAAGTCAAAAGTTATCTTGATTCTATTGGAAATATTTTCTGTTTTCACTTTAACAATGAAAAATTTTTTTTCCTCTATTACTAAAGTAAAGTACCTACTGTTATCTTCATGGTAAAATTGTGTAAGTAAACAGTCATTTGATATATGATGTGTTGCATTAAATTGTTTAAAAAATATATATAAAAACAAGGAATAAACGTTAACATTATCAAACTCTTGTGCATTCAAACCAGGCCTTGTATGCATTGTATTTTGCCTCTCCATGTGATTTATTGGCTAGGCTGGTCACTGACCCCTCAATTAAAAATATTTGCTATATCAGCCTCTGGATCTGCTCCTGAAGTTCATGGAAACTACGTTGCAGTTTGAAGCTCCTGCAGCAGCCAATAATGACTCAGTACAGCCAATGGATATTGCCTCCAGACTGGCATTGTTCCATGGTGCCAGAGAGCACTATGCACCAGGCTAGTAGAATACTGGAAAATCTCTCTAAGATGAAGGATGCTGCAACTTGCTCACTGCATTGAAGAACATGCTAAGTGGAGCCATGATACCAGGATACTGTAAGTAAAACTTAAACACAATTGGCATTATGGCCTGCTCTCATGGAGAGATAACATGTGAAGTATTACAAACCTGAAACTCAAAACTAATAATTGCAACTCTGAATCCTTATGCATTAAGTAATACATTAGTTAATATTAAGTGCTGCACTTTTATCCTGTACTAAATATATGCCTAATAATTGTAATGTTTTCTATTTTAGATCAAGTGCAGAAGTATATTAGACATGTTAAATTCCTGGTAAAATCATTTTTCTAAACAGTTAATAACATGTCTATAGAATAAGGTGGCAGTCTCAGCCAGTCTCAGTCAACTTCTATATTCTGCTGTACTCTGCTGTGTAGCAAAAGTGAGGCTTGCTTGCTGATGGTGAGTCACCTATTGAACAAGTCAAAATTGCTAGAAATTGTACAATGAAAACCAAGGTGTGAAAATCTTTATTCTGTAGTTCTGATCACTCCCACAGGTGAAAACTAAGAGTATTTCCAAATTAATGTTCTAATCCTGAGTGAAGCCAGTTGCCCAAGGAGTGCCAGTTCACCAGGAGCATCTGACAGAGCGAATGAGTGTCAATCATTGAACAGCTTGGAATGTGTCTTCAGACAAAGCTAAGTGTCTGTTGCAATTTCTCTCTAAGGATGGATAACTTAAAAAAGAATATATATGCTGTTCCCACCAGCTTTTAAGGAATGCCATCTTTATAGGCACCTAACCTTGTCTACTTCTGTAATCCAATGTGTCCTCTTTTAAAAACAGGTATTCCAAATTTTTAATTAAGTTTGTTTCTTTCAGAGTGAACATCTTATTAACCATATGAAAACTTCATCCAACTTCGTACAGAATGCCAGATCCATCTTCCTCCAGTTAGAATAAATTAAAGAGTTTTTACACCTTATTAGGCAATGACTACAGCCCATGGCCAACAGGAAGCAGTTACAGAAAAGAGATCGTCTCCCTTCAGCACCCCTTTTAAATTAAAGGTGTAAACTCTTTAAGAGTAAAATAAAAGTAATAGATGGATCTGGAACCTGACTGGAAATCCACGTGAGTGCCAGTGGCAGCAGAATAACTTCAGGAGGCCCCTGCCCAAGATTCTGCTGTCCAGAATGAAAAGTTCTAAACTTCTAAAAACAGTCCTGGATGCTGTACTAAAGACTGATAAATAATCAATCAAGACGACAAACAGCCATCCACCTCATATCTCCAACAATAATTATGCCAAAGCTTAGCAAGATAAACTTTGGCAAAAGGGGGGGAATGATGTGGGCTATGGGTGGAAGGCTCTTTGTCTCTTCAGAGATAACTAAGTTGTTTGACTTGTGGGTGTGGAAAGGTAAGAGGCTGCAGTCCTGCCCTTAGGGACAGTGGAAGCGGCTCCAGTCCCAGGAAATGTTTAACAATGCAAGGGCTATAAACTTTAAGTATTTAGGGGAAATGCAAAAAGTAAATATGCTAAAAGCTTATCTAGAATGTCTGGAGTCCATGCTAAAAGCTTACCTAAGATGTGGAAGAGATATATGCTAATTGAAGCCTATTGAGAACTGAAACAAAGGGACCATTTGGCCTTTCCTCTCTGTATAAAAGACGTTTGAAAATCTTGTTCGGGGCTCAGGATTCAAACTGAAAGCTCCCGAGTCCGGCCGGCCGTCAATAAACCATTTTTCCTTCTCAAAATCAAAATAAATAAATAAATAAATAAATTGTGTAGAACTTTTTTTTCTAAACGCTCTTTGGTCTGGATTAACCTTGTAACCTACTACCTTTCAAAATACACTTATTAATTTTAGAAGAATTTTGGCAGACTTAAGCCTCTCTATGTACATAATCAGGTTGCCTGTGCATAAAGCCAGTTTTACTCCCTTTCTTTCCCAAATCTGTATGCTTTAAAAATGCCAGTGAAATGAATAGAAGTTATGACTGGATGTACTTCTACTGTTCCCAAGCTTAAGAGGAAATTGTTATACTTAGATACCCTTTATCAAATTACCAGTTCTATTCCTTGTCACAAAAGTTTTAACGAATGCTTTGAAATGGGGGAAATGCAAATTAAAAGCACAAGGATGCCACTCTACACCCACCAGTATGGGGGAAATTAACAGACTGAAAATATCAAGTGTTGGCAAGAATTTGAAACAACTGGAACACTCAGAAAATAATGGTAGGCACATAAAATTGTACAACAATTTGGAGATCACTTTGGCAGTTTCTTATGAAGTCAATTTTATATTTGATGTGAGTCTGCCATTCCATTGCTGAGCAATTACCCAAGAAAATGAAAACATATATCCATGAAAAGACACATGAATGTTCATGCCAGCTTTATTCATAATATTTAAAAAACATGAAAAAACTCAAATGTCCATCAATAGATAAACAAATTGGCCATTATCCATACAAAAGAATAATATTCCATAATGAAAAATAACTAATACCTAAAATGAAAACATGGGTGAATCTCAAAAATATGTTGCTAAAAGAAAAAATCCAGGCAAGGAAGATTACATACTGTATGGTTCCTCTTACATGAAATTCTAGGAAAGCCAAAATTAATTTGTGGTGTAGAGAGCACATCAGTAGTAGCCTGAGGATGATGGAGAACTGACTGAAAAGAGGCATGGAATAATACTTTAGGGCGATGTAAATGTTCCATATCTTTTTTTTTTTTAAAGGTGTCAAATGTACTTTATTTCTTTAACAATGCCATATTTAATGGGTACACAATGCTTTTACTTGTTATCAATTATGAGTTGGTTTTGAAACAATTCAATATCACACCAATTGGGATGATTACTGATCTCTCCATTCCTTTGGGGTGACTCTGCCAACAGGGGACAGGTTCCATTCTATTCCAATTTGTGTTGCTACATATATCCATACAGCAACACAGAAAGTGGCTCCACTAGCTAATACAGCATTACCGTATTTGTCATGGAAATCAGGTGTACACTTCTGGTGACCGTGCCTTGCCATTGCTTGCTGAATGCTTCGAACTCTGGGATGACTCAGTGCGTTTTTGGCCAAAGGAAGCATCATGAAGTTGTAGACAGACTACGGCAACTGCAACTGCTGCTACTTTGGTGCACTTGCGCGTCCTATACCCTTGCAAAGAACCTGTTCCATATCTTAACCAGTGTGGTGATTACACAGATGCATAATTTGTCAAACTCAAACTGTACACTTAAAATATCTGTGTTTTATTGCATGTGAATTATATCTCAAAGATCTTTTAAAAAATCAGTACAAAACCTTGAAAAATACATTTTCAGTTCTGCTACTAAAGGTAAGTAAACAGGTTTTTCTGTATTCTGGACTTCCTATGCATCCATAAAACACCTATTTTTTAAAATTAAAAAAAAAATTCTACCTATATAATAAACTTCTCAAATATTTGGATAAACTTTTGGGCTACATTCTGTTCCATTGAACTGTTTGTACTTATTCCAGCACCACTACCGAACCAAAGTAATGTAGGTTTAAAAAAATTTTTTTAGACACTCTCCCTTCTCCATTGTGCCTGGGGCCTCTAATTTGCTTTCTATCTCTGTGAATTTGCTACTTCTTACATATGATATACAGGTTTTGTCCTCATGTGTCTTGCTTATTTCACTGGGCATGTTTTCAAAGTTCTTCCATGTTGCAATGTTTCATAATTTCATTCTTTCCTATAGCTGAATAATATTCCATTGTGTATATGTACCATGTTTTGTTTGTCCATTCATTTATTGGTGGACATGTGGGTTGTTTCCACCTTTTGGTATTGTGAATAATGCTGCTATAAATAGTAGTGTACAAACATCTATTTGAGACACTGTTTTCACTCTCTTTGGTACATATCTAGAAGTGGGATTGCAGGTCATGTGGTAATTCTATATTTAACTTTTTGAGAAACTGCCATATTGCTTTCCACAGTGGCTGCCTTATTTCACATTTCCACCAACAATGCACAGGAGTTCCAATTTCTCTGCATCCTCTCCAACACTTATTTCCCATTTTAAAAATAAAAGCCATCTTTGTGAGTGTCAAGTGTGTGTGTGATTTTAGGAGGTACCAGTGATTGAACCAGGACCTCATATATGGGAAGCAGGTGCTCAACCACTTGAGCTACATCTGCTCCCCTATGTGCTTTTTATTTTCATTTCCCTAGCAGCTAATGATGATGAGCATCTTTTCATGTATTTATTGGCCATTTGCATATCTTCTTTGGAGAAATATCCAAGTCCTTTGCCCATTTTGTTTAATTGATTTTGTTGTTGTTGTTGTTGCCTTGTACAAGTTCTTTATATATTCTGGATATTTAAGCCCTCAACTACAGTTTGAAATTATTTTCTCCCATTCTGTAGGTTGATAATTTTCTTTGATAAGTAAGTTTATAATTTTTGATGCAATCAAACTTAAATATTGTTTCTTTTGGTGCTCATGATTTGGGTATATCTAAGAAACTTCTGCTGAAATCCAGGTTATGAAGATTTGCCATGTTATCTTCTAAGTGTTTTATGGTTTTACTCCTGTTGATAGGTCCTTGACACATTTTCAATTGATTTTTGCATATAGTGTGAGGTAAGGGTCTCATTTCATTCCTCTGCACATGGATATCCAGTATTCCCAACATCATTTATATCTCAGACTTTAATGTTATTCACCATTAAATGGAACTAGGATTTCTTCATTAAGAATAGTTAATTCCATGGTTCAGGGTAGCAATAAACAGGATAGGCTTAGAACATCCTCTTGTATTTGAAAAATAAACATAGCTTCCCAATAGGCCAGGGAAAATGTGGAAAGGATAAAGAGATAGAGGGGAATGGAAAGAAATAGTGAAGTTTTATCAATCTGAGCACCACAGAGAAGTAATAAAAACAAGAATAATAAATGAACAACCATTATAGTTTATTGGAATAGCAGTGTGTGTGAAATGCCAGAATTCATAACAAAGCTCAATGGATAAATGTTAACGTAATATGACCAAAATGTAGCTATAATAAAGAAGAATGTAATAAGGATACATTTTATTCATTAATGATTTAAAGATAAATAAATCATTTTGGTTATTTTGTTTTTGTCATTATTTTATGTCTGCATATAAGGCTTAGATAGGTCATTGTCAATTTGTTTAAAATGCATAGGAAAAACAAAACCAAACCAGGACAAGTAGGACAAGTAGTCATGGAGTACTACTTCAAGAAGAGGAAAGTTAATCATCACCGATGGTTACTCAGTAATCAGGTGGAGAGGGATCCAAAAGCATATCAGCAGTGGTGGTCATATGGTCACATACTATCCCAATAAATAGAGTGTTGAACTGTTTCAATAAAATGAAATATCTTAAAGAAAAGGGTATAACTAACTCATTTCCCTACTACTAAAAGACATGAAATAGCTATCAATTATATATATTTTTAAAAATACTTCAAAAAAACACTAATAAAGAATACTTAAAACAAAGGTCATTATATCCAGTGAGAAAATGGCTTAATTACTGGTGATCATGTAAAACTTTAAATAGTACATAAATTCTGGGAAAGACACCAATTTCATAAATTAAAATCTAATGAATGATGGTGACATAAATGTATTAAACATAATAGGCACATTTCTTATAAAAACCTAATAACTAATGGCTCATGATCACATAGATTGTCCTAAGAGATGGCAGACAACTAAGATTTGCAACATTGGCTCTGTTATTGCATCCTTTACATTTTTTTTCTGAGTCAAGTGAGTTTACTAAAATCAAAGGACAACCAATTGTTTAACTGCCCAAATCCTAGTAAGGTAATTTGTATACCTCATTTTGCAAGTGCTTTGCTTGATTGCACTTCACAGATACTGTTATTTTTGTTTGTTTTACAAATTTAAGGTTTATGGCAATTCTCCATTGAGCAAGCCTATCAGTACCATTTTTCCAACAGTACGTGCTCATTTGGTGTCTCTGTGTTACATTTTAATTAAGGTGTATACATCGTTTTTTAAGACGTAATGCTATTGCACACCTAACAGACTACAGTATAGTGTAAGTATAATTTTTATATGCACTGGGAAACCAAAACAACCTGTGACTTGCATTACTGTGGTGGTCTAAAACCAAATAGGCAATATCTCTGAGGTATGCCTGTAGTTGTGAACACTCATTATTATAAGTTTGGTGGTCAATTTATAATCACTACAATGGATGTGAACTTTTTCTTTAAAGGTGTTTAACAAATTTAAGATATTGATAGAATGGGTAGTACTTTTTATTAAAAATTTAATACAAGTCCTCTTTCCATTTGCATCCTGGCTAGTACTGCCTGAGATAAAAAGGCTCCTTAAGGGAATTGTGCTATAGTAGATATTTAGAGGAATCTGTTGTGTCAAAAGAAAACAGAAATTCTAAAAGAAATCAACATGATAAAAATGGAAAGGAGATCACACGCCTACCTTTAAAACAAAAACAAGAGAAAGCAAAACAAAATCTACACAAACACTATGTAGCACCATATACTTTAAAACCACATTGTATCTAATTGGGAGTTCTAACTCAGAGAAGGTAAGTATATCATATATAACAAAAAATTAGAATGCAAAAAAATGTATTTGAAAAATGTTATAAATTGGTAAATCAAAAGCAACAAATAGATAGAGGGACAAAAGCACAAACACCAAAGTCATGGTATGCAAAACATACCTGGACAAGAAACACACATCAAAAGATATTCAAGTCACTAATATTTAGAGTAATTCATACTCTTCACAGTTCAGAAATGGGACTATTAAGGGTCACCATTTATTAATGGGTGGTAAGAATGTAAACTGACATAAAAGGGAGAACTGTTTGGCAGAATCTAATAAAGCAAAAAGTATACAGTACCTATGACTAAGCAATTCTACTTCTATATCTGGATACAGATTTTAAAAATAAAAGATTGAATCCCCTTGATTATTTCTTGTTAAACACACAATTTTTTTTCAGTGGTAGATACAAAATACCTTTATACATGTTCATTAAAATGATTTCTCACAAGTCTGAATTTTCTGATATCAAATAAGCTACCTACCCACACTAAAGGCCTTCCCACATTCTTTACATTCATAGGCTTTGTCACCTGTATGAATTCTCTGATGTTTAGTAAAGGATGAACTATGTCGAAAGGTCTTCCCACATGCCTTACATTCATAAGGTTTCTCTCCAGTATGAATTCTTTGATGTTCAGTAAGGGCTGAACTATGTCTAAAGGCCTTCCCACATGCCTTACATTCATAGGGTTTCTCACCACTATGAATTCTCTGATGTTGAATAAGAGCTGAAGTAAGTCTAAAGAACTTCCCACACTCCTTACATTCATAAGGTTTCTGACCACTGTGAATTCTCAGATGTCTGGTAAGTTCACTCCCTACTCCAAAAGCTTTCCCACATTCCTTACATTTATAGGGTTTTTCACCAGTATGAATTCTCTGATGTCTAGTCAGGGATGAACTATTCCTAAATACTTTCCCACATGTCTTGCATTCATAAGGTTTCTTACCAGTATGAATTCTCTGATGTCGAGCCAGTTCTCTACAGACTCCAAAAGCCTTCCCACATTCCTTACATGCATAAGGTTTCTCACCAGTATGAATTCTCTGATGTTCAATAAGCTGAGAACTAATTCTAAATACCTTTTCACATTCCATACATTTGTAAGGTTTCTCACCAGTATGAATTCTCTGATGTTCAGCAAGCTGTGAATGAAATCTAAAGTCCTTGCCACATTCCATACATTTGTAAGGTTTCTCATCCGTATGAATTTTCTGATGTCGAGTAAGTTGTGCATGCATTCTAAAGAATTTCCCACAGAATGTACATTCATAGGGTTTCTCACCAGCATGAATTCTCCGAAGTGGTGTAATTTCTCCAGCTACTGTAAAAGTTCTTCCATATTCCTTACATTTATAGCACTTCTCTTCATTATGAATTTTCTTATGCACACTAAAGTCTTCGTAAAAACTAAACATATTCCCACATCCCATACACTTACAAGGTTTCACAGCTGTGTGGATTTTCAGTTGAAGAGTATGTGGGTCATCTATACCAAAGGTTTCCCAATATTCATTACATTCATACATCTTCTCACTAGTATGTACTGTCTCATATTTATCAAAGTTTGAGTCACAACTAAAGATCTTCCCATATTCTTTACATTCATAGGCCTTTTCACTATGATGAATGCTCTGATGTAATGTAAAAGATTTATGATTCTTATAAATGGGTACTTTTCCAGAGATGATTTTCATTTGATTGTAATATCCTACTTCAGGTCCTTGTATTTCACTCCTGCTTTTACTTTGCCAGTCATTTCTGAAAATGGAGCCAAGGGATTTATTTTTTTCCATTACCTCCCATTGAGAACTATTGCTTTCAATAATGTCCTTTCCTAAAGATAAACTCTTTGTCTCATATTTGGACTCCAAATCTGAAAGAAAAGAAGAAAAACAAATTTTCTTCATATGGCACAAAAATAAAATAGTATTAGAAAGCAGGGGAGACAAACTGAAAAAAATTCATCATATAAGTGAATGACTAAAATACTGTTATGAAACTGGAAGAAAGACAAGGAGAGCTCAGAGAATGATAACAGCATACGTAAGATTTTGAGATTTGTGATAAGGGAAACATTTCAATGAATCTGAACCCTAGATATTAATTCTCACATGATGAGCTTGCTAAGTACAGGCAATCAGGAACCCATCCAGATCAAATGAATCAATATCTATAGGTAAAGGAACTGGCCATTAGTATCTTCTAGTGATATTGCTAATGCAGGTCAAAATTTGATAATCCATACTAAATTTTTTGATGGTGGCTAACAAGATGCTGCTTAAAAGACCTCATTTTAATTCATTGTCCCCTTTCTTCTAATCTTTTCACCTTCTAGATCAAGACAGTTTTACATCTTTTAAAACTACACACAAGCTGTTTCATCTCTTACAAATGGGCTTTTTTTTATGGCCAGCTCCTTTATATTGTTCAGATCTGAAAGTGACTATATACTCAGAAAAGGATGTACTAACTGAAACTAAATATGTTTATATTCCAATATCTATGTTGCTATTCCAATATCTAGTTCCGTGCCTTCATATCCTTTTTTTCAATCATGTATTTAGTAATTTTCTCCTTTGTTATACCATTTATCCCCTTATTCCTTAAGCCCCACAAAGACAAATGCAATCATCATTTCAAGTGCAACTAAATAGCAAGGCCTGAGGACACAATAGTTGATAATTATTAAAAAGTAAATAATTGGATGAAAGGATTCTAAATGAGAATAATGGCAGATATTACAAAGATAAAGATAAGTGACCAGAAAACACAACTGATTATCAAAATAATTATATAACAATAAGAATTAAGCAAAAGTTATATATTTCCCTACCTAGTAACCCTCACACTACACTACAGTGATCATATATACACATATATATACACACACTATAGTGAGATAAATACATACCTAGATATACATACATATATATATAAAAGGTGGGTGTTTATAAGCAATTTTTCTCTAATTGCACCTCCAGTTACACATATTAGTGTCTCCACCACTGCTATACATTCCCTTCTAAGCAGAACCATGATTGCTTTTCTTCATCCCATATATCAATCAAGATGAGATATTTTGGCGGCGGACTTGGCCCAGTGGTTAGGGTGTCTGTCTACCACATGGGAGGTCCACATTCAAACCCCGGCTCCTTGACCCGTGTGGAGCTGGCCCATGCACAATGCTGATGCGTGCAAGGAGTGACCTGCCACACAGGGATGTCCCCCGTGTAGGGGAGCCCCATATGCAAGGAGTGCACTCCATAAAGGAGACCCGCCCAGCACAAAAGAAAGTGCAGCCTGCCCAGAAATGGTGCCGCATACCCTGAGAACTGACACAAGATGACGCAACAAAAAGAAACAGATTCCCGCACCACTGACAACAACAGAATTGGACAAAGAAGACGCAGCAAATCAACACAGAGAACAGACAACTGGGGTGGGGAGGGGAGTGGAGAGAAATAAATAAATAAATAAATAAATAAAAGATGAGATGTTTTATTTCTCTTCAGTTGTATTTTCACTCTTATTCACCTGTCCTACTGAAATCACAGACTATTTTATTCTTCATACTCTTTCCCAGATAATTCTTTCCATTTTCCTATAGCCAAAGCCAACCATTGCTGTACTTCCCAAAAAAGTATCACAATGATATACAGTTGGTATATACCATATTATAAGGCTTATGAAAGTCTGAACAAAGGCTTGGGACTGAAAAGGGGACTATACTAACAATGATATGGAGAGAGTGGTATGAGGTAGTTAGAGTGTAAGAGACTGTAACGAAGGATTTATTGGACATTGGCTAAAGGTTGGCAATCAGATAAGAGAATGGTCTGTGGAAAATCCAAAGTGACAGATGAACTGTACATGATGTGGGGCAAGATTAATTTCCCATGACTGAATTGTGTTATGTGTAACAAAGATGAAAAAACGCAAGTACCATTACTTGACTATAAAACAATAAAATCGGATATAAATGATGATATCAGTAAATCAAAAGTACTTTCACTTAGAAAAGAAGAAATTTTCCAAATGTTAAGTCATTGTAAAAATGTAATTAAAATTACAACATTTTTAGAGAACTATGATATTGAAAACATTATTAATTTAGAATTTATGAAACTCAACTATGTTGGTCAGATAAAAAATAAGGATTTAAATGCTTATATTAATAAAAATGAATGAATTAAAATAACCAATGTAAACATCCCACTCAGAAAGACAGACTAGAATAAAGTGAATTGAAGAAAAGGTGATGGGGGGAATTAATAAATATGGAAGCAGAATGAGTTAGAAAATATACAAACAGAATGAACAAATTTAAAAAATAAAAATGACAAAAGGGAAAGAACTATCAGAGAGGGTATTTTGAAAAAATGGTACAAGAGTTCTAAGCCAATATATTTGAAATTACAGACTAGTGAGTGTATTATTTTCAAATGTATTGGCATAGTTATTAGAATATTTAGTTTGTAAATATTCAAAAGTAGCCCCAGAAGACAAAAGTAAAAAGACCAATTTGCTGAAAAGAGATAAAATTGTTAAAGACTTACCTCCCACAAAACAAAAAGCTGCAAGCATGCCTATTGCCCAGGTTATGGTCTCTAAATATTGTACCTGCCTTAATGAACCAGGGCTCTTAGAGTAAATGTCTGAATCATGATCTGCAACAGGGACAGTACAAGATGGGCCCTGAACTACTTTGTCAGAAAGCAAGGAAGTTTTAAAATGTTAATGAGTCATGTCCAAGGACACGAATCACTTAAAGGAGCTAAGGCAGGCCACCATTTTGACAATATAAGAATCAAAGCAGGGGATAAAAACTTTGTGTACTAAAACAAGTTCAATCAATCAATGAAAGAATGTATAAATAAGTACAAAGATATATAAATACATAATTGAATAAAAGAACATGATAAAGAAGAAAAGACCTGAAGAACTCGTTCGTAACCAATGTAGGTGCCTGGTCAGGATTAGGGAAGGTATAGGGTGAGCCCAGAACAGCTTATGTCAGAAACCAAAAATAACTTGAAAGATTAAAGAATTAAGTCAAAGGTATACAGAAATCACCATAAATTCATACAACTGGGTATCAAAAATAAGGGATGACGGTGGACTAAAGTACATTAAACCAATGAAAAATCAATACAGTCATAAGGCCAGAAAATTTGAAATGCACTATTTGAGGTAGCTAATTAGTTAATCATTTAAAGATCATAGTCAAGCATTCTTCCCATCTTTTCTGTTAAAACTACATTTTCAGTTTATCAAAGAGCATGAAGGCAACTACTAAATGTAAAAGGAATGACAAATTAAGAAAAACATTATTGATTCAGATGAGGATTTTCAGTTGTAAAAAATCATTATGTGAATCACCGATAGGAAACTCTATGTTCATAGATGGACAAAATATTATCATAGAGCTTCCTTTCTGACCACACTATGTGATTTAACTCTGCCCCCATAATTCTCTACTGCATTACCCTGCTTACTATTCTTCTCAGTACTTATCACTATATATATTACACGGGAAAGATGTGAATTAGCTTCTTCAGGCTTCAGGCTTTTTCTCCACAGGTCTTTGAAGGGAGTTTTCCAACAAAAACATCATAAGGGTCCATGTCCTCCCTGAACAGCTAGGTTTTTTCTTCTGGTGATGCTTTCTTTGCTTTATCAGCCCTCAAGTTGCTTTGTCTTCTTGTCATATCCCTTGTAACCCTCCAGAGCTCCTTCCCTTCCTCCAATAAAATGACCACAACTGGCTTAGAAATGGAACATCCTGCTTACAACAAAGAAAAGTGACATATGGTATTAAACAATATAAGAATTATAACCAATTCTAAAAAACTTTTTAGAAATGATTACATTTTTTAAGATAAAAAAAGTCAAAATGATATTGATAAAGACTTCAGAAAATAGAAATGTGAGGGATAGAAACAACATTTACCTTAGAGTGACCACAGAATTACAAAGCATAAAGGGACCAGACAGGTAAAGAAAAGTCTCATGCTATTTAAATCCAAGCCAACACTTTGTCCTGAGAGGGAGTATAGGGTAACAATTGAGAACACTGTTTTGGTGCCAGACTGCTTGGATGAAAAACCTGCTTCTGATACTAACTGGCTATGTAACTTTGGGCTCTGTGCCTTAAGTAATCTCTTCTACAAAATGATAATACAAATAGTATTTATGTCATAGAGTTGTTGCAAGAATTAAATGAGTCAATATGTTTAAATGCTTAAAACAGGGCCTGGTACAAGGCAAGAAGTATGCTGACAGAAAAACAAATAGCTTTCTATTAAAAGATCCTTGCTGCAATACTGATTTAATGTTAAATGCAAAGTTTTTTAGCTACAATATTTGTGGCTGGAAATGAATTTGAATTCTGTTTATTGATCCATTAAGATATAAACTGTAGATTCTTTTTTTTTTTTTTCTTTTAGGAGGTACTGGGGGTTGAAACCAGGACCTTATACATGGGAAGCAGACACTCAGCCACAGAGCTATATCTGCTCCCCAGTGAGAGCTGGGTTTTTTTGTTTGTTTGTTTGTTCGTTCGTTTGTTTTTAGGAGGTACTGGGGTTCAAACCTCGGACTTTGTACATGGAAAGCAGGCACTCAACTACTTGAGCTACACCCACTCCCCTGTAGAGATTCTTTAACAATCAGAAGAAATCAGGACCCTGTGTTTTAGCTGTTTCCCCTGAAGGTGAGTAAGAAAATAACATAAAACATCTATCATAATTCTAAACACAATATAATATCTTAATGGTTATGCTGCATGTGTCTCATGAGTCAAATCCTGCTCCCTGCATATCGAGGAAGGTAAAAGTATATGAAGGACCTGAGAAAGGTACGAACATCATATGATGAAGGTGCTTAATGGAGGCATCATGGGCAATAAAACAAAGCTCAACCTATTCCCTTGGAAACAGGCGGAAGAACTACTCCTATTTTTAAAAGATAGCTTTGAGTTCATTCAATTACAAAGAACATATTCTAAATTATTTGAGACAGATAAATTTACCCAATGAAACCAAGTTGCTGTAGTTCTCCATCATCACATCCCAGTACAAGTCCCTCTGAGCAGAATCCAGATATTCCCACTCCTCCTGAGAAAAGTTGATGACCACATCCCTGAATGTTACCAATTCCTGAAACAATAAACCCATATATTAGAGGTAGAGCTGAAGGAAATATTTTTGAGAAAAAGAGAAGAAATAAAGAATTGTGTAACAGGAAGGGATCTAGATAGTAAATGAGTGGGCCAGGGATAGAAGCCTACAGCATGGAAAGTAAGGAAATTAATGTTTCTGAACAAGGCTATCTACATGTCTCTAAAGACTTTAGTTGATTAAGAGAAATTTTACTGCATACTACAGGATTTATTCATTAGTCAAACATGTCTAGACATGAATAAAATAATCAGGTGACAAATTCAAAAATCTCTATCTTAGAAAATATGTTAGGACCAAAATTTAAAAAAATTTTGCAACCTGAAATTTATTATTATGTCATGTACCATTATTTCAAATATAATACAAATTATTCCTTTTAACAGAAAATTTTTTAGTAAATGTGTTTTAATGGCTTCAGAGTATCCTAATCAGTCAAAATATATCAACTTCAGTCATGGTTTTTTGTTTAGACATAGTTTTACCCCTTAGACAACTGGAGTTAGACAAGGTCTTCTCCAATTCTGAGAATATACAATCATTTGCTATTTATATATGACTGAGGCCAGCCAAAACCAAATTCAATCTACCTGGAAACACAGGTTTGTGGAGAAATTGAATTTGCCCATGTGTTGTCAGATGAATCCATCTGTTATTTTTCTCTGCCCAAGAATATGACAAAGGATAGAAAACATCTCCATCTAGGGATTTCATTTCTACTCTGTAACTGCTCTTAGTTAGAGACTGAGCACACAGGGGTTTGGACATTATTTGGAGAATAGACAGGCAAGCAGGTGTGACACTGTGATGGTTGTTTGGTTCCAGCAAGTGAGAAAGTGAAAAGTTGTGGATGTGGGTCAGGCTCTGTATTAGGACTGTTTGGAGGAAGTTTCAGAAAAAGGACATGTTCACAAGGCATTCAGAGAGAGAGAAATAGCAACTTACATGGTCCATGCTTAGAACTGTAAAAAATTTGTCAGGCAATTCCACTTCTGGCATGATAGTATGAAGAGCTCCATGGACATGCTCCCTAGTGAAACTGGTGAAAGTTATCAAAGAAAAAAACAAACATTTAAAGTCTCTGGAAATGGCCTTACAGGCATAGAGCAAAGAAACATTTACTCAAGAAAATCCACTAAAACTCCTTAGAACTGCAAGGGTCTTTGGAATTTGAACCAAAACCTGTATATATCTTTAGCCCTCCCATCTCTGTGAGAAAAAAAACAACAACAAAACCCTCTACTTAGACAGGTACAGCCAGGAATACAGGACTTCCTCTCCCCACCAGGCTCTCAGGTTAGTGGGCTATTGTCCCAGGAGGGGAAGGGCATGAGTATTTCTTTCCTGCCCCCAGTTACCTGTCGCTCAGGATAAGTTCTCGGTGGGTGCTATTAAGATGTTAGAGATCCCTTCTTCTGTAGTACTAGAAAAATACTGTATAGCTTATATATTAAGACATTGTGTTAAACTTCCATAAGAGGGTAAGAATTAACAAATAATTATGATTATAAAATCATTATTTAGATGTCTTTATATTATAAAAAATAGCAAAATGTTAATATCTGAAATTGCTGAAACTGGTTGGATTTAGTCCAGACTTGCTATTATGATGGTCATTCTAAACAGGTCTCACCCCTGTTTATGGTTACTCTAGACTTAGCCTCTCTCTTGAGTAAACTTACTATTGTGATGGTAATTCTAGACTGAACTTACCCTTGTTTACTGTTATTTCAGAGCTAGGCTCACCCTTATATATACTTTCCAATGTAATAGTAGCCACTCTACCTTCCTGTTTAACATCCATATGGAAAACCTCGTGGCTGACATTTACTCTGTACTTTCCTATTGCAGAAACTTGATCTCTGATAATGATTGTAACTTTGTAACTCACCCTGGTTTGGTACCTACCCCATCATATTCAACCTCTTAATGTTTATAAATGAAGGAACCTGTGTCCAGCTCTGCCCCCATTATTCATTAACACTTCAGTGATATAAAATATTAATATTTCTGCAGATGGGGGAGGCTGATTTGACATTGTACATCTCTAGTCTCCTGCTGGTGAATAAACAGTCTTTTTATTCCTAGTCTAGTTTGGTGTCTGACTATTCTGCCATGCTGAGCAAACGAACACAGCTGAGGATTTCCCGAGGCCCTCTTCACTTCTACCCATTTCCCACTTGTGAAATGGAGGCTCTGCCTTGGACACAGCACCACTGAGAACACTGCAGTCCTGATCACCTTTGCCCTGGCTTTTGGGGTGGGAGTTTTACACCAAGGAAGGCAAGTCAAGGAAAATTGGAGCTATTGTATCCCCACACCAACAAGTGATCAGCTCCTAAAGTAGGGTGTCACTCAGGAGAGAAAAGCAATATTGTCCCTGCACCCAGCACTAGTACAATGGCTTAGAGGTTTTTCCCACCAGGGGAAACGTTATAAAATGGAGAGCTCCAAATTCCTCCCCAAAGGTATTGATTTCATTTGCCATAAAGTTTAGAAAAATTTAAGCCTAAGGCTGCTCTCAAAAACCGTCACTGTTTTGTTGAAGGCAATTAGAAGACTCGTGGATTCACTGGAGAGGTGTACTAAACTGTAGGCCAGCTAGTTTGTGAAGAGAAACACGGAGACAGATGGGAAGAGCCTCCCTATTGTCAACAAATCTCAAATATTGATCCTGGAACTATACTTCAAAGTAGCCCAAACCGGATTGCAATAGTCTGTGAAGCAATTTACATCCCAGGCCACTGATGAAAACAGTAAAATGATCAGCCAAAATTAATGGAGCTTAAAAAGTGGTGTGGTCAGGTAAAAAAAAGACAGCTCTGCTGAAACCACTGTCCTTGGAGGGTCGCTGAGGAAATATCAAAGGCTGTGCCTCTGGGGAGTAACATTAGAGGTTTCACATTGCCAGAAGAATATAGACTTCATTAAAATAATCTAGGCAGTCACTAAACAGGAAAACAAAGGAGATGGGTGGGGGCAAAGCTGTTTTGGGCTACAGGAACAAATGAAGAGAACCAGAAATTATAAATAAGAAGGCTAATATAACAAAAGCTATAAATGTGTACCAGCTCTCCCATCTTCTTTAAAAGACATAAATTATATAAAGGAACAATTATAACAATAGTGGTTGGGTTGGAAACATTTATAGCAAATGTGCTTAACAATATTACTATAAAAGTCAAGGAGAGGAGGGAAGAGAGCTATATAGGAGTATGTTTCTCACTGAAGTTAAATTAGTGTACTTCTGAAGCTGTTTCTGATAAGTTAAGATGTATATGGTGGGAGCAGATGTGGCTCAAGGGGTTGAGCACCTGCTTCCCACATGGGAGGTCCTGGGTTTGGTTCCTGGTCCCTCCTAAAAGCAAAACAAGAAAACAACAATCAAACAAATGAAGAAAACCAACTTCAGGTTGAGCTGATGTGGCTCAGTGGTTGAGCAATGGCTTCCCATATACAATGCCCTAGGTTCAATCCTTGGTCCCTCAAAAAAAAAGATGTAAATGGTAAGTACTAGAGCAACCAGTAGGAAACAACTAAAATAATATATAGGGGAAAAACTCTTAAAGGAATTAAAATGCACATTAGAAAATACTCACTAAGCTGAGGCAGGCTAGTAATTTAGGGAATCAATAGACATATCTGGAATGGCAGGAAACAATTAATGGTTTAAAAAGCAAGGGCAAAATTCTGTTCTTGCCTTCTTCACCCCCTGCCTGGAACAGCAAGCAAGTAAGCCTGGGCATTTTGTAATCTGTAATGGGGAACTGTAGTCTGCAAATCACCCCTCTTTATCTCTTTTCAGTCCCTTTCCTCTCTAAGGGACGCATAATCTGTTATTTTCTCCCATTTCTCTTCTCTCCATTACTTAATAAATTACTGGCCTAAATAAACTGGCTTGCACCTAAAAATTCATTTTTTGTAGCTTATCCAAGAACCTAGAGAATAACCAGCAACATATTTTGGCAACTGCCAGCCAGGAGAAGAGGTACTGGTGAGTCAAACTATGAGTCAAACTGAAGCATGCTAGTAAGACAGGGAATCAGTAGATGGATCTGGAACCTAGCAGAGTCCACGTAGACATCAACAGCCCCCAAGATGGCTGCTGGAAAAGCCCCACACTCAAGATTCTGCTATTCAGAACAAAGACTTCTGGAAGCAAGGAAAAGCCCCGGATATTCCCCACAGACTTTATCACTGGGTACTCACTGGGGGATTGATAGGTGGGGTGATCAATTGAAATAGCAAACAGCTGGAACCCTTCCCCTGCCATTAGCAAAGGGGTGGAATAATTAATAATTATTAAAGCAGACTGTGAGTTCTGAGAGCTTGCGTGCTCCACTCTTTTGCCTCTGGACCCGTTCCTGCCCTTTGTGCTTCGTTCTCACTATTTTCCTCTGCCATGTGGCCACGCAAGTAAAACCTGGGCATTTATAACCCATAATGGGGAAGTGTAGTCTATAAATCAGCCCTCTTTATCACTTTTCAGCCCCTTCCTCTCGACCTGACACCCCTGCTCTGTTATTTTCTCCCATTTCTCTTCCCTCCCTACCTGAATACATTACTGGCCTAACTCACTTGGCATGCTCTTGAAATTAATTTCTGCAGCATAGCCAAGAACCTAAATAAAATCCAGTAACAGTATAACCAAGAGTAGCCTCTGTATGGGAGCCTGAATTCCAGTTAATCAGTATAAAAGAGAAGGGCAGACAGATATGAGGGCCAGCAACTTCATGTCATGTCTCCTTAAAGAAATGAGGAAATACACTTCAAACTTCCATTAACTCCCCTTCAGAGAGAGACTTCCCAGGTTTAAACTTGGTTGTGCCTATTAAGGTGAATAGGGATCAAGATCCAGACTGATTATTAAACATGTCCTGGAAAAAAGAAACCACATGTGCCATCAATTAAGATCAAAAAGTTCCTAGAAACGCTAAGGGTATAAAATTCTCTCTTCTGTTTTAATCTGTGCTTAACTTTGTGTTCAACCTTGATATCTGTGTTTAACTTTGTCAGCTTGCTTGTGTCTAGGAAATCAGATTTGGAGCTCACCTGTTACAAATTGGATAACAGTGAAAGATAACGTAAAAATGAGTTTTCAAAAGCAATAATGTCTTGCAAGTGGATTTAATGTATAAATCACAAGTAGAATTGGTTCAACTGCCAGAAAAGCAGAAAAACTTACCAAAGTGTTACTAATAAAATTCTTGTGGCTTAGTTAATAAAGGTACCCAATTTGCCTTAAAGTAAAAACTTACTAGAAACCATAACTAAGAGTTTAGATCATTATAAAGATACCTTTATATTAAAAAGCAGCAGAAGGATAATAACTGAAATTATAACTGGGTAGATTTAGCCTAAACCTGCTATATAAATGTAATCTTAAACTGAATTTACCTTTGTTTATGGTCACTTCAGGCCTAGCCTCACCCCTTGCCTTCGCTCATGGTTATTTCATGACTGCTTCTGCCCCCTATGGCTCAGGGGAAAGCAACTTAAGATATCCCTGTCTCCTGTTGTTCTACTGGTATTAGTGACCCTACTTTCTCTTGTGGCTCCAAGTGTGGATTAAATTGCTGCCTGGTGGAATTCTCAACCCTTGGGGTTGAATGTCCACTCTTCCAGTCCAGCAGCCACTGGAGTCCTGTTATCTCTGAGGACTGGGAAATGAGAGAGGCCTCCTCCCTTGACTGTTGGGGGTTCCTAAAGCAGAAATTCATGGGAGAAACTAGTTTCCTTAGGCTTTGATAACCTCATGAGTACATATAGAATTAGTCTTGCTGATCCAAGGTCTGCCAAAGTCAAAGTGGGAAATAAGCAAAGTTCTGAAACAAAGGAAACCGTATTAAAGCATTGAGGACATTTTGGTTATAAGCCAATAATTAAGGAACGGAATTCTTGTGAAAAATATGGCTATAGTGCAAATTAGAGTAATTAAAAAGAGCCTTCCAAGAAGTCTTTTAAATGTTATCTTAGAGTTAAACTTATTCTGTAAGAGAATGAAAATTATAACAGTGAATTCTGTGTTTCTGTGTCAAACTATTTGTTTCTGCCTATTTGCTCAATATATATATTTGTAACTGGGCAGGATGGAAAGGTAATATAATAATCTAGATATAGAAACTATTGGGAAAGGAAAAAGTTTTTCCTAAGCTCTTTAACCTGCCCTACCCCCAAGAGTTGGGGATGAAGTGACAGATTGAACTGTCCTCTAAGCTGGGGAATTAAAAATCATAGTTTGTTCTGTGATTCCTCAATTTAAACCTTTTAACAGCCTTAAAATAAGGATGGTTAATAATCCTATTACCAAATTTCGATAAGAAAAAGTCCTTGAAAGCTATGGAAAGATCTTTTAAAATAAACAGTTTTCCAGAACCTAACAGTCAGTTAATATTATATGTATTAAATCTTCTAGGTGATAAAAGTTGCTAAGTTCATATCTAATGAAATTAAGTTAAAGAAATGTATATATGCCCTCTTAAATGAATAAATTCCATTGGTTGCTAATTGTAATTTAAGGTAAAGTAACCTGTCTATGTGGTTGTGATTAATCATAAGGAGTTTGTAAAAGCATCTTCTAAACTAAAGCATATTTTACATGGCTAATTCTAGGAAGCCATTACTAACTAGAAACCTAAAATGATATTAATGGCAAAAAGTAACTTTGTAGCAGGGAAACCTGTCAGAGGCTACCTCAATCTGCATATTCAAGTGGCGGTATGGAAAGATAATCTTGATTCCACTGGGAATCTTCAGTTTTCATGAAGTAAAGGAAAAAGTAGTTTTTCTTGTACTGCTAAAGCAAAATACCTGTTAATTAATATTTTCATGGTAAAGGTGTAGAAGTAAAAAGTGACATACTAAAAATTAATCATTTAATATGTTATACGTTGTATTGGAAGTGCTTAGAAAGTGTATAACGGTTTAAAAGACTTCAGTATTGTCAAACTCTTGTGCATTCAAACCAGGCCTTCAATACACTGTATTTTGCCTCTCCATTTTAGTTATTGGCTAGGTTGGTCACTGACCCCTAAAACAATAAAGGTATCTACAACATCTCTGGTTGTGCTCCTGAAGTGGATGCAGACTATGTTGCAGTTTCAGATTCTTGCAGCAGCCAGTGATGGCTTGATATAGCCAGATGTAGAATGGATATTGCCTCTAGACTGGCATTGTTTCATAGTGCCAAAGTGCGCTATGCACCTAGCTGGTGAAATACTGGAACCTACCCTCCTAGCTTCTCAGTAGGGTCAATGGTGCTGCAGCATGCTGTCTGTGGGAAGGACATACCAAGTGGAGCAATGATCACCAGAATGATGTAAATAGAACTTAAACAATATTGGCCTTATGGCCTGCTCCCATGGAGAAATAAAATGTATGATATTGCAAACTTGGAGCTAAGATCTATTTAATTGCAGCTCAAAGAGAAACTTATGATGTATTGGGTAGTGCATTAATTAGTATTATGTACTGTGCCTATATCTCTCCTAGATATATGCCTGATGATTATGGTGGTATCTTTTCTATTCTAGACCACATGCAGAGGGATACTGAACATGTTAAAAGTCCTGGTAAACTTCATTTTCTAAATAATTAGTGAAAGTGCCTATAAGATAAAAAATGGCCACCTTGCGTGAGAGCTGTGGGGGTAACAGCCCTTTTAATTTAAAAAGCTACCAAGTTAACTTGGGTGCGACCTCTCAGTCTTCACCCCTCACCAGGTGAAAGACATGCTTAACCCAGGTCCCCTCCTAGCCCTTATTCCAGAACCTGTCCCACTCATACCCTGGGGAGGACTGGCAGACTCACAAGCCATCTTGCCAGGGCTAAGCATTTCCCACCAGAAGGGAAACAGCAAATGAGGTGGGCATGGCCCACTTCAGCTTAGCCCCTTTCAGATGGTCGATGGACAAACTTTCCTCACCAAGGACCTGGAAACCAGGTTCTGGTCAAAACCTGGCAAAACAAAACAAAACAAAACAAAACAAAACAAGTCTCACTCTCAATTACAGCTGAAATGGAAAGAACCTACATAGTAGTTCTGATCACTCCTATGGCTATTAAAGATAAAGGAACAGTCAGCGGGTGGATTTATCCCGAGTGAAGCCAGCTGCCCAAGGAAGTGCCAGTTCACCAGAAGCCCCTGACAGGTATCACTGGACAGCCTGTTATACCTCTTCAAGAGACAAAGCTAAGTAGTGTTTGTGTCAAAGCCAGCTGTTCATTCTAACTCTAGCCCAAACACCTACTGCTAGGGGAGAGTAAGACAGGCACCCCTTAAGAAGTCTTGTCTGTTTTCATTTCCTGTAGTTTCTTCCTATAGAATAACCAAAAGGGCAATGTCTCTTCTCACCCCCCTCTTAGCTATCTCAGGGATAGCCACCACCATGGAAAACTGGGATTGGCAATTTATACCAAACCCCATTATCTATTATAATCATTCCCCAGAGCTAACTAACAGTATAGAAGAAACCAGCCATGTCTTAGAAGCTCTAAAACAGCAAACAGATTCTCTCCAGGCTGTGGTGCTGCAAAATTACAGGGTACTTAACATGCTGACTGCAGCACAGGAAGGAACATTACTTCCTTAAGGAAGAATGCCATCTCTATGTAAATCACTCTGAAATAGTCATAAACAGCATTCAAAACCTGCAAAATAAAGGCCACCAACTTGGGGAAGATGCAGCCTTTATAAGCACTTGGCCTTCTCTACTTTTATGGTCCAGTATCCTTTTAGTGGGACCCTATATCCTCAAAATTCTAATTAAGTTTATTTCTTCCAGAATGAACACCTTGTTAGCCATATGGGTATTTCATCCAGCTTCACCCAAAATGCTAGATTCATCTTCTTCCAAGCACAGTAGAATAGCAAGAGCGTTTTACACCTTCTCAGGTAGGGCCTACTGCCCCTAACCAGCAGGAAGTAATTACAGAAGAATGACCACTGTCCTTCAGCACCCTTTTAAGAATAAAGTTGTGGGAAGCGGATTTGGCTCAATGGATAGAGTGTCCACCTACCACATGGGAGGTCCAGGGTTCAAACCCAGGGCCTCCTGACCCATGTGATGAGCAGGCCCATGAGCAGTGCTGATGAGCACAAGGAGTCCTGTGCCAAGCAGGGGTGTCCCCCGTGTAGGGGAGCCCCATGCACAAGGAGTGTGCCCTGTAAGGAGAGCCGCCCAGTGCAGAAAAAGTTCAGCCTGCCCAGGAGTGGCGCCGCACACACAGAGAGCTGACAACAGCAAGATGACACAACAAAATGAGACACAGATTCCCGGTGCCACTGACAGGAATACAAGTGGACACAGAAGAACACACAGTGAATGGACACAGAGAGCAGACAACTGGGGGGGGGGGGGGGAAGAGAAGTAAGTAAAAACAATAAATCTTTTTTTAAAAAAAGAATAAAGTTGTAAACTCTCTGAAGGGGGAGTTGAGCAAGACTAGTAAATTAGGGAATCACTAGATGGATCTGGAACATGGCAGGAATACCCCACAAGATGGTTTCTAGAAAAACCTGCGAGAACCCCCATTTGGAATGAGATTTCCTCTGGAATAAAAGAGAAGCCCCAAATATTCTCCAGGGACCTTATCATTGGGCCCTTCCAGGGGATTGATGGGTGGGATAACCAATCAAAACAGCAAACAACTGGGACTCCTCCACTGTCAGTATCAAAAGGACGGATTAATTAATGGTTTAAAAAGCAAGCACGAAATCCAAACACCCCCTGTTCTTGCCTTCTTTACCCCCTGCCTGGAATAGCATGCAAGTAAACTTGGGCATTTTGTAATCTGTAATGTAGAATTGTAGTCTGTAAATCACCCCTCTTTATCTTTTTTCAGCCTCTTTCCTCTCTACCTGGGACCCATAATCTATTATTTTCTCCCATTTCTCCTCTCTATTCCTTAATAAATTATTAGCCTAACTAAACTGGCTTGCACTTAAAATTCATTTTTTATAGCTTACCCAAGAACCTAGAGAAAATCCAGCAACAATATGGGTAAAAAGCAGTTAAGAGGGAATAGAAAAACATAAAGTAAAATTGCAGACATACAGCCAACTATATCAATACTAATATTAAATGTGGATGGATTAAACAGTAGACTCAAAAGGGGGAGATTGTCAGACTGGACTTTTTTTTAAAAGTAGGATTAAAGAAACAAGATCCAACTTTATGCTATCTAGAGGAAATACACTTTATATTTAAAGATTCAAATAGAAAATAAGGGGATGGAAAAAGATGTATCAAGGAAAAGCAAGAGTAGTTTTAGTTCGTAGAAAAAACAATCAACATACATGAAAATAGTTCGACTGAGATCATTCAGACTGAGGAAAAGAAAGAAAAAATAATGAAAAAAAGTGAACAGAGCTGAAGAGACCTGTGGAGCACCATCAAGTATACTAGTATATGCATAATGGAAGTCCCTGAGGGAAAGGAAAGATAGAGAGGGACAGAAAGAATATTTGAAGGAAGAATGACCAAAAACTTCCCAGGATAAACAAAGAGATGAACACTGAGATACATTATAGTTAAGCTGCAGAAAGACAAAGATGACAGACTTTTGAAAACAGTAAAACAGAAGTGAATCCTCATGTACAAGAGATCTTGAATAAGATTAATAGCGAATTCATCTTCAGAAACCATGGAGGACAGAAGGCAGTGTGATGGTATGTTTCAAATGCTGAATGAAAAATACTGTCAACCAAGAATTCTATATCTGACCAAAAAAATCCTTCAAAAACAAAGGAGAAATAAAAACATTACCAGATAAAAACAACAATTGGCGAGTTCATCACCAGTGGTCCTGCCCTAGAAGAAAGAAGGAAGTCCTTCAGGCTGAAATGAAAAGGTACTGAAGTGTAACTCAAAGCTATATGATGATATAAAAAGCAAAGGTAAAGGTAGTTACATAGATAAATAGAAAGCCAGCATTATTACATTTTTGGTTTGTAAGTTCTCTTTTTTATTTCCTACATGAATTAAAAACAAATGCATAAAACAATAATTATAAATCTATGTTAATAGGCACACAATGTATAAAGAGGTAACTGTGACAGTAACAACATAAGGGGGGTGTAGAAGGAGGTGCAGAGGAGCAGAGTTTTTGTATTCTATTGAAGTTAAATTCGTATGTAATACAGAGTTGACTCAGCAGATCTGGAATATTTCCACACTGTCCATTCCAAAGAAAGGAAAGGCCCTTGATCAGTCACTGGCCCTTGGAATATCTTCCCTGGTAAGTATGTCTTTAGATACTTGGGGCCTTGGGGCACATCAGATAGTTCATGCTACAATGTAATTTATGGTGGAGGGTGTTGGCCTATAGTCTGCTCTCTGGAGAGGTTGGAAGCTAAGTAACTAAGGCCATTTACACAGACACTCCATAGCTATATGAACCAACTCCCATTAAAAAACCTTGGCCATCAATGCTCAGGTGAGCTTCCCTGTTGGACAATACTCCACACCTGTTCTCACATACTGTTGCTAAAGAATTAAGAACTGTCTGTCTGATACCACTAGGAAAGGATAACTGGAAGCTTGTCATGGACTCTTCTGGACTCTGTCCTATGGGACTTTTACCTTTGCTGATTTTAATCTGTATCCTATCACTGAAATAAACTGTAACTGTGAGTATAAAAACTGTTCTGTGTTCTGAGCCTTTCTAGCAAATCTTTTATTTATTTATTTATTTATTTATTTATTTATTTAATTCCCCCCCCTCCCCTGGTTGTCTGTTCTTGGTGTCTGTTTGCTGCGTCTTGTTTCTTTGTCCGCTTCTGTTGTCGTCAGCGGCACGGGAAGTGTGGGCGGCGCCATTCCTGGGCAGGCTGCTCTTTCTTTTCACGCTGGGCGGCTCTCCTCACGGGCGCACTCCTTGCGCGTGGGGCTCCCCCACGCGGGGGACACCCTTGCGTGGCACGGCACTCCCTGCGCGCATCAGCACTGCGCATGGCCAGCTCCACACGGGTCAAGGAGGCCCGGGGTTTGAACCACGGACCTCCCATATGGTAGACGGACGCCCTAACCACTGGGCCAAAGTCCGTTTCCCTCTAGCAAATCTTGAACCTAAAAGTGGTTTTAGGGATCCCCAAACACAGTTGGTATTAATTCAAACTAGTTTATTAAACTTTAAGATTAACTTAAATCCTGTTAACTGTTAACTGTAATCCTGAGGATAAATATTAAGAAAATAAATAACATAAAGAAGAGAAAAGAAATGAGACTGGAATAAAAGCTGTATACCACAAAAGAAGTGAATAATGAAGAAACTGAAAAACACAGAAAATACTGGACATATAGAGAACAAAAAGCAAAATAGCAGAAATAGTCCTTATCATTAATTACTCTAAATTTAAATGGATTTGAATCTCCAATTACAAGGCCATCCCAGGGTCCTCAGGATGGAAGAATAAAATATGGATTAGAATGGACTTACTGGTATTCTACTGTAGAATTATTCTGACTCTAGCAATGGAAGAAATTATATCATTGATATAGAGACAGTGGCCACGGGAGGTGCTGAAGGCAGGGAGAGGGAAAAAGAGGTGGGATATGGGGGCATTTTGGGGACTTGTCCTTGTCCTGAATGATATTGCAGGGACAGATGGAGGACATTATATATCCTGCCATAACCCACTGAACGGGCTACGAAAGAGTGTAAACTACAACATAAAGTATAATCCATGCTGTGTAGCAATACTCCAAAATGCACTCATCAAATGCAATGAATATACCACACTAATGAAAGAAGTTGTCGATATGGGAGGAATGGGGGTGTGGGGAGTGGGGTGTATGGGAACCTCTTATATTTTTTATTGTAATGTTTTGTGTGATTTATTTATCTTTAAAAAAAGATACTAAAAGTTTTTTTTAAGTCAAAAATAAATAAAAGGCAGAGGCTGGCAGAATGGATAAAAACCATGAACCAATAATATGATGTCTACAAGAGCTTCACTTTAGAACTAAAGACATGAATAGGTTGGAAATGACAGAAAGGAAAAATATATTCCTTATAAATGGTAACCAAAAGAGACCTGGGATGCCTACATTAATATCTGACAAAACAGAATTTAAGTAAAAAATTGTTATAAATATGAGAAAAGGAAATTATATATTGATGAAAAGGTGAACCCATCAAGAAGATATATAGCAATCTTGAAAACACAGTTAAAAAACAAAGTCCTAAAATATATGAAACAAATACTAACAGAATTAGGAAAAACAGTTCTAAAATAATAGTTCGGTGACTTCAAAACACCACTGTCAATAATGGAGAGAACAATTAGGCAAAAAATCAACTAGAAAATAGAGTGCTTGAACAATACAGTAAACCACTAGACCTCCCAGACATGTATAGAATACTCCACCCAACAACAGCAGAATATATATTTTCAAGCACACATGAATTATCCTCTAGGAGAGTCCATATGTAAGGCCACAAAACAAATATCAATAAATTTAAATAGATTAAAATCAAATTATCACCTCTGAATAAAAACAGATGTTCCAACAAAAACATGGGCGCACATGTTTACAGCAGAACTATTCACAATAGGGAAAAACAATCCAAATGTCCATCAACTGGTAAATGGATAAACAAAATGTGGTATACCTGTGCAATGCAATATAATTCAGCCATGAAAAGGAATGATGCAACATGGATGAACCTTGAAGACATTATGCTGAGTGAAAGAGGCCACACATAAAAGGCCACATATTGTATAATTCCATATATGTGAGGTATTACGAACAGGCAACACCATAAAGGTTGAAAGCAGATCAGTGGTTTCAAAAGGTCTGTGAGGGGAGCAGATGCAGCTCAAGCCGCTGAATGCCTGCCTTCCACATGGGATGTCCCAGGTTCAGTTCCCAGTGCCTCCTTAAAAAACAAAAACAAGCAAAACAATCAATAAAATCAACTCCGGGAAGCCAATGTAGCTCAGTGTTTGAGTACTGGCTTCCCACATACAAGGTCCTGGGTTCAATCCCAGGTCCCCAGTACCTAAAAATAAAAAATAAAAAAAGTCTGTGAAAAGGAGGGAATGGATTGGAGAGTGACTACTTTATGGGTAAAGGGTTTTCTATTGGAGTGATGAAAAATTTCTGGAACTAGATAATTTTGATGATACTTTAAGTACATGTGGATATACTTCATTCCAATGAATTTTACACTTTAAATGGATGATATAAAAATAGTGGACAGACATGAAGGGAGTAATAGACAAATAATAATACACTGAATTAAGGAAAAGCCATGGGGAAAGGAAAGATGGGATTGGATTACAGTGGAAAGGAATTATATAGGGAATAAAAATAATAGAGAAAAATCAATGAAACCAAAGTCTGATTCTTTGAAAAGATGAACAAAGTGAACAAACCTTTACCTAGTCTAGACTGACCAAGAGAGAAGACTCAAATTATTGGAATCATAAATTAAAGAGAGGATATTACTAGTGACTTTAATGAAATAAAAAATGATTGTAAAGTAATATTATGAATATTTGCATGCTATTAAATGAGAAAACTTAGATGAAATGGACAAATTGCTGAAACACACAAACCACCAATGTGACTCTGTAAGACATGGAAAATCTGAATAAAGTTCTAACAAGTAAACAGACTAAATGAGTAATTTAAAAATTACCCACAAAGGAAAGCCCAGGCCCAGGTGGTTTCACTGGTGAATTCAACCAAACACTTAGGAAGAATTAATACCAACTCTTCACAAACTCTTTAAAAAGTAAAAGGGGAAGGAATAGTCCTGACCTCTTTCAATGAGGCCAGGATTACCCTGATACCAAAGTCAGATAAAGGCATCAAAAGAAAAGGAAACTATAGACCTATATCCCTTATGAATATGGACACTAAATCCTCTGCAAAATACTAGCAAACCAAGTTGAGCAACATTTAAAAATAATTATACACCGTGACCAAATGGGATTTTCTTTGGAAAGCAAGATTGGTTAAACACCCCAGAATTAATTAATTTAATAACCACAACAATATACTAAAGAGCAAAACCACATGATCATCTTAATTGGTACAGAAAAAGCATTCGGGAACATGCAGGTGGCTGGGTGATGGAAGTCTGGAAGGGGGGGGCTGTGGGAGGGGGGAATGGGGGGGTATTGCCATGGCAACCCTGCCATCTGGCTGGCTGGCTGGGTGAGGTAGAACATGTGGAGCACTCCCTCCCCTACGCCTGAGCTCACTCCAGCCTGGGCCTTGGTCCTCACTCTGACCCTGGCCTTGGCCAAAGAGCTAGAAGAATACGATCCTGAAGTACCTAAGAATGACTGGAAAAAAGATTGAAAATAACAATGGAATGGTTTTTGCTGCAATGCTACAAGTTAATTTATCCCTAGAGAAATTAGATCTGGGAGCCTGTGATCTTGGAATGCAAAGTGTTATAGCATTTGCTACAGTATTAACTCAAAATCAAGCAATTAGGGGAATAAACCTAAACTGTCCTATATTGTACAGTGAACAGGAAGAGTTCACAGTCCATACAGGCCACATGTTAAAAGAAAATCACTTCCTTATTGAACTACACATGTGTAAGCATGATATAAAAAATTATGCTATGAAACAGTTATTGATGCACTATATGTGAACACTAGCCTACAGTACCTGGATGTCAGCTGCAAAAAAATAACTCACGATTGAATGGTTTGGCTGATGTACTGAAAAGCAATACTACCTTGGAAGTAACAGATCTTTCTTTTAACAGAATAGAAAACAAAGGAGTAAACTATCTCCAGTGAAAGTCTTTCTTCACATAATGGGACTCCTAAAGTGTTATCAGCAGTTAATAACAATATAGAGGGAGAAGGACTTGTTGCACTTGTACAATCAATGAAGACAAATCCCACACTCACTAACGTCTACATTTGGGGAAACATTTGATGAGGCTGCATGAGTGCATATTCAGACTAAATTCAAATGGACCATTTACAACCAGACAATACAGATGTGGAGCCATTACTGGTGGATGACCATGTATATCTTGCAGAAGTCTCCAATGGACTTCATTTTTTAATTTTTAATTTTTTAAAGATTTATTTATTTCTCACCCCGCCCTAGTTAGTTGTCTATTTGCTGCGTGTTCTTCTTTGTCCGCTTCTGTTGTTGTCAGCAGCATAGGAATCTGTGTTTCTTTTTTTTGCTGCATCATCTTAGGGTGTCAGTTCCCTGTGTGTGTGTGGCGCCATTCCTGGGCAGGCTGCACTTTCTTTCGCACTGGGCGGCTCTCCTTATGGGGTGCACTCCTTGCACGTGGGGCTCCCCTACGTGGGGGACACCCGTGTAGCACGGCACTCCTTGCGCACATCAGCGCTGCGCATGGGCCAGCCCCACACGGGTCAGGGAGGCCTAGGGTTTGAACTGCGGACCTCCCATGTGGTAGACAGACGCCCTAACCACTGGGCTAAGTCCGCCGCCTAAAAATGGACTTTAAAACACATTATAATTGGACACCAACTTAGGGAGAAGCTTATGGCCACTCATCTAATGCAGGTTTTGCCCTTGTACCTGTAGGTACCTATGAAAAAGAAGTTCTAAAATAATTTCCAGATATTTGTCTTATTACTTTCATAGTCCACAGTCATCAATATTTTATTGCCCACTAAATTCATTTTCTTTCGTAAATTAGAACAAGTTATTTTTGTCAAATGTGTAAAAGATATGACTATATTGCACTTTGTATAATTGTACACTGTGTAAAACTAAGTTGTGTAAGAAGAAATTTTACGAAGTAGAGACTAAAATTTTAACTCTGGAAAAAGAGGCCAAGGAAAAAGCCTAATTTATTTTTATAATGAAAATATAACCAAGTAGAGAAAGAGCACAAAAGAAAAGGTCACTACAGGTATCTTAACTCAAAATTGTTATGAAGTAGAAAAAAGGTTTCAGGTGGCAAATTTCCAGTGAATTTCAAGAGGTTTCAAAGCTTCAAAGTTGAGAAAGTATTCTATATATCTTATTTTGTGTGTTATACACAAGTGTTAATAAGTTTACAAATGAGTTTCATAAATATAGGTGAAACATATATATATATACTTTTCCAAACAAGTCAGTGCTACCAGTCAATTTTTGGTTAAACAGAAATTAGTCTAGCTCTCTGCTGGAACATGACAGTAACATTCTTTCTTAAAGATTTATTTATTTATTTGTTCGTTTGTTTATTTATTTATTTTTCCCCCTTCCTCTCCTCCCACCCTGCTGTTTTTGCTGTCCATGTCCATTTGCTGTATGATCTCTATATCCATTTCTCATTTTTTCTCCTCTAGGATTCACCAGGATTTGATCCTGGAGACCTCTGATGTGGAGAGAGGTTTCCTGTCACCTCAGTTCCCGGTCTCTGCTGTGCTTCAGCTAGACTCGCCCCTTGTCTCTCTTTTTTTTTTTTAAGATTTATTTTATTTATTTCTCTCCCCTTCTCCCCTTCCCCCATTGTCTGCTCTCTGTGTCCATTTGCTGCGTGTTCTTCTGCACCGCTTGTATTATCAGGCGGCACTGGGAAACTGCCTCTCTTTTTTTGTTGCGTCATCTTGCTGCATCACCTCTCCGTGTGTGTGGTGTCACTCCTGGGCAGGCTGCGTTTTTTTCACATGGGGCAGCTGCACCAGACTTCTCTTGGATACTGTTAAGTTGCTATATCTTTTTCTATTCTTTTACTTTCAATCTCTCTGAGTCCTTCTGTTTTAAATGGTTTTTTTGTAAACACTGAATGGTTGGCATTTGTTTTTATTCAACTTGACAATGTTTGTTTTTAATATGGAGTGTTTAGTACTTTTATCTTTAAAATAGTTACATTTTGTCCCATCTATACAATGTTCCCTCTTCTCCTTTCTTGACTTCTTTTGGATTAATCAAGTGTTATTATTCTATTTTTTTCTCCATTACTAAATTTTCTGTTATACATCCTCATATTATTTTTTTAGTGATTATGCTAAGGCATGCATTCTCAACATGGGCGATATTGCCCTCAATGGAGTGAAAAATGTGCAACCTGCCCAGGAGTGGCACCGCACACATGGGGAGCTGACGCAGCAAGATGATGCTGACAGGCCGCAGACTTGGCCCAGTGGATAGGGCATCCGTCTACCACATGGGAGGTCCGCGGTTCAAACCCCAGGCCTCCTTGACCCGTGTGGAGCTGGCCCATGAGTAATGCTGATGCGCGCAAGGAGTGCCCTGCCATACAGTGGTGTCCCCCGTGTAGGGGAGCTCCACACGCAAGGAGTGCGCCCCGTAAGGAGAGTCGCCCAGCGTGAAAGAAAGTGCAGCCTGCCTAAGAATGGCGCCCACACGGAGAGCTGACACAACAAGATGATGCAACAAAAAGAAACACAGATTCCTGTGCTGCTGACAACAACAGAATCGGACAAAGAAGACACAGCAAATAGACACAGAGAACAGACAACTGGGGTAGGGGGTGGGGGGTGGGAGGTAGGGGGTGGGAGGGAGAGAAATGAATAAATAAATCTTAGAAAAAAAAAAAGATGACCCTGGCAAGCATGCAAGCGGATATAGGAGAACACACAGCAAATGGACACAGAGAGCAGACAACAGGGGGAGGGGGGGAGAAGGGGAAGAGAAATAAATAAAAAATAAATCTAAAAAAAAAAAGAAACACTGGGTGAGCATGAAGAACAATTTGAAAATTTGAAAGCCTGCAAAAAAAAGTAACAGAGCTTATGGGAATGAGCAATGGATAAGATTAAAAATACATTAGAGAGAAGTTGGTGTAGTTCAGTGGTTTGAGCACCCGCTTCCCTTGTAGGAGGTCCCAGGTTCAATCCCTGGTACCTCCTAAAAAAATATATGTATATATGTATGATAGGAGAACAGAAAGAGAAAGGAATGGAAAAAGTGGAATAGGGAATTGAATGACAATGCAAAACGCACAAAAATAAGCATTTTTAGTTTCCTAGAAGGGGAAGAGACTGGAAAAGGGGCAGAAAGAATATTTGAGGAAATAATGACTGAAAATTTCCCTCCCATATGAAACACATAAATATCAATATCCAAAAAGGCCAATGCACCCCAAACAGAATAAATTCAAACAGACCTAATACAAAACACCTACTATTCAGAAGGACAAATACCAGAGAAGAAAGGATTCTGAAAGCAGCAAGAGAAAAGAAATGCATCACCTACAAGGGAACCTCAATAAGATTAAGTGTTGATCTCTCATCAGAAACCATGGAGTGGCAGCGGACTTGGCCCAGTGGTTAGGGCGTCTGTCTACCACATGGGAGGTTCGCGGTTCAAACCCGGGGCCTCCTTGACCCGTGTGGGGCTGGCCCATGCGCGGTGCTGATGCGCACAGGGAGTGCCCTGCCATGCAGGGGTGTCCCCCACATGGGGGAGCTCCATGTGCAGGGGGTGCACCCCATGGGGAGGGCCGCCCAGCGTGAGGGAGAGTGCAGCCTGCCCAGGGGTGGTGCCGCACACGCGGAGAACTGACATGGCAAGATGACACAACAAAAAGAAACACAGATTCCTGTGCTACTGAGAGCAACAGAAGCGGACAAAGAAGATGCAGCAGATGGACACAGAGAACAGACAACTGGGGTGGGGGGGGAGGGAGATAAATAAATAAATAAATCTTTAAAAAAAAAAAGAAACCATGGAGTGAAAAGAAAGTGGTATGAGGTACTTAAGGTACTGAAAGAGAAAAACTGCCAGCCAATAATTCTTTATCTGGCAAAACTGTCCTTTAAAAATGAGGGTGAGTTTAAAGTCTTCATAGACAAACAAAAACTGAGAAGGTATATTATCAAAAGACCAGATTTACAAGAGATATTAAAGGGAGTTCTACAACCTGAAAGAAAAAAACAAGGGCAAGAGACTTGGAGAAGAGTGTAGAAATGAATATTATTAGTAAGGATAACTTAAAGGGTAAAAAGTCAGACAATAGTAAGATATGACAATGGGAAGTCAAAGGATAAAATGGATGAAGTAAGTAATGCCTTTACACTAATAGCCCTGAACATTAATAGATTGAATCCCCCAATCAAAAGACACAGACTGACAGAATGTATAAAAACATATAATCCATTTACATGCTGTCTACAAGAACTCACCTCAGACATAAGGAAAAACCAGGTTGAAAGTGAAAGGTAAGAAAAAGATATTCCGCATAAATAGCAATCAAACAATATCTGGAGTAGCGATACTAGTATCAGACAAAATGTATTTTAAATGAGAAACTGTTTTAAGAGATGAAGAAAGTCATACACTAATAAAAGGGTAAATACAATAAGAAGAAATAACTGTAATAAATATTTATGCACCTAACCTGGGTACCTCAAGGTACATGAGGCACACACTGGCTAAACTGAAGAGAGAAGTAGACCTCTCTACAATAATAGTTGGGGACATCAATACACCACTCTTAGCATTGGCTAGAACATCTGGACAGACAACTGGCATAAAGTGAGTACATGATTGTTGCAACTTCTGTCATAAAAAATATATTTAAAAAATAATAATAGGGTGGGTTGGGGGGAAAACACAGCAAATGTAAGATAAGGACTATGATTAGTAGTAAGATTTTGACAATATTCTTTCATAATTTGTAACAAATGTCTCACAACAATGCAAGGTGTTGGTGGAGGGTTGATGTATGGGAACCCTGTATGATGTTATGCATGTTTACTTTGTAAGTTCACAACTTTTACTATACACTTAATTGTTTGTGTATGTTCATATATAAATGATATAAAGATAATAATAGGGTTGGTTGGGGGAGAATACTTTGGTTAGTTGTAATATTTTGACAATGCTCTTTAATCATTAGTTAAAAAGGTTTAACAACAATGCAAGTTATTGGTGGTAGGGTGAGTTATAAGAGTCTTGTATGATGTTATATATGTTTGTTTTGTAAGTTCACAACTATTATTATATACTTATTGTTTATGTATGAGTGATATACTTCAATAATTATTTTTTTTTTAAAAAGAGAGACATATTAACCAATTGAATCAAATTGAGAATCCAGAAATAGGCCCTCACATGACTATGAGGGCCTATAGTCAAGTGATTTTTTTACAAGGCTGTCAAGCCTACACAGCTGGGCCAGAACAGTCTATTCAAGAAGAGACCTGGATATCCATATTCAACAGAAAGAAAGAGGATCCCTATCTCACACCTTATATAAAAATTAACTCAAAAGGGTTCAAGGACCTAAATATAAAAGCTACAACCATAAAACTTCTAGAAGAAAATGTATGCAAACATCTTCAAGATATCCTAGTAGGCAGTAATTTCTTAAACCTTATACCCAAAGCATGAGCAACAGAAAAAAAAAATAGATAAATGGGACCTCCTCAAATTTAACACTTTTGTTCTTCAAAAGATTTTGTCAAGACAGTAAAAATGCAGCCTACTCAATGGAAGAAAATATTTGGAAACCACATATCCAACAAGGGTTTGATATCCATGTTATATAAAGAGATCATACAACTCAACAATAAAAAGACAAGCAACCCAATTTAAAAATAGGCAAAAGACTTGAATAGACATTGCTCCAAAGAGGAAATAAAACTTGCCAAAAAGCACATGAAAAAAAACCAACATCCAATATCCCTAGTTATTGAGGGGGGTGGGGGGTATATGGGGACCTCATATTTTTTTAATGTAACATTAAAAAAAATTATAAAGACAAAAAAATATCACTAGCTAACAGGGAAATACAGATCAAAACTATGAGATACTATTTTACACCTTATAGAATGGTCATCATAAAAAAATCAGAAAACTACTAGTGCTGGATAGGATGTGGAGAAATAAGAACACTTCTTCACTTTTGGTGGGAATATAGAATGGTGCAGCCTCTGTGGAAGACAGTTTGGCAGTACCTTGAGAAGCTGAATATAGAACTGCCATATAATCCAGAAATCCCATTACCTGGAATACATTCAGAAGAACTGAAAGCAAGGATGTGAACTGACATTTGCATACCAATGTTCACGGGAGTACTATTCGCAATTGCTAAAATATAATACCAGTCCAAGTGTCCATCAACTGAGGAATGGCTAAACAAAATGTGGTATATACATAATACGGAATACTATTCAGCTACAAGAAGAAACAAAATTATGATGCATGTGACAACATGGATGAACCTTGAGGCTATTATGTTGAGTGAAATAAAGCCAGACACAAAAGGACAAATATGGTATGGTTTCACTAATATGAACTAAACATGATGAGTAAAGTCACAGAGGTGAACTCTAGAGGATAAGTTACTAGGAAATAGAATGTGGGTTGAGAATGGAAGCTGGTGCTCAATGTATATAGAATTTTTAGTAAGGTTTACTATAACCCTATTCATTTTTTGGAAATGAAAAGAGTTTATGGTAACACATTATAGTGAGTATAACTAACATTGCTGATTTATAAATGAGATTATGGCTGAAAGGGGTAGTTGGTGAATGTCAATGCCAATTAAAAGGAAATCAGAGAATAATCTAGGGTATATATAACAGAGGGATTTCAGTGGTGGATGAGATTGTGGTTAATAACATAAGAAGGTTCTCCTTTTACATAGTGTTAAGAAAATGGCGATACACGGGAAAATTTACAACTAATGTAACTTATGAAATACAGTTAACAGAAATATTGTAATATTTTTGCAGCAATGGCAAAGAAATTATATAAATTCTAAGAGAAAACTATAGGTACTTATAGGAAGTTTAGGATTTTTCCTTTTGGAGTAATGAAAACATTCTAGACTGAGATGATGACAGCACAACTCTGTAATGAAAATGAGAGCCACTGAGTATACAATCTGAATGGATTGTATAAAACATGGGGCTGTATAACAGAGAATGCAGTAGTGGAGTTGCATTCTCTGTGTTATACGTGGAGTGTGGTTAACAAGACAAATATGGGAACATTATCTCGTGAACTATAACAAATGTATAAACTAAAATAGGGTGATAATAATCAGGTGGGTTGGGGGAAAAATACACCAAATGTAAGATATAGGCTATAGTTAGCAGCAATATTTTGATATTGCTATTTCATTGTTTGTAACAAATGTTTCACACAATGCAAGATGCTGTTGGTGGGTGATATATGGGAGCCCAGTATGATGATATGTATGTTTGTTTTGTAAGTTCACAACTTTCACTATACACTTGTTGCTTATGCATATGTTCATGTATAAATTACATACTTCAATAAAATTTCATTAAAAAAATACATGCTATGACCTAGCATTTCCACTCTTGAGCATAAGCCCAATAAAATGTTTCTATCATCAAAATATATGTAAATGAGCAATTTTAGCTACATTTTTTATAATTTCCCCAAAATGTTAACTAATGTAAGTTGAGGGAAATAATATCAGCTACATTCCTATAATTGAAGACTACTTAACAATAACTGAACAAATAGTAAATGATTCTCACAAATCTGACATTGAGCAAAAGAAACCTGATGAAAACATTTGTAACATAAGATTCCATTTCATATGAATTTCAAAGCCAGCTAAAATTAATTTATTGTAATAGTGGGTACTTTTGTTGTGGGGGGAGGGATGGGATAATGGCGCAGGAAGCAGGAGGAACATTCCTGAGTGTCGGATATATCCTGTATCTTGATCTGAATGGTAATTACATAGATAGGTATACATATATGCTAAAAAATACTGAGCTATACAGTAAGGTTCGTGTGGTTTACTTCAGGTTATACTTCAATTAAAAAAATAAAAATGAAAACACAAAGGTAAGTGGCAGAGGTGAGTTTTGAGTATATAATCCTTGTGGCAATTTGATACTTATGAATTCTAAAAAGAGTTATTGATTATTTTTGTAAGCTGGTCTGTTTCTCTAGGTGTGATATACTTTGTTATTAGATTCAGCTGAGACGTCTGATTAACCCATGTTAAGATTGGGGCTTTGATTCAACCAAGTCATTAAAGTACGACTCAACGTTGAGTCCCAGCCCCCTTGGGCTCATAAAACAGACCCTAATAAGGAAGTAGACACACAGAGAAGAACACAGAGGAATAGAGAGCATTCCACAGACATGGTAAAAGCCCTAGGAAGAGAAATGAGCCTGATAGTTTACAGCTGAAGAGAAGAGAGCAGCTGACAGCAAAAAAGAAACAGGCCAGGGAAGAGAGAGCCTTATGCCAGCCTACAGCTGAGATCAGGAGAAGCTGGACCACAGAGTCTGAAGAGGAAGAGGAAGGCTGAACCCTCACAGAGACTGGCAGTCATCTTACTCCAACACGTGGCAACAGACTGTAGTGAGGGAAGTAACGTAACTCTTTATGGCCTTGTGACTGTAAGCTTTTACTCCAAATAAATACCCTTATAAAAGCCAACAGATTTCTGGTACTTTGCATCGGCAGCCCTATGGCTGACTAATACATTCCTCTAACCACCTCAGGTCTTGCCTCTGTGACTCAGAATTTCTTCATTATGGTATGACACCTGAAGATAGGGAATTTGCTAAAAAATTAGAAATAATCTATAATCTGCCAAAAGATACTGAAGCATACTACTAATGAAGGAGATGCATGATAAAGCAACAATGAAATACCATTTTATATTTATTTGATTGATATTTAAAATACTGAAAATATATTAGTTAGATTGTGGAGAAATAGACATATTTTACACTGGTACAAAACCAAATGGGATATTTAAAAGACTGTATCAGTAGAAGTTAACTCTGTGTCTCAACAATAAGAATGCATGGATTCTGGCCAAAGAAAATAACTGAACATATATACAAAGATGTATACAGGGGTGTGTAGAAAGACATTATTTATCACAGCCACGAACTAAAAAGAACCTAAGTGTCCTTCAAGTAGTAAATCTATACAATGGAAAAAATTGTAGCCAGTGAAAAACAATAGCATAAGAACATATTCACCACCTATTGTAGGATGGAAGGTAGGTATGGCAATTTGAGATTATTTATGAATCCCAAAAAGAGAAAGATTATTATTTGTAAACTAATCTATTCCTATGGGTGTGATGCCCTTTGATTACATTAAATTCAGCTGAGACATCTTTGATTAAATTACCTGTTAAGATTAGGCTTTTTGATTGACTATGTCAGAGGGCATGACTCAGGTTGAGTCCCTGCTCCCTTGCTGGGTCTGATATCAAGGGACACTCACTCAAGAAGACACATGGGAAGAGAGAGCTCTGTCATTTTTGATCCTGGGGCCCCAGGGAGAGATGACCCAATCGCCTAAGAGTTTGTAGCTGACCTTGGGAAAAGAACAGAACAGAATAGCTGAGACTAATATAGAAGGCCTGGAAAGAAACGAGCCCTATTCCAGGAGAGAGAGGACTGGAAGCCTGGAAGGGAAGGAGAGACCGGCACAGATCAGCTACCATCTTGCTTCAACACATGGCAACTGACTCTGGTGAGAAAGCAACCTTGAACTGGACTTTTTATGGCCTTGTAACTGTAAGCTTTTACCCCAAATAAATAACCTTTATAAAAGCCAACAGATTTCTGGTACTTTGCACTGGCACCCCTTTGGCAAACAAATACAGTAGGTTCAACAACAATGCATGATTGTGATCCAATTTACCAAGGAAAAAATGCATATATATTCCTATATGCAAGTGATCACTCATAGAGGGACTGGTGACAGCATGTGGAATGAAATATTCACACTAGTTGTTTCTAAGTAGAGGAATAATAAATAACCTTGACCTTTTATCCTTTTCTGTAATTTCTAATTTTTTAAAATGAAAACAAAACAAAAACAGTAGAGCTAATCTCTCCCTTTTAATAGTAGTACAAGTAATAAAAGGAGATGTATGTGCAATAATGTGATGGGGAAGTATCTGAGAAATCAGAATGAAGGGGTTTACAGGCCTATAGCCTTTCAATCGAGTGTCTTACACAATACCTTAAAGGTTTCCAAGTCTTGAGATTTGCGTTTTTATATGCAATGGCTTCTACCTTATTGGTTGTTCTCCACTCACCTGGACAGAGCCCACTTGTCACTTCTCTCTGCACCAATCTTTGCTCTAATATTTCATACGACTTGAAAGTTGAAAGACTTGATATAGGCAAAGAAGTGGGACTTTGGCTGCTGTGGCTATGCAAAAATTCAGACCAGCACCTTGGTCACCAGAGCAGATGCGAGTATAAAAAGTGCTAAGGGAACCTAAGACAGTTATCTGGAGGTTCAGGATATTAAGCTACACATAATGCAGAAAAGCTGCTCATTTCAAAATTTGTGAATCTCAAACCAGTACTACACAAATTCAGGCAAGCACTTCAAAATTTTAAAGTCACAGTAAAGGAAGCTAGAAATTTCAAAGGGAAAGTTTTGAATTAGAGAAGGGAAAATAGATATTTCTAAACAGTGAGATACTAGTAATGGGTTAAATAAACTATTTAGGTCCACACTACAACCAGGGTTAGTCCATCTGAGTGGGCAGAGAAATGTGGCATGATATGTGATAGAAAACAATGACACGTTCCTGAATGATCCTATCTCCTTAAATGACAAAGTCCTAAGAGGGTAAGGTGGTCAAGATATGGAAGCTGAACCACAAGTAGATGGAATTCCTCAGGCAGTGACCAGCTTTCTGACTCCAGCAAGAGTTTAAATAGTTAAAGCAATTATGAAATGAATACTATGGTAGACATTAAATCTGTCAAAAATAGTTATGAATATAGAAAATATTCAAGACATTATAAGCAGAAAAGTCAGGGAACAAAACAGGATGTATGGGGAAATGGATGTGAATCAAGTGCTAGAGCTTCTGCCTACCATATGGGAGGACCTGGGTTTGATCTCTGGGGCCTCCTGATGAAAAAGAAGAGAAAATGTGCCTGCATGGAAAGCCAGTGCCAGCACCAAGGGCCTGCATGGTGAGCCAGTGCCTGCACGAGTGCCCACGCAAGTGCCTGTGTGGTGAGCCAGTGCCTGTGCAAGTGAGCCATGCAGCAAGATGATGATGCATCAAAAGAGAGACAAGGGGAGAGTCAAGGTGAAGCAAAGCAGAGACCAGGAACTGAGATGGCGCAATTAACAGGGAACCTCTCTCCCCATCAGAGGTCTCCAGGATTGAATCCTGGTGAATCCTAGAGAAGAGAAAATGAGAAGACAAGACAACACAGACAGAAAAAAAAACCCCAAAAAACAGCAGGGTGGGAGAAGGGGAAAGGGGAAAAATAAGCAAATCTTTTTTAAAAAAAGGATGTATGATACCAATATGTCTGTAAAATATATGTGTATATATATATAAAAAAAGGTAGAAAAGTGTCTAGAAATCTATGCTCTAGTATAATTGATTTTCTATGGTTTCAGTGTACTATAGAACATAGAAACTAACTTCTATAGAGTGTTTGTATTCTATAATTAAGACTATTTCTAAATTTGACAACAGCCATGGATTAAGAAGAAATATATAACTTCTAATTAATTAAAACTGCCCCTACTAGGAAGTGGGTGTGGCTCAACCAATTGGGTTCCCATCTACCATATGGGAGACCCTGGGTTCGCTTCCCAGGGCCTCCTTATGAAGGCAAGCTGGCCCGCGCTTGCAGAAAGCTGATGGCCCGCACCTGTGGAGAGCAGGCAGCGCAAGATGACACAACAAAGAGAGATAAGCAGACACAGAAGAACGTGCCGCAAATGAACATAGAGAGCAAACAGCAAGCAAGTGGCAAGGTGGGGGGGGGGATAAATAAAATAAATCTTAAAAAAAAATTGCCCCTACTAACTTGTGAACATTCTTTCACTGTATCTCATCAACGAAATAAGGCACTTTCACTTTTCTCATACCAGAACTAACACACTTCAGGTAGTTGGCGTTTCTAGACTAAGTAAGAAAATGTGTGTAAGGTAGGCAGAATTATGTTTGGCACAAAGTACATGCTTATTATATATGGCTTTATCCCTTCATTTTACCATTCAATAACCAATTAAAATATAGTTTTAGATACATTCTTGCAAAATTGCTGACAAATGCTATCTTAGTAAATTGGACTCAGACAATATTACCAATTTTGAGTGGTTTCCTATACACAAATATTATATAATATTACATCTTAATCATTTCTTTTTTTGACTAACTTTATACTTTTTCTTATTTGCCTATTATATATCACATGTATATAATGTGATTAATTTAACTTTTCCCATATTACAAGAAACTATTTGCAGAAGATCATTTTAAAGGTCATTCACAGGTATCAGTCTTTAGTGGGTCAAAAATTTTTAAGCTTATGTAGCTTTTAGGTAACATCATAAAGTTACATTCTTCCAAGAAAAGTATACCTTATGAAATATATAGAAAAATTTTGCATACAATTTCAGAGATTTTTGGCCCTCTGGGAGCCCCAAAATAGAGTCAAATTGCCTTAGGTTAAGGATTCCTACACTAGGATTTGCAAATATGGCTATTTAAAATTCCTTTTAAGTGCACATTAAAATTAGCCTTATATTTTCATTGCTCTTGATGTATAGAAAATTTATGGGGAACACTTAGATCTTTACATAATAACAGTACCTTTTTTCCCCTTGAGGACTTATTAAGTGCCAGGCCCTTATTAAATGTTCTAGGACTTTGCCCATATTAATGTAGCCAATCCTCATAAAAACCTAAGGAAATGATATGATTATTATCTTTATTTTATAACAAGAAACTGTAAAACAGAAAGTTTGGTAACACTGACCCTTTGAAATGTGACCAATGTGACCAAGGAACTGAATTTGTAATTTAATTTGAATTTAAAAATAAAAGCAAAATAAAATGACTTTCTATTAAACATACCTTTTTGTTTTAATAGGACTACATTTCACTTTAACCGTTGAAAATTTTGTGTCCAAATTTAAAATCAGTATAAGCATCACATTTTGAAAACTTAGTATGAAAATATGAATGTAAAATATCTCATTAGCATTTTTATATTATTGCATGCTGAAAAAACATTTTGGACATATTGGTTTAATTAAAATCCTTTTTTTTTTTTTTAAAGATTTATTTTTATTTCTTTAATTCCCCTCCCCTCCCCAGGTTGTCTATTTTCTGTGTCTTTTTGCTGCGTCTTTGTTTCTTTGTCCGCTTCTGTTGTCGTCAGCGCACGGGAAGTGTGGGCGGCGCCATTCCTGGGCAGGCTGCTCCCTCCTTCGCGCTGGGCAGCTCTCTTTACAGGTGCACTCCTTGCGCGTGGGGCTCCCCTACGCGGGGGACACCTCTGTGTGGCACGGCACTCCTTGCGCGCATCAGCACTGCGCATGGGCCAGCTCCACATGGGTCAAGGAGGCCCGGGGCTTGAACCGCAGACCTCCCATGTGGTAGACGGACGCCCTAACCACTGGGCCAAGTCCGTTTCCCTAAAATCCATTTTATCTGTTCTTTTTTACTTTTTACCATGTGGTTAGGAGAAATTTAAAAACTATACATGAGGCTTGCTTTACATTTATATTGGGCAGTGCTGCTCTAGACTCAAATACCACACTGCCTCTCACAACCAAACCAATATGTGGTCTGAAAGTCAATGCCAAATTTCAAACAAGATTACTTCATTCTCTGGAAAAACTCCCTATCCTGGCCCTTGTTGACACAGTCCTCTCTACACAAATCTCTGATCAGATTCTTACTCCTAAATGCCTCCAAAATGGTCTTTGTCACATACTGATTGAAGTGTTCCCCATAAATTTTCTATACATCTCCTACCTAGCTTTGTTTGAAAATCACGTCAGTGAATGGGATCATAGATATGTGGTGTGTTAGTCAACCTAATCTCCTCCTTAATAAGTCACATTCTAAATTAAACCTCTAAGTTATTCTTCAAGAGATTTATTTCTATACCATCAGAAATTTTTTGGGGGTGGGGGAAGAACACATGGAGTAATTGAATGTTTTATCCAATAAGTGTGTCAATATTAACTGGACAGAAGGGCATTTGGAAAGGCAATGGAGAAGGGTACCCATACCTATAGTACCTTTATTCATTGGGAAGGTAAGGTCTGGGGACCAGTTAAATGGATATGTCACAATTGGGAAGGGTAATTTAGGAAAAAGAAAGCAAATATTCCATGTTCTATAAAAGAGAAAATGTATTTGGCAGAACAAAGAGAAAACACAAACAGACCTTGAATTTGCCATTTAATAAGTAGAGATGCTCTTCTCTTCAGGAGCCTTCTCTTGCAGAACTATGGGATCAAGGAGAAGGGATTCATGAGACCCTGATGGGCTAAACAGAAATGCACTTTCACCAGACATGCCCCATCACCCACAACAAACACACCTAGTTGGAAGAGGGAAACTAGAATATGGCTGAATTTTCCCATATTCAGCTGAGAAAGGTCAGCATCACCAATGCCTAGAGCTGGAATCTAAGTTCACAGCAATTTCTAGAAGGGCACAGCTTAGGTAATATTGTGGTTCTGAATCATGTAACTGGTCCCCAAACTACATCCAAGGATGGTTCTCCCAGGAAGGAATCCTACTCCTGTATCCATCCTCTTATGTCTTCCTAAGAGCCTATCTTGAAGGTAAGTGCAAGTGTGAAATTCTCATCCCATGACTTAGGTTGTGTTTTTCTGCTTGGAACTTTCATTCTAGGGCTGAAATTCATGACTTCCCCTCTGATGACCATTTCTCTGCAGGTGGATCTATCTGGCTACAGGGTGTGAGGACAGAAGCAGAGAATCCAGGGAAACCCGTTCCAAGAAAACGTAGAACCTGCTACGACTGGACCTTCGGTGGGCCACATACACTCCACCATTGCCCCCATTTCCTTATGCACTACGCTGGATACTGGGGAGAAAAGGCTAAGATGAAGACATCACAGGCCACACTTCAGTGCAGGGGGACACTGGTTAACACAGGCATAGTAGTTCTCACAGGCACAGACGTATTCATACAAAAGGAGATTCTTCCATAGGATTGCAGAAATGAAGCTCCACACAAAACACAACCAAACTCTGACAGGGTCATAGTATAAAGGGGAAAAACTAACACCAAAAACCTTCACCTCGTTCGTACTTCTGTTCAGCCACAACAGCGCTGTCACACGTTTCCGCGGACAGTGTCACACACCCACGTCACCGGGAACCGCGGTCACGGAATAGGTTCCGCCACCAGAGTCCCACAATCCTAATTAGGCTTCAGCCAGGGCCTCCCTGTCGCGCACACACCAGGATCCCGACACACACACTCTCTCTCTCTCTCACGCACCCACAATAACACCTAGTAATGACCCTGTCACACACAATGGCAACCACAACCCTCATCGTCCGCAGCTCACGCACACACAGGCCTGACGCTTCGGCCTCTATATGTCCGTTTTCCAGGTGCCGGGGACTCGGAGCCTCTCCCTCAGCCCAACTCGGGTCACCCCAACTCACCAAGCAAAACCCAAACACCAATACGCCACCGGAAGGGGACCTAAAGGTCGAAGATCATTTGCGGCCCTGAGGCTTGTGGGAAACGTAGTTCAAAGTCGAAAATATGCAGAAGTTCCAGCGGAGTGCGGAGCCTATTCACCGGGAAAACCCCGCCAAGCCGGGGAGATTCTTGGGAGTTCCATTGGGCTCAAGAATGCGCAGGCGCAGACGATTCGCTCCTGCGGAGGTTTGTGGCTGTTGAAAGCTGTGAAGGTGTTGGCGCGGTTGATAGTCCTCCAGGAGCTAGGTGAGATTGAGGAGAGAATCGGAGCCCAGGCTGAGGAAGTCATCGGATAACCCTACCGGGGAGGGCTTAAGAAGAAACAGGAAGCTGGGGCGAGCGGAGGAGGCAACCGGAAGGCCGGGTTGAGGAGGGCAAGAGAGGGAAGCTGGAACCTGGGTCCGAGGAGGATCGAGGAGGGAAGATGTAACCTTGAGTGGAAGGCTGAACCGGAAGCTTGGGAGGGAACCGGCAACGCGGGTCTAGAAGGGCTGAAACAGTCCCGGGTTCAGGCGGAGAAGAGCGGAGGCGAAAACTGTGACCCGGAGAAAACTGTGACCCGGAGAAAACTGTGACCCGGACTGGTGCGGTTTCCCCCAAGGCTGTCAGGGCGGGACCTGGCTTATAGCGGGCACTTTGTATGAGTACGCCAGTCCTGGTGGGTGTTCTATTTATTTTTAAAAATTTATTTCTCTCCCCTTCCCACCCTGTCCCCCCATTCACTGTGTGTCCTTTCGTGTACATTTGCGTTCTTGCCAGCGGCACCGGGAATCTGTCTCTTTTTGTTGTGTCTTGCTGCCTCATCTCTCTGTGTGTGCCACTCCTGGGCAGGCTGCACTCTTTTCGCCCTGGGTGGTTCTCCTTGCAGGGCGTATTCTTTGTGTGTGGGGCACCCCTAGGTAGAGGACACCCCTGCATGGCATGGCACTCCTTGCGCATCAGCACTGCGCATGAGCCAGCTCACAACACCGGTCAGGAGGCCTTGGGTTTGAACCTGGGACCTCCCATATGGTAGGCTGCCGCTCTATCACTTGAGCCAAATCTGCTTCCCTGGTAGGTGTTTTTTACCATTGCCGGAAAGCAACCATAGTTCTGATTTCTGTCATCGTTGTAATGTAGTTTTTTGGGTTTTTTTTTTCATTTTTTTATGAGGTACTCGGTACCTTGTACACTGGAAGTACGTGCTCAACCGCTGAGCTCCACTTGTTCCGCCATAATTTAGTTTTGTCTGTTCTGTATTTCCAGTGTGTCTCCTTTAGCACAATACAGTGTCTGTGAGATTTGTTAATGTTGTGTAGTTCATTCTTTTTATTTCTGAACAGCATTACATTGTGCAACTATACCACGATTTGTTTCTTTTTTCTTTTGATGAATATTTAATGTTTTTCTAGGATTTATTACGTACATTTCACTATTTCTCTGGTGATTGTGAAAGTGGATCATTATTTGAATGATATATGTGACAGGAGTCTATGAACACCATGTTTTAGTTTGCCAGACTGCTGAAAGCAATATACCATGAAATGGTTTGGTTTAAACAATAGGAATTTATTTGCTTACAGTTAGAATCTGGAAAAACGTCCAAATTAGGGTATCATCAAGGCAGTGCCTTTCTTCCCAAAGACTGGCTGCTGGGCATCCTTGGTTCCTCTGTCAAATGACAAGGCACTTCGTGGCTCTTCTAGTCTCTCCCATCTCTTCAGGTTTCGTTAATTTCAGCTTCTTGCTTCCCTGGCTTTGTCTTTCTTTGTCAGAATTTCTGTTTCTTATTAAAGATTAAGAACCATCATGAGTGAGGTGGGTCACACCTTAACTAAAGTAGCCTCATCACAAGATGTTACTTAAAGTGGGCCCACACCCACAAGAATGGATTAACTTTAAGAACATGCTTTTCTGGGGTACATACAGTTTCAAACCACCACAGCCTTGTAAACTAAATCCAGTATGTTGAAATATATAGGGTACCGTACATAACACTCAAGAAAAATACTTTTATTTTCAGCCCTGTCTGCTGATTCCAACAGTTAGATTTGAGTGAGTTATTTACCCTTGCTCCTATATGAAATTGTGGGTGATTTGGGAACTTCTTCAGGCATTCTAAACTAAGAAAATATATTTGAAATGTTTCCAATTACAAGGCCAGTTTTGCAATAACTAACACAGTCATTCTCTAATTAAAATATTTACTGTAAAATTCAACATTTCAAACTTTATTTATTGGGGGAAAAAATTTCCCTCTGGCTACAGCCTATAGTATGAAAAAAGTACCTCATCAATTTCTTCTCCTCCCCCACCTGTACTACTAAATACTTAATATTTAGCATAATGATTCTAAACTAATATTTAATAGAAAATGTTTACTAATTAAGCAAATTTAACCTGGTAATTACGGAAGGTCTAAGGTGAGTGACATTTCACACAACTTCCTTTGCCTGCCTTTCTGCCCTCTCAGGACTGTGCACTTTTCTGAAATAGAATCCAAAAGAGCAAAGGTCCTTTCCTGCAAATCTTAAAGTCATGTCTCAGGTGAAATGATCTTCCTTCTCTCCTTTCTGAAGTAGCCCTTTTTACCATAGAATGTATGAAACTTCAGGATGTAGGGTGTTCAAGTTCATGAAACTTGTCCCTTTTCCTTTTATTCTAGTCATATGAGTCTGTGCGTTCCTAAAATTCCCTTTCTAATTTTAATTAATTTGCACTTAACTAATTGGATATTTCATGCAGCATCTTTTTACATCGCCACAAATAGCAATGTGTTCTCTTGAATTAAATAAACATATGTTTTGGAATGAACCTTATCTAGACAAAGATTTGATGTCTAAGTTATGAGTGCTTCAGGAAGCCCATACAAGAGAAAGCTTTCATTATGTCCACAGACCTCATTTCTCTAGTGAGTAAAGATGGAAATAGAATTGGTAGATTAGAAGAGCTCCATGCCACTCTGAGCTCCCTTCCCTTCCAACTCACCTTTCTGGATCATGTTTCTTTATCTCTTCCTTGTAATCTTGTTCCAGGAGTATCTTGTCTTTTTTATGTGTCTCTACTCTGTAATGGCTGCCAAATGCATGGTAGTAATCTGGGGTGGAACAAGCACACATAGGCAGGAAAGCACTGTGGAAGAGTGGACAAGTAAAATAGGTTCAGGTTTACAGGGAATGAGGAATAGATCAGACATTGAATCTGGGTGGAAGGAAAAATTGTGTTTTAAGCCTTCCCTTGAAAGCTCTAATTCATTACTACCTACGGATATTCTCTTCTCCACTCCTTCCATACATTTTTACAAGGTGAGGAAAATTTTTTTCTGTTCTTCAAATAAGGGGCAAGAACAGAAATTCTAACTGAGACTTCTGAAAAAAAAAAGCATATAACAAACTGATGCCTATTCTTACTCCTTCTACAAATACATAGAAATGCCATTTACAATGTAATGAAATTTCATAAAAATGGCCAAGTTCAAAAAAAAGAAGGGAAAATTCAGAATCCAGAAACAAAGAGATGAATCAAAGCAGTAAGTGTGAGAATAACCTTGCATTGGCACCTCAGAAACTGCAAAGGTGTTTTCATCCTAAAATATAATCTTAAGAATTAGGTCTGGGGCTCTAACTTCTACATAGGAACAGGAGGTGGGGAACTGGAAATAAGGCCCTATTCAGTCCTTCAAAAGAAATGGTGAAGAAACTTGCAGTCTTCTGGGTTTTTTTTTTTTTTTTTTTTTTGGTAGGCGGGTGGAGAATGGGGAAGAGGAGCTTACCCATGAGACTTGAAAATTGGGTCTTCACTTGGGAATGTGGGATACAAATATCCAATTTTTTACTACATGTTTGATGCAGAAATTTCTAAGGTCAGAAATTAACTTATAAACTGGTCCAGAGAAAGATATATGTAAGTATAAGAAAGTTGGCATGGCTGTAATATCAGATAGTAGGCTTTAAGACAAAGTGATTACAAGAGATAAAGAGGCACTTAACATAATCATAAAAGAACAATTCATTAGGCGTGAGTGTGCACGGGTATATTCATCAGGAATATATATAATGGTATGAATCTATTATGGAGCATCAAATTTCATGAAGCAGAAAGTAACAACAAAAGATATCACTTTATAAATCCGTAATCATGGTTGGAAATCTGTAGGCATATCTCAGTAATTGATAGAACTTGTAGGAAAGAAATTTAGTATAGAGGCAATGAGAACAACACTCAATCAACGTGACCTAATTGATGTTTAAAGAACACTACCTCCCCATAGCTAAAAATTAACACTTTACATATATATGGGCATTCCCCAAGATAGTCTGTTTGACCATAAAATAAGTCTTAAAACTTTTCAAGAAATAGAAAAGTAGTCTTTAACCACAAAAGGCCTAAATTAGAAACCAATAACAACAAATTTATAAAGTCCCCCAGTACTTGGAAATTAAATAAAACACTTCTGATTTTTTAAAAAAGATTTATTTATTTATTTATCTCCCCTTCCTCCCCACCCTGGTTGTCTGTTCTCTGTGTCTATTTGCTGCGTCTTCTTTGTCCGCTTCTGTTGTCAGCAGCACAGGAATCTGTGTTTCTTTTTGCTGCATCGTCTTGTGTCATTTCTCCGTGTGGACGGTGCCATTCTTAGGCAGGCTGCACTTTCTTTGGTGCTGGGTGGCTCTCCTTACGGGGTGCACTCCTTGCTCATGGGGCTCCCCTACGTGGGGACACCCCTGCGTGGCAGGGCACTCCTTGCGCACATCAGCACTGCACATGGGCCAGCTCCACACGGGTCAAGGAGGCCTGGAGTTTGAACCATGGACCTCCCATGTGGTAGATGGATGACGCCCTAACTGCTGGACCAAGGCTGCTTCCCAATAAAACACTTCTGAATAACCAGTGCGCCAAAGAAGTAAATATAAGGGAAATTTTTTAATGTTTTGAACTGAATGAAAATAACAGCATATCAAAATTTTAGGGATTCAGCTAAAGCAGTGTTTAGAGGGAGATTTATAGCTTTAAATGCCTATATTAGAAAAGAAAGGTTTAAAATCAAAGATCTAGTTTTCTACCTCAAGAAACTTGAAAAAGGGAAGTGGATGTGGCTCAAGCGATTGAACTCCTGCCTACTTAATGAAAAGATTTTAGAAATTGGTAAGTGACAAGAACAATTAAGAAAAGAGAAAACAAATCATCAATGTCAGGAATGAAAATGGAGATACCACTAAAGATCCTACAGATAATGAAAGGATAGGAGAATATTATAGACAACTTTTATGCCAACAAATTTGACAATTTGGATGAAATTAATTCCTGAAAAGCACATCTACCCAAAACTGACGCAGGAAGAAATAAAAAGACTGAATCTCTCTGTTAAAGAAACTTAATAAAGAAGTAGTTCTACATGAAAAAACTGGTTCATTACTACTGAAACTCCTAGAACGCAGCCAGAATTAAATGTAGCAATACTGTATTGAACACCAACCTGGGGCATGTGAAAATTCTCTTTTATAAAAAAGGTACTTCTTGAGAAGCAGATGTGGCTCAAGCTGTTGGGTACTTGGGAAGTCCTGGGTTTGGTTCCCAGTGCCTCCTAAAGAAGATGAGCAAGATAGCAAGCTGGTGCAACGGGCTGACATGGCAAGCTGACTCAATGAGATGGTGAAATGAGGAAACACAATGAGACACAACAAGCAGGGAACGGATGTGGCTTAAGTGATTGGGTGCCTCCCTCCCACATGGGATGTCCCAGGATTGGTTCCTGATGTCTCCTAAAAAGAAGACAAGGAGACACAGAGCACACAGCAAATGGGCACAGAGCAGACAGCGAGCATGAACAACAAAGGGCGGGGAGGAGAAATCTTTTAAAAAAACACCATCCACTGAAATAAGCTCAAAAGCAAAAATTAATAATTACCAAGGAAATAAGCCATCATGGAAAATAGCAAAGAAATAAGAAAGTCTGCAGCCACAAGTACTGCATATGATATGACAATAAGAAGAGAATATGAGGGAAACGGACTTTGGCCCAGTGGTTAGGGCGTCCGTCTACCACATGGGAGGTCCGCGGTTCAAGCCCCGGGCCTCCTTGACCCGTGTGGAGCTGGCCCATGCGCAGTGCTGATGCCCGCAAGGAGTGCCGTGCCACACAGGGGTGTCCCCCGCGTAGGGGAGCCCCACGCGCAAGGAGTGCACCCATAGGGAGAGCCGCCCAGCGCGAAGGAGGGAGCAGGCTGCCGAGGAATGGCGCCGCCCACACTTCCCTGCCGTTGCCGCTGACGACAACAGAAGCGGAAAAAGAAACAAGACGCAGCAAAAAGACACAGAAAACAGACCCCCAGGGGAGGGGAGGGGAATTAAATAAATAAAAAATAAATAAATCTTTAAAAAAAAAAAAGAAGAGAATATGAGGTATATGTTTAAAATCAGGAGGTTAGAAGGAAAAAATGGATGACAAAGACATAATATAAAAAAGGATCGGGAAGCGGACTTGGCCCAGTGGTTAGGGTGTCATCTACCACATGGGAGGTCCACGGTTCAAAGCCCGGGCCTCCCTGACCCGTGCAGAGCTGGCCCACGCACAGTGCTGATGCGCACAAGGAATGCCATGCCACGCAGGGGTGTCCCCCACTTACGGGAGCCCCATGCGCAAGGAGTGCACCCCATAAGGAGAGCCGCCCAGCACGAAAAAAGTGCAGCCTGCCCAGGAATGGTGCTGTGCACATGGAGAGCTGACACAACAAGATGACGCAACAAAAAGAAACACAGATTCCTGTGCCACTGACAACAACAGAAGCGGACAAAAGAACAACACACAGCAAATAGACACAGAGAACAGACAACTGGAGCGGGGAGCAGGGGAAGGAGAGAGAGAGAAAAAAAAGGGGATCAGCAGATTTTAAAAAGAACCCCAAAAAGTTCCAGAAAAAAAAGTCTAAATAAAAGCATGGAGACTGTAATCAGTGAACAGCTAAAAATTATTGAACGTAAAGATATATCTGACAGTATTAGAATGCAGCACAGATAAGGGAAATGAAGAAAAATTAAGAAACATAGAAGAAAATGAAAAGGTCCAATACACAGCTAAAAGTCAGTGGGGAAAAATGGAAAAAAAGACAGAAGACATTTTCTGAAAACAAAATAACTTAGAACTTACCATAAATGAAAGTCATATTTCTTGATGAGAGGTCAAAATAAGTTTCAAGTAGGATAATGAAAGTAGTTGTAGCACTTAGAAACATCATGATGCAGAATAATAGACAAATCCTTACAAAGAAAAACAAAAGATATTATTTAAAAGGATGACTGGGGGGAGCAGATGTGGCTCAAGCAATTGAGTGCCTGCCTCCCTCCCAGATGGGAGGTCCCAGGTTTGGCTACCAGTGCCTCCTAAAGAAGACAAACAGTGAGCAGACATTGAGCAAAAACAATGAGGAGACAATGAGCAAAAACAGTGAGTGCAAACAATGAGCAAACAGATGAGAGAACGACCTTGAGGGCAAAAAAGATGACTATACAGGAAATGTCAGAAGACATGGTATACCATCTTCAAAGTAATGGAGGGAAATTAGCAATCAAGAAAGGGGCAAAATAAAGACATTTTCAGACAAAACTAGAGGGTTCTTTCATGGACTAGCTGAATGAATTTCTAATGGATATATATCAGCAAAAGTTAAATTTCCAGAAGAAAAGAATGAGAGCAAGCAAAAAATGGTGAAGTTGGAATTGGTAAATATGCTGGAAAACAGACAAGAATAGAAAGAATGTACTTAAAGTAGTCTAAAGACTCTTATTGCTCAAAAAGAAGGTTCTGATTATGTTTTGGTGAAAGATGTAAGTTAAATATTTAAGGGTAAAAGTAAAGCAATACACAAGCAACAAAAGAAAAAAGATAAACTGGACTTCATCACTTTTTTTTTTCCCACCAAGGGACTTCAATATGAAAGTAAAAAGACAACCTACAGAGTGGAGAAAATATTTGGAAACCACATGCCAAATAAGGGATTAATATCCAGAATATATAAAGAAATTATTGGGAAGTGGACGTGGCTCAACTGATAGAGCATCCATCTAGCATGTGGAGGGTCCAGGGTTTGATCCCCAGGGCCTCCTGACCTGTGTGGTAAGCTGGCCCATCCATGCACAGTGCTGCCACACGCAAGGAGTGCTGTGACATGCAGGGGTGCCCCCGCGTAGGGGTGCCCCACACGCAAGGAGTGTGCCCCACAAGGAGAGCCTCTCCGCGTGAAAAAAGCGCAGCCCGCCCAGGAGTGGTGCCGCACACACGGAGAGCTGACGCAGCAAGATGACAACAAAAAAGAGACACAGTTTCCCAGTGCCACTGGATAATGTAGGCAGATGCAGAAGAACACACAGCAAATGGACACAGAGCAGACAATGGGGGGGGGGGGGGCGGGAAAGGAGAGAAATACATCTTTAAAAAAAGAGAGAAATTCTTCAACTCAAAGCAAAAAGACAACTCAATTAGAAAGGAGGTAAAAGACTTGAATAGACGTTTCTCCAAATAAGATTTACAAATGGTCAATTAACACATGAAAAGATGCTAAAAATCATTAGCTATTCGTGAAATGCAAGTCAAAACTGCAATGAGATACCATTTCACACCCACTAGAATGGCTACTATTAAAAAAATTACAAGTGTTGGAGAGGATGTAGAGAAACAGAAACAGTCATTCATTGTCATTAAGAATGTAAAATGGTGCAGCAGTATTCAGAAATTAGAATTCAGGTCACCAGTGACAAGAGTTGGGGTAAGGAATAGGGACTTAATGCTTCACTGGTACAGAATTTGGGGTGATGGGAAAGTCGTAATAATGGACCATGGTGATGGTAACACAATATTATGAATGTAATTAACACCACTGTATCATATACTTGAATATAGTGAAAAGGGGAAATTTTGGGTTGTATGTATATTAATAGAATGAAAAACTTTTAAAAGCCATAGAACTGTACAGCACAGTGAGCCTTAAACCATGGACTATAATTAAGAGTACAATTATAATAATATTCTTTCATCAGTTATAACAAAGGTACCACACTAATGCAATGTGTTAATGACAGGGAAAACTACAGGTGATGGGGTATATATTGAGTCTGTAGTTTCTGCCTGATTTTTCCACTAGCCTAAAATTTCTCTAATAAAAAATATTCAAGTGATTTCTAGTCGGCTTTTCCCACCACCATGAGGTGTGGCCTCACACTGAGAAAGTAAGCTACAACTGAATCCTGCATGCTTGATGTGTCCATCCCTGTATTTTATTCTAGTTGGACATAACTCATCACCTTCATGGATGGACGTTTGCCTTCTCTCATTCTTTCTCACCCTGGGTGGACACTTGGGCTGAGGTAGTATCTGACTATACTGTTTGGAAAGCAGACACATTCCAGACTTTTTGGGGTTACCCAGAATTTTGTAGCCAGATACAGTAAATACACACAATCAGAAACACACACACATAAAAAGTCACTGATCTTCCATATTCTTCCTCTTTTTTTTTTTTTTTTTTTTGTTTAAAAATTTTTTAGGAGACATGGAGGACTGAACCCAGGACCTCATACGTGGGAATCAGGTGCTCAGCCACTGAGCTACATCTGCTCCCCTCTTCCTCTTTATTAAAAAACTACATATTTTTATATCAGTAATGAGGTCTATGCTTTAGTGCTGACTATTGCACTCACTAATAAATAGGGTAGACTTCCTCTCCTAGGGTTCCCCAAATCTACTAATGTTCTTGGCCTGCCAGAAAGGGATCTTCTTAACTACCTGAAAGGCTGGGAACCTACAAGGTTCATTAAAGGTACCAGACCAGTAGTTTCCTAGGACGTCCTTTTGGGCATGGTTCTACATATAAAGGGATTGTCATATTTGAAGAAATGGGATTTATTCTCCAAGCATGACCCTGGTTACAAAATCAGTTTGTTCATTTATATATTTTGATTAAAAGAAGAACAGATTCTGCTAGAACTTATGAAAACTGCATTATCATTAACAGTAAAGAGATTCAGTAAATGTTCCTAAATTGGGGTGGAAATTAATGACCAAAAAATACTAAAGAATGTACTATTTCAATCTGAAAAAAAGAATATTTTACTAAATTGCTGTTTAGAGATACATCAAGGAGAAGAAAGGCCTTCCTCATATGTACACCAGAAAATAGAACTGTGCAAGTAATACTGAATAGTTGGTATATTTTTTAGGGTAGGCAAGGGAGTAAAGAGTTTATTAAAGAATAAGAAAATGAGAAAAGCACAGCCTGAGGCATGGCCCACAGGGGTGCTGCAATGGGACCTGCCATACCAAATAGTATTTTAAAATAAATAACCATCTTATGATGAAAACTCTGTCCAGTTCTTTTGGACTGCACAGCTGCCATGTTCTACACTTTGCATCCAGCTGTGGCCCTGACCACCTGAGCTGCAGGAGGTCTGTGACCAGACCACAGACTGCAACCCTTGGCCTCTGGAGAGCTTCCTATTGTGCCCCCAGTGGCTGTCCTTTGTTAACTTTGCCAGGAATTTGGGGAGGTCAGGCAGAATTTTTCTGCCTTTCAAAGGATAGAAGAGAAAGGAATGCACAGTGTTTTCATGAATTTACCGTATCTTTTTCCTTTTCCTCAAAAAAAAGTTAATTGAGGCAATGTTATCTGCTCAAAGTTGAGTAGTTTATTCAAAATAAATTGTAAGTTTCTGGTTATAAAAATAAATAAATAAATAACCAGAATAGTATTTCCTTATCACATCTTTAGTCTTACATAATTATTCTTGTTCTACTGGGTCTTGAATCAACAATCCGTTTTCATTCTACTTCTGGATTAAGAAAGAGTCCTGGAAATTCTGAGTTTACTCTCTGGTAATAGTTGTCTAGGCAATGTCTTCTTGGAACCCTGATTATCTATTTTTGTGTGTGTAGGGGTATTCTTTGGCTCCTTATTATGTTTTAGTTCCCTTTTAAATATTTTAAACATAAACTGAAGGAAGTAATGACTTGTTGGCTGAAGAAAATAAGATGCGGTATAACCTGGGAAACAGAACAAGAAAAGAATGTTTTTTGTTGAGACTCCTTTAGTCAACAGGACAGGAATGTCTCTGGTTAAGATGTATTAGGTCAACAGGCCAGATTAGAAGAAAGAACAAAGTTGCCTTAAAAAGTTAAAATAAAAACGGCCTGTCCCTATTTCTAACGATATGATGACAACAGTAATTCTGTCTCTGCCTTTTGGGCTTTTAGTACGCAAGCTGAATGGAAATAAACTTGTCTGTGGGCAATAACTTGCAGATCCCCTGATCTTTCTCTCTTGTTATTCATTCCTGATACCCTTTGGGCTGGATACAACAATAAACATTTATTTTACATTCTATAATTGGTCAATATGTGAAGTTTTTATTCTAGCCTGGTTCTCTTTTTGTTTCCTGTAACTGATTAACAACTTGTTTCCTTATGCATGTCTTTTATTTTTTTAAATTAATTTTATTGAAACATATTCATAAACTGTACAGTCCATCCAAAGTGTACAATCAATGTCATTTGTTATAATCAGAGTTGTGCAATCATCAGTTCAATAAATATGAGTGTTTTCATTACTCCAGAAATAATAACCAAAAAACAAACAAAATTTTACCCCATAGTAGTCACCTCTCAATCTCTCTATCCTTCCCCTACCGTACATACTTCCTTACATACATGCTTCCTTACAAACCACCAGTCTTCCAAGTGACCATACCATTCTACATTCCCACCAAAGAGAATAAGAGTTCCTATCCAAATTCTCTCTGCCACTTGTAGTTTTCTGTCTTTTCATTAGTGGCTATTCTAATAGTTGTGAAATGATATCTCACTGTAGTCTTGATTCACATTTCCCTGACAGCTAGTGATGTGGGACATTTTCATGTTTTTTCTAGATTTGTGTTGCTTCTTTGGACAAATGTCTATTCAAATCTTTTACCCATTTTTAAATTGAGTCATAAGTTTTTTATTGTAGGATTTATTTACAATGAATATTAAGTCTTTATCAGATATGTGGTTTCCAAATATTTTCTCCCATTAAGTTGTTAGCCTTTTACACTCTTCACAAAGTCTACTGAGGTGCAGAAGTGTTTAATTTTTTTTAAACAAATCAATTTTATTGATGAATATTAATAAAGCATACAATTCATCCGAAGTGTACAATCTGTGGTATTTGGTATAATCACAGAGTTGTGCATTCATCACTTCAGTCATTATTAGAGCTTTTTCATTATTTCAATAATAATAAAAACAGACACACAAATAAAATTATTCATCTCTCAATCTCGCTATGATTCCCCTGGTATGAAGCTGCTATTTTGGCTGTTCTTACACAATTATTTATTTACTAAGCAGTTTTATTGAGATATATTTACATATATTATCTATCAAAAGAGTATAATCAATGGTTTTTTAATATAATTACAATGTTGTGCATTCATCACCACAAAAAATTTGAGAACAATTTCATTACTCCAAAAAGAAAACTCCACAGCCCTTAGCCATCCTTCCCCAGTCCTACCTAACCACTAAACTAATTTCATTCTTATAATTTGATTTATATTTACATTTTATAGAAATGGACTCATACAATATGTATTATTTTCTGTTTAGTTTCTTTCACTTAGCATAATGTGTCTTTTGTCTGATAGTAACATCTTGTATTAACATGTTTAGTGTCAAAGAAAAACGATCTTATATATGCAATTTTATCCCTATTCATATTTCACATGTGATTTTACTATACTATACAGTCCCATGTTAAATATTTTAGCTTTCCTTTTAGTAATATAAATGACCTTAAGTTTTCCTTTAAACCACTTTTGTACCCACATAATATTACTGCTGGTTACAAACATTATGTTGGACTTCCACCTTTTCTATACATTTCTGAAGTTTAACGCACAAACTTTGGGCCATTTCTGTACAAGTTAACCCTCAGCTTTCCATTCTGTAACCTCATCCTATTTTCTGGTAACCCATATTCAAGGTATTAACTCCATGAGATGACACAATATATTTATAGTAGTGAAATCATACAGTATTTGTCCTTTTTTGGTTGGCTTGCTTCACTCAACATAATGTCCTCCAGGTTCATCCATGATGTTATATGCTCTATTACTTCATTTCTTCTTATAGCTGCATATATTCCATCATGTGAATACACCAGTTTTTATCCATTCATCGGTTAGACACCTGGGTTGTCTCCAACTTTAGGCAATCGTGAAAAATAAAGCTATGAATATTGATGTACAGATATCTGTGTGACTGCTCTCAATTCTTCTTGGTATATATACCCAATAGTGGTATTGCAGGGTTGTATGGGAAATCTACATTCAACTTCTTTAGAAACTGCCAAACAGTCCTCTACAGTGGCTGTACCATTCTCCATCCCACCAACAGTGTATAAGTGTTCCTATCTCTCCACATCCTCTCTTAACACCTGTAGTTCTGTCTTTTTAATAGTGGCCATTCTGATAGGTGTGAAATGGTATCTTATTGTAGTTTTGATTTGCATTTCCCTAATTATTAGTGCTGTTGAACATTTTTTCTTTTTTCTTTTGCCATTTGTATTTCTTCTTTGGACAAATGTCTATTCAAATCTTTTGCCCATTTTTTAATTGGATCATTGTTTTATTGTTAAGTTGTAAACATCTCTTTATATATCACTGATATTAAACCCTTATCAGACATATGATTTCCAAATATTTTCTCCCATTAAGTCAGCTGCCTTTTCACCATTTTGACAAAGTCTTGTGAGGTGCAAAAGTGTTTAATTTTGAGGAGGTCCCACTTACCTCTTTTCTTTTAGTTAGAGATATCCAATTCTCCCAGCACCATTTGTTGAAGAGACGGTTTTCTCCTGTTAACATGGACTTGGTAGGTTTGTTAAAAACCAGTTGCTATTATATATATATTTTTAAAGATTTATTTATTTATTTATTTCTCTCCTCTGCCTCTCCCCCTTCGCCCTGGTTGTCTATTCTCTATGTCTATTTGCTGTGTCTTGTTTCTTTGTCGGCTTCTGTTGTCAGCAGGATGGGAATCTGTGTCTCTCTTTGTTGTATCATCTTGCTGTGTCAGCTCTCCGTGTGGGTGGCGCCATTCTTAGGCAGGCTGCACTTTCTTTTGCACTGGGCAGCTCTCCTTACGGGGCACACTCCTTGTGCGTGGGGCTCCCCTAGGCGGGAACACCCCTGCATGGCACGGCACTCCTTGCGCGCATCAGCACTGCGCATGGGCCAGCTCCACACGGGTCAAGGAGTCTCGAGGTTTGAACCACGGACCTCCCATGCGGTAGACGGACGCCCTAACCCTGGGCCAAGTCTGTTTCCCTCAGCTGCTATTATAAATGGAATTTTTTTAAACCCTGATTTCTGTTAAGATATGTCCTTTTGCTCCCTGAATTTGTACAGGCCCAAAAGAATGTGCCTCTGACTTTGTATATGCTCAAAGAGAGGATGCCCTGTTCCAGCCTTTGCTTATTATCACCATCCCTGCACGGCCACAGAACATTCCTTCCCCAATGGTTGGACACTTCTCAGGACACTATACCCTACTCTGAAATAGCTAACTTGGTACTTTCCCACTCCATTTCTTCTCACCACACCTATGCACCCATTCTGTAAACCCGCCCAGTTCTCCCAGCTCAAAAGGGAGAACTTAGGTGGGTGGGCTGAAGTCTCACTTCAGATCCCTACCATGGCGTTGATCTATTAAACTCCTGCCTGAATCTTGATCTGTCTCTGAGCTTCTGGGACCTAATTTTTACCTGGGACCTAATTTTTGGTGCCTAAACCTGGGAAGGCCTTGTTGAGACAGATCAAATCGTAGCAAACCTCCACTTTGCCACTGCAGCTCTTTCATCCAATACCAGACACAGATTTGTCTTTGGGTGAGTCTCGGAACCTCTCCAGAGGATCCTGGCGCTCTTTCCAGAAACTGTAGTATTAGGTCAGAGATCCTCACTGCTATCAGGAAACTGTCCCCCTTACCTGACCTTCCTGGCTCTGGGGACGCCTGGTTCTGGGTTCAGTCATCGGCTCTTAATCAGTCTGAAAGCGAACGATTCAAGGATGCTTGCTTATTTTCTTCCATACCCTCCTTCCTAAAAGGTCCCCAAACTCACCCATGCTTCACCAAGCATGGGAAATTCCCAGTCATTACCTCCAAAAGAAATCCCTCTTTGCTGTCTCCTCCCAAACTCAAAACTCTCTATCCGGAGGAGAAATCAAACCAAAGGAACTCATTTTTTCCTCTTCCACTATTGGGCCTCAATATATATTAAACAACAAAAGCCAATGGCCAGTACATGGCACTTTGGGTACCCAAGTTCTCTAAGATCTTGAGAGCTTTTTCCAATGTAATGACGAATGGTCTGAGGTTCCCTACATTCAGGCTCTCTTCTTTCTCTGCAACTGTCCATCCCTTTGCCAATGCTGCACCACCTATCAAATTCTTCTCTGGGACCAACCTCCTCTCCTACATGAAAATTCTCCCTCCCTCCAACTTCAACCCTTCTGATCAGGCCTGCCTCCATACACTATGCCTCATCAGCTTCCTCCAAACCCTCCCATTCCACTACCCCTCCCCCTGAACCCTCCCTTTCCAACTGCCACTCCTGAACCCAACTCATTACCCTGACTCCCCATCCCAATCCCCTGTCCTCCTGCTCAGGGAAGTTGCTGGGGCCAAAGGAATTGTCAGTTCACATCCCCTTTTCCCTCTTAGACCTTGCCCACATTGAAAAATGTTTAGGCTTTTTCTGCCGATCCCACACAGTTCACTAAGAAATTTCAATACATTACTTAGTCATATGACCTAAACTTCCAGGACGTCTATGTTATTATTTCCCCTTCACCTCTCCCAAAGAAAAAAAAGTAACTTGGGCAGTGGCTACAGCCTTCGCCAGCACCCTGCATACCCAGAACCCTAACCACCACCCTGCCAGCCTTATGTTCATACCCACTACAGTCCTGACTGGGACTACCAACCCAACCCCTCAGACCTTGCCTGCATGTCACATTTCCTAACTTGCATAATTGAAGGAATGAAAAAGGCATCCCTAAAAGCAGTAAATTATGAAAAATTCAGGAATAACCCAAAAACCTGATGAAAATTCGGTGGCATTCATGAACAGACTAACGGAAACCCTTTTTTTTTAAGATTTATTTTTTATTTTTTTCTCTCCCCTCCTTCTCCCACCCACTGTCTGCTCTCTGTGTCCATCCTTCGCTGTGTGTTCAGTGTCTGCTTGCATTCTTGTCAGTGGCACTGGGAATCTGTGTCTCTTATTGTTGCGTCATCTTGCTCATCAGCTTTCCATGTGTGCAGCACCACTCCTGGGCAGGCTGCACTTTTTTTGCATGGGGCGGCTCTCCTTGCAGGGCGCACTCCTTGAGCATGGGACTCCCCTACTTGGGGAACACCCTTGTGTGGCACGGCACTCCTTGCGTGCATCAGCACTGCGCATGGGCCAGCTCACCACACAGGCCAGGAGGCCCTGGGTTTGAACCCTGGACCTCCCATATGGTAGGTAGACACTCTATCAGTTGAACCAAATCCACTTCCCCAGAAGCCCTTTTAATATACACTAACCTTGATCCCAGCTCAAAAGCAGGAAAACTATACCTACACACTCGCTTTATCTCTCAATTCTCCCCAGACATTTAAAAAAATTACAAAAACTAGAAGACGGGCCATAAACCCCTCAAAAAGACCTAATTAAAACAGGGGCCTTTAGGGTCTTTAACGATAAAGACCTTCTCCTATGTAGTCCTTCCCTCGCCTGCTTTGAAACCCACACCATTAAATTCCTAAATTTCCTCACTGAAAAGGGATACTGAGTATCCCCAACAAGAGGCCAATTCTTTCAAACAGAAGTCATCTATTTAGGTCTGCACGTTACTCTCACCCACAAAGGTCTCAAACAAAACAGAAAAAAAAACTTACCTCTGAAGCCCCCTTGCCAAACACCAAGTCTGAATTACTCTCCTTTTTGGGGCTTGCTAATTTCTTCTGCCTCTGGATTCCTAATTTCAGTCTTCAGCTTCTGGAAACCCACAAGCAAGCTTTAAAATTATATCCTCACATTTGCCTCCCATACCACACACAGTCCTTCACCATACCCCAACTACTAAGCTTTATCCAAGACTTGTGACTTCAAGAAGACCACATATCCTTCACCCCCACCCAAATCCAGTTCTTCTCCTTTGTCCTAATACTCCTTTACCAGGATTAAAACACTTTCTTTCACTCTACCCCTTCTTTTCCTATTATACTGCCACACCACCCCTACATCAAGCTGCCCCAATACAAAACCTCCTTAATGCCCAACACCTCAAACAAACTCTGAATTTAACCTTCAGTCTGCTGAATAACACTAACCCCTGTCTAGCCAAAAACTGGTTATGCCTCTCACTATCTTCTTCTGCATATACACACTCCCCACACCTCTAACAAACTGGATTAACACAAACTGGATTAACACCTCAACATCATTAACACACTCCAAACATTTAGGGAATTTCTTCAAAGACAGAGCCAATAACTTCTTAGGCAACTACCCTACTGCTGCCACAAACTGAGCCTCTATACTATAAACAGCCTACATTGAAAAAGCTCACATAATTTCCCATATTAATACTCCAATTATAGGACCTTTGACAGCCAACACCTCCCTTTTCACCCAGGCTCCCTATTAATCACTCATCCTGCACAACCAGGAGGCAATACAGTTGGATCCCTGCCCCCCATCCTCTGCAACACCACCATTACCATCCAGCCATCACAAGAAATTCTGTCACAGAGAGTGAACACTAGAATCACTCCAGGAACTGATGCAAAATTTCTAAGCCCAGTCCATTTTTCAGGGCTTATCCATCTCACCACCAATGTACACAAAACAACATCTCAATCCTGTCAAGGCCGTCCCAGCATCAGGCAGGGACTCTTTCCTTGGCAACCTGACAAAGACAATCAAACCAAATGCCATAAACTCACCTCATTATCCAATACTTCCTCAGAATATTACATAGACCTTTATAAAGACTTATCTTTCATAATCCCTCCCCCAATCCCTCTACAACCCTGCAACCACGAACTTGCACCACCCTGGTGGGAGCCATCTGTGCCTGAAAAAAAGAACCTAGCCAACAACTCCAACACCTGTTCTCTGTACACGTGTCCAACTGTGTACACGGGCAGGGAATTTTCTTCCTCTGCGGCACAGCTGCCTACCTATGCCTTCCCACAAACTGGATTAGAACCTGGACTTCAGTATTCCTCTCTCCCAATGTAAACATATTTCCAAATAACCAGGTCCTACCAATCTCAAGACACAGAACAAAACGAGCTATCATTTTACTCCTTCTTCTGACCACTCTGGGAATAACAGCTGGAATAGGAATTGGAATTGGAGGACTAACTTCATCCCTTACCTATTTCCGAACATTATCTCAGGATCTCTTAGAAAAGTGTAGATGAAATCTCCAAAGATTTATACAAGTTTAAGATCAGGTAGACTCCCTGGCAGTGGTCACCTTACAAAATCGACGAGCATAGACCTCTTAATTGAAGAAAAAGGCAGGCTCTGCTTATTTTAGAAGAAGAATGCTGTTTTTATGTCAACCAATCTGGAATAGTTAGAGATGCAGCAAAAAAAAAAAAAAAAAAAAAAAAAAAAAAAAAAAAATTAGCTAACAGACCTCCAAATTCTGCCAACATTCCTCAGACTCTTGGGGACAATGACTTATAATCCACCATGGCTCTCATGGTTAATTCCTATACTTAGCCCATGTATAACTCTCATTCTCCTCATATCAGCAGGGCCTTACATCTTCCACGCAATAACTCAGTTTATCCAAACAACAGTCCGGAATGCCACCCATAATCATGTAGGTAATATCCTGCTGTGGGAAATACAGTACCAAACGTTGAACCAAAGATCACAGTCACAATGGCTCAACACCAAAAGGGGGACAACGGAATCCAGCACCAATCTATAACAGCAGGAAGCAGCCAGAAGACTCAATACCCCCTCCCTCAGCTTCCCCCTCCTCAATCTTTTTAATTTTCTCGAGCCAAAGTTGGGAACGTTAGGATGTGTCTTCTTGCACCCTGAGTTTGTACGTGCGCAAAAGAATGTGCCCCTGAGTTCGTACGTGCTCAAACACAAGATGCCCTGTTCTGGCCCTTGCTTATCACCATCCCTTCAAGACCACAGAACATTCCTTCCCCAATGGTTGGATACTTCTCAGAACATTACACCCTACTCTGAAATAGTTGACTTGGTACTTTCCCACCCTGTATCTTCTTGCCAAACCTACATACCCCTACTGTAAACCTGCCTAGTTCCCCCAGCTCAAAAGGAGCACTCCCAACCTAGGCAAGTTGGCTGAAGTCTCACTTCAGACCCCTGTCAATGGCGGTGATCTATTAAACTCCTGCCTGAATCTTGATCTGTCTCCAAGCCTCATTAACCTGGGACTTAACAATTTCACCCTCACATTGTTCAATACTAGTATACAAAAACATTACTGATTTTTGTGTGTTGATCTTGTATCCTGGCACTTTGTTGAACTCATTTATTAGCTCAAGTAGCTTTACCATAGACGTTTCAGAATCTTCTAAATATAGGATTATGTCATCTGTAAATAGAGTTTTACTTCTTTTCCTATTTGGATGCCTTTTATTTATTTATTTCTTGTCTAGTTGCTCTGGCTACAAGTTCTAGCACAACGCTGAATAACAATGGTGACAGTGGGCATCCTTGTCTTGTTCCTGATCTTAGAGGGGACACTATCAACCTTTCCCCTTTGAATACAATGTTGGCTGTGGGTTTTTCATATACCTTTTATCATATTGAGGAATTTTCCTTCTATTCCTTTCTTTCAAAGGGTTTTCATCAAGAAAAGATGCTGGAAAGTGAATATGGCTCAAGCAATTGGCTCCTGTCAACCATATAGGAGGTCCAGGGTTCGATGCCCAGGACCTCCTGGTGAAGGCAAACCAGCCCACATGGAATGCTGCCCTGCGCGGGAGTGCTGGCCCATACGGAAAGCTGGTGTAGCAAAGTGACGCAACAAAAAGAGACACAGGGAGAGATAATAAGAGATTTAGCAGATCAGGGAACTGAGGTGGCACAAGAGAATGATTGCCTCTCTCCATCTCCAGAAGGTCCCAGGATTGGTCCCCAAAGCTGCCTAATGAGAATACAAGCAGACACAGAAGAACACACAGTGAATGGACAAAAAGCAGACAATGGGGAGGAGGAGTAGGGGAAATAAATAAATAAATAAATAAATAAATAAATCTTAAAAAAATAGGATGCTGGGTTTTCTTGAATGCCTTTTCTACAGTGGTCAAGATGGTCATGTGTTTTTTTTCCCTTCAGTTTGTTAATATGGTATATTGCATTAATTGATTTTCTTATGGGTAACCAGCAATGCATACCAGGAATAAATCCCACTTAGTCATGACGTGTAAGTCTTCTGATATGTGCTGGATTCTAATTGCAAGTATTTTGTTTAGAATTTTTGCATCTGTGTTTATTAGAGAGATTGATCTATAATTTTCTTTTCTTGTATTGTCTTTATCTGCCTTTGGTATTAGGGTGATATTGGCTTCATAAAATGTGTTGGGTAATTTTCCCTCCTTTTCAATTTTTTGGAAGAGTTTAAACAGGATTAGTGTTAATTCTTCTAAAAATGCTTGGTAGAATTCACCTGTGAAGCTATCTGAACCTGGACTTTTGTTTATTTGGAGATTTTTGATGACTAAATCACTCTTAAATGTGATTGGTTTGTTAAGTTCTTGTATTTCTTGTAGCATCAGTGTAGGTTGTGCATTTCTAGAAATTTGCCCACTTCATCTAGTTTCTTGGTATACAGTTTCTAATAGTGTCCTCTTATGATCCTTTTTATTTCTGTGGGGTCAGTTGTAACTTTGCCCCTTTCATTTCTGATTTTATTTATTTTCATCTTCTCTCTCTTCTTCTTTGTTAGTATAGCTAGGTGTCTGCCAATTTTATTGATATTCTCAAAGAACCAGATTTTGGTTTTGTTAATTTTCTCTATTGATTTTTTTTTGTTTCATTTATTTCTGCTCTAATATTTATTATTTCTTCTGCTTGCTTTAGGAATTTTTTTTTTCTGATTTCTCCAGTTGTTCAGTTAGATCTTTGATTTTAGCTCTTTCTTTTTTGATATAGGCATTTAGGGCTATAAATTTCCTTCTCAGAACTGCCTTTGCTATATCCGATAAGTTTTGGTAAGTTGTGTTCTCATTTTCATTTGTCTCAATTTATTTACTAATTTCACTTACAATATTTTCTTAGCCCCACTGATTATTTAAGAATGTGTTTTTCAGCCTTCACACATTTGCAAATTTACCTCTTTTTTCTATTATTGATTTCCCGTTTCATTTCATTATGCTCTGAGAGGGTGCTTTGTATAATTTCAATCTTTCAATGTTTATTGAGACCTGTATTTTGGCCTATCATGTGGTCTATCCTGGAGAAAGATCCATGAGCACTTTATAAGAATATATAACCTGCTGAGTTTGGGTGCGACATTCTGTATATGTCTGTTAGGTCTAGTTCGTTTTTTGTATTGTTCAAGTTCTCTGTTTCCTGGTCTATTTTTTGTCTAGTTGTTCTATCTAACGATGTGAACGGTGTGTTGAAGTCTCCAACTATTATTGTAGAGATGTCTTCCTCCCTTCAGTTTTACCAGTTTGCTTTACATATTTTGGGGCCTCCTGATTAGGTGCATAGATATTTATGACTGTTATTTCTTCCTGGTGGGTTGTCCCTTTTATTAATATATAATGACCTTCTGTATATCTTATAACTTTTTTGCATTTAAAGTCTGTTTTGTTCAATATTTGTATACCTACCCCTTCTTTTTTTTAGTTAATATTTGTATGGAGTATGTTTTTCCAACCTTTCACTTTCAGTTGGCTTGTGTCCCTCGTCTAAGGTGAGTCTCTTGTTGGAAGCATATTGATGGCTCATGTTTATTTTATTCATTCTTTCAGCCTATATCTTTTGATTATGGAGTTTAATCCATTCACATTCAGTGATATTACTGTAAATGCATAATTTACTTCCACCATTTTATTCTTTGTTTTCCATATGTCATTTCTTATTTTTGTCTCTCTTTTTACTCTTTTGGTTATCCCTTGTAGCAGTTTGATATGATTGTGAATTCCAAAAATAGATACTGGATTATGTTTGTAATCTGATCCGTACCTGGCATGATTGAGTTATGATTAGGGCATGGCAAAGAACAGAGTTGAAGGGTTTCTGATGTTGGAGTTTTGATGTTGGAGTTTGATGCTGAAGACTTCAGCTGGAGCCCCAGAAAGTAAGCTCACAGAAGAAAGAGAAGCCAGCCCCAGGAAAAAAGGAACCTTGAACCCAGAGGGAAGCAAGACCCTGGAAGGGAGGAATCCAGGAAGCCTGAATCCTCACAGCCATCAGCAGCCATCTTGGCTCAACAAGTGAAAATAGACTTTGGTGAGGGAAGTAACTTATGCTTTGTGGCCTGGTATCTGTAGGCTCCTACCCCAAATAAATACCCTTTATAAAAACCAACCAATTTCTGGTATTTGCATCAGCATCCCGTTGACTGATTAATACATCCCTTCTGCGATTCTTTCTTCTATGCTGTCCTCTAAGCCTCTCTCTGTTGTCTTTTTCTTTCAGACTGTAGGACTTCCTTTAATATTTCCTGCAAATATGGATTCCTTTTGTATGAATTTTCTTTGTTTCTGTTTGTGAATATTTTAAAATCACCTTCATATTTCAAGGACAATTTTGCTGGATAAAGAATTCTTGCCTGGCAATTTTTCTCTTTCAGTCTCCTAATTGTATCTTATCACTGTCTTCTTGGCTCCATGATTTCTGATGAGAAATCCACATTAAGTCTTACTGGGTGTCCCTTGTATGTGATGATTTGCTTCTCCTTTGCTGCTCTCAGAATTTTCTCTTCATCTTTGATGTTTTACATTCTGAGTAGTATATGTCTTGGAGTAAGTCTATTCCCACTTATTCCGATTGGGATATGCTGCGCTTCTTGGACATGTAAGTTCATTTCTTTTATGAGAATTAGGAAATTTCAGCTATTGTTTCCTCAAATACTCTTTCTGCCCCTTTTCCCTTCTGTTCTCTATCTGGAACGTCCATGACATGTATGTTGTTGTATTTTGTGTTATCATGCAACTCCCTGAACCCCTGCTCACTCAATTTTTTCCATTCTTTTTTCCCTCTTTCCTATTCTGTCATCAAGTTCAGCTGTTCTGTCTTCTGTATTCTTTCTTCTGTCATTTCAGGTCTGATGTTGTATCCCTTTAATGTGTTTTTTAAATTTTATTTGTTTATTCATTGTAAAGAAACTTTAGACTACAAGTTATATAAAAAATAAAGGGAATTCCCATATGCCCCACTCCCTCCCAATCCCACACTTTGCCGTATTAACAACATCCTTCATTAATGTGGTACATTTGTTATAATTGATGAACACATATTGAAGAATTGCCACTACCTTTGGATTATAGTTTACATTATAGATTACATTCTGTCCCATGCAATTCTGTAAGTTATGACAAAATACACAGTGAACTATATCTATCAATGCAATATCATGAAGGAAAATGCCCCCATATTACAACTATTTTTCCCTTTCCCTCCTCTCAGAACCTTCAGTGGCCACTGCTTCCATGTCAATGATAAAAGTTCTTCCATTGCTAGAATAACATTAAGTCTATAGTAGAATAATAGTATGTCTACTTTAGTCTGTTTTCATTCCCCAATCTTGAGGATTTGGGCTGGTGATGCCCACTCTACCTCTAATTGAGAGGGGCTTAGATCCCATGGGGCAGATGGATAGAACTATCTTGCCTGCAGTTTCAGACTTTCTTTGTTCCTTGGGATAGGTGTTGTCTTTCATCGTCACCTTGTTTGTTGTCCTGGGTATGACTAATGCACTGGAGAGTAAGTGTTGCAACTCTCCTAGGATTCAGGGCCCAACTGGCACATGGACAAACCAAAGATTTAAGTCTCTTGGACATACACCTTTCAAGTATAGTACTAACCTTAGGTTCAATTAAAAGGGGTTAGAAGAGCCATGTATAGGAAAACCACAATTGAGTCTAAATCTACCATACTGGGGAGCCTAAATTCCAAGGTAAGGCCCACTGGCAGGGTGCCAAACCACTGTCTGTCTCCCTGCTTATAGTGTTTGAATACCCTAGAGCCCTCAGGAGCCCCGTTATTTGAGCCAATGTTTACTGTGGCAGTCAATAAGATGCACATAAGTGTAACCTCTGGTATGACCTCCTGACTCACTTTGAAATCTCTTAGCCATAAGAACTCATTTGTATCTACCCTTTCCCCCTTTTTTTCTTTTTTCAGGTGCATTGCTAGTTGGCACTTGGTAATAATCCCTTGGTGCCAGGAAGGCTTATCCCCAGGAGTCATGTCCCATGCTGGGGGAAGGTAGTGTTTTTATATGCTGAATTTGGCTTAGAAAGAGGCCACATGGGAACAACAAGGACGCCATCATGAGGTAATTCTTAGGCAACATATAATATTAGACTAAGTTTCAATTTCACAAGAAAAGGTTATGATCTTAACTATAATGTCTTTCATTCCCATGAGCTCTAATACTTTTCTATTCAGGTTTTCAAATTCTTTGTGCTCATTCAGTGTCATCTTCTTTTTTTTTTTAAGATTTATTTATTTATCCCCACCCCCCATTGTTTTTGTGCTCACTGTCTGCTCTCTGTGTCCATTTGCTGTGTGCTCTCTGCTCTCTCTGTCCATTTGCTATGTGCCCTCTATGTCTCTTCATCTTCTCTTTAGAAGGCACTGGGAACCAACCCTAGGACTTCCTATGTGGGATAGAGGTGCTCGGTCACTTAGGCCACCTCAGTTCCCTGCTTTGTTCTATCTCATTGCCTTTCCTCTTTGTGTCTCCTTGTTGTGCCATCTTGTGCCAGCTCCCTGCTCTTTCCTGTCACACTGGCTTGCTGTCTTGCTCATCTTCTTCAGGAGGCACCAGGAACCAAACCCAGGACCTCCCAAGTGGTAGGCAGAGAGCTCAATTGCTTGAGCCATATCTGCTTCCCTCAGTGTTTTCTTGATGTCATTCATCTCTTGAGCCATATTATCTTTCAACTCATTATTTAATTTTGGAAACTTGTGTGCATCTTGTTGATTAGTTCTCAAATCCTGCATCTCTTCTGGGGCTTATATATATTCCATCTTTTGGGCCATTCCTTCCATTTTCTTAGTATGACTTGTGAATTTTTGCTGATACTAGGCATCTGATTAGGATGGTGAGTTTACTCAGATGCTCAGTTTCTCTTTTGTAAGGGTTTAGTAGTAGGAAACTGGTTACTGCTCTTCTTTGATTGTTGGTTCAACCTGTTCTGGGTCTTTAGGATTATCCCATTTAGTTGTTCAAATGTGGATCCTAGACCCAGTAATGGGTTGCGATCTGCTTCCTAGTGCCTTGAGGAATGAGGCTGTAAAGGCCAGAAAAAAACTCTCTTATTTACTTTGAATTTCCTCACGTCCATTTCCTTGACCCACCAGCAGATGGTGATCTTTGGCAGACCTCTCTGTTCAATGCCTGCTTGGACTGTTTTGCTGCAACATGGACTGGATCAGTGTGATAGAGGATCCTGCCTGGAGACTAAGAGCCTCATCATTTAAACTTTCTCAGAGGCAGTTCTCCAACCTTTGCTGTCCACCCCCTCCTTTTTCCTGCATAGGAAATTGTTCTAGTCCCCTGTGTCCTCAAAAACCAGTCCAGGTCAGTAGAGGGGGATATTGAGAGAATTGGATCTCTTTAGTCCTTTGCTGGCTCCCAGGGTAAACAATAGCATGGCCCCACCCTGCCTGGAAGGGCTTGTGGGACAACACAGACCTAATTTGTGGGTCAAAAGCTAAGTCAGCCTTAGACTGCATTACTCTTTCTTCCCTTTCCTAGGGAGGTGGCTCCCTGGTGGCCCTTTGTCTGTAGCCACCAGCCCCAAGGCCTGAGAATTCAAGTGTGTATAGAGTGGGGGAATTTGCTGTCAATTGCAGCTGTGGCTTTTTTTTTTTTAAAGATTTATTTATTTATTATTTATTTCTCTCCTCTTCCCCCCCACCCCGCCCCCTGTTGTCTGCTCTCTGTGTCCCTTTGCTGTGTGTTCTTCTGTGTCCGCTTGTAGTCTTGTCAGCAGCACTGGGAATCTGTGTCTTTTTTGTTGCATCATCTTGTTGCGTCAGCTCTCCGTATGTGTGGCACCTCTCCTGGGCAGGCTGCACTTTTTTTCATGTGGGGCAGCTCTCCTTATGGGGCGCACTCCTTGCGCGTGGGGCTCCCCTATGTGGGGGACACCCCTGTGTGGCATGGCATTCCTTGTGCACATCAGCATTGTGTGTAGTCCAGCTTACCACACGGGTCAGGAGGCCCTGGTTTGAACCTTGGACCTCCCATGTGGTAGGTGGATGCCCTATCCATTGGGCCAAATCCACTTCCCTGCAGCTGTGTATTTTAACTCACAGTTTTGCCATCAGGATTCTTTTCCTTTGTCCCTCTCTTTTCTGGGTGGTATCCAGCCTTCCCCTCGTATTTTAAACCCTAGCAGATTTTTTCCCCAGGCTATTAATATTTTTTCCTGTCTGCTAGCTAATTTTTTTAGGAGAAAAGAGAGTCCCTTGTCTTTTTAGTCTGCCAAATTCCCAGAAGTCCCCTGTTTAATTTTGAGGAGATCAAATTTACTTTTTTGTTGTTGTTGCTCATGCTTTGGATGTAAGGTCCAGGAAACCACCACCTACTACAGGATCTTGAAGGTGTTTCCCTGTATTTTCTTCTAGTAATTTTATGGTCCTGGCTTTTATATTTAGGTCTTTGATCCATTTTTAGTTGATTCTTGTATAGGGAGTGAGATAAGGATCTTTTTTCATTCTTTTGGTTATGTATATCAGTTTTCCCAGCACCATTTGTTGAAGAGATTGTGTTTTTTTGGCAGTAGAGTGGACTTGGTAGGGTTGTCAAAAACCAGTTGACCTTAGAGATTAGTGCTTATTTCTGGACTCTCAGTTCTATTCCACTGGTTGATATTTCTGTCTTTTTGCCAATACCATGCTGTTTTAACCACTGTAGCCTTACAAAATGTTTCAAGTTTAGGGAATGTGAGTCTCCCTACTTTGTTCTTCTTTTTTAGGATGTTTTTGGCTTTTTGGGTCCCATTCTCCTCCAAATAAATTTAATAATTGACTTTCCTATTTCTGTAAAGTAGACTTTTGGCGTTTTGATTGTGATTGCATTGAATTTATAAATCAGTTTGGGTAGGAATGACATCTTCACAATATTTAGGCTTCTGATTCATTAGCACAGAATGTGTTTCCATTTGTTTAGGTCTTCTTTGATTTCTTTTAACAGTGTTTTGTAGTTTTCTGAGTATAAGCCCTTTACATCTATAATTAAATTAATTCCTAGATACTTGAGTCTTTTTGTTGCTATTGTAAATTAAATGGAATTTTTTTTCTTGATTCCTCCTCAGATTATTCATTACTGGTATATAGAAACACTACTGATTTTTGCATGCTGATCATGTACCATGACACTTTGCTGAACTTGGTTATTAGCTCTAGTAGCTTTGTTGTAGATATTTCAGAATATTCTAAATATAAGATCATGTCCTCTGCAAATAGTAGGAGTTTTACTTCTACTTTTTCAATTTAGATGCCTTTTGTTTCTTTTTCTTTTCTAGTTGCTCTAGCTAGAACTTTTAGCACAATGTTGAATAACAGTGGTGACAGTGGGCAAAATTCATTTCTGATTTTCATTACTTGCGTCCTCTCTTTTTTTGTCAGTCTAGCTAAAGGTTTGTCAATTTGGTTGCTATTTTCAAAGAACTAAGTTTTGGTTTTGTTGATAATCTCTATTGTTTTTTTGTGTTTTTTTTTGGTTTTTTGTTTGTTTGTTTTTCTATTACATTTATCTCCACTCTAATCTTGTTATTTCCTTCCTTCTGCTTACTTTGGAATTAGCCCTTCTTTTTCTAGTTCTTCTGGTTTTAAGGTTACATCTTTGCTTTGAAGTATTTCTTCCTTTTTAACATAAGGATTTAGAGCTATAAATTTACCTCTCAGTACTGCCTTTGCTGCATCCCATAAATTTTGGTATGTTATATTTTCATTTTCATTCACCTCAAGATATTACCTAATTTCACTTCTGATTTCTTCTTTAACCCACTGGTTGTTTAATTTCCACATATTTATGAATTTTTCCTTTCTCCCTCTGTTATTTATTCCTACATTCAATTGTGGTCAGAGAATATACATTCTATGAATTCAGTACATTTTAATTTATTGTGACTTGTTTTGTGACCTAATGTATGGATTATTCTGGAGAATGATCCATGGGCACTCAAGAAAAATGTGTACTCTGTTTTCATTAGGTGCTGTGTTCTATATATGTATTTGAAGTCTAGTTGATTTAATGTATCATTCAAGTCCTGTATTTCCTTATTGATCTTCTGACTAAATGTTCTATCCATTACTAAGATTGGGATATTAATGTCTCCTACTATTTATATAGAACTATCAAATTTTCCCTTCATATCTGTCAATATTTACATCATATTTTTGGGACTCCACTGTTAGGTGCATATATATTTATAATTTTTACATCTCCCTGTTGAATTCTCCCCTTTACCACTATGTAATGACCCTCTTTGTCCCTTGTAACTGTTTTTGAGTTAAAGTTGATTTCATGTGATATTAGTATATTTGCCCCAGCTCTCTTTTGGTTACTATTTGTATGGTGTATTTTTTTCATCCTTTCACCCTCAGCCTACTTGTATCTTTGACTTTAAGGTGAGTCTCTTGAAAACACTGTATTGTATGGTCATGCTTTTTTAATCCAGCCTGCCAATCTCTGCCTTTTGACTGCAGGTTTAATCCATTTAGACTTAAAGTCGCTACTGGTAATCTGCCATTTTGCTATTTATCCTTTGTAAGTCTACCTTTTTGTCCCTCACTTCCATTAAAGACTATTTTTATATTTATTTTCTTTCTTGTATTCTACCATATTGAGTGCTTCCTCATTTCTACCTGGATATGTTTTTCATCTGTTTTCCTTCTTGTTACCATGGGGTTAAAATTAACCTCTTAAATATATAAGTTATATTTGGCTTGATACCTTCTTAACTTCAATAGCATGCACATATACTTTAACTTTACCATTCTGTCTCCCCACCATTTTGTATGTACTTACTGTATATTGTATATCTAAAATCCTAGGTGTATCTTTACTTTTTATGCATTTCAATTTAGCATCTGTAGGAAGCAAGAAGTGAAGTTACATACCAAACAATACACTACAATAATGCTGGCATTTATAATTACCCAAAAAGTATCTTTCCTGCAGGTCTTTATTTCTTTATGCTGCTTTGAACCACTGTCTAGTGTTCTTTCATTTCCTTCTGAAGAAATCCCTTTAGCATTGCTTGTAGCATCTGTAAATGTCTTAATCTCCCACCCATTTTTGAAAGAGACTCTCACGGGATATAAAATTCTTGGCTGGCAGTTGTTTTTCTTCAGCACTTTAAGTATTTCAACCAACTCCCTTCTTGCCTCCGTGGTTTCTGATGAAAAATTGGCATTCAACCTAATTGGAACTCCTTTATACATGACACATTGCTTTTCTCCTGCAGCTTTCAGAACTTTCTTCTTGTCTTTTGTGTTTGATAGTGTAATCAATATATGATGGAATGTGTTTGATTTTTTAAGATTTATTTATTTATTTATTCCCCCCACATTGTCTGCTCTCTGTGTCTATTCGCTGTGTGTTCTTCTGTGTCTGTTTGTATTCTCATTAGGCGGCTCTGGGAACCAATCCTGGGACCTTCCAGGGGGGAGAGAAATATCTTGGCATCTGATTTACTTGATGTATCTATTCTGGGCTCAGTTTCTCTCTTTAGTCTAGTGCTTTCTATTTGTTTGGATTCATGTTACAGCCCCTCTTTGGTACTGCCTGCATTGCCCCAGGAACTGATAAAACTTTTCCCACCTCTCTCCCCTGCCAAGGGTAGGGGTGGAACCATAGCCATGTGCAGGCCAGTGGGCACAATGACCAGCATGGCTGGCAGCCCCGGGTCTCATGCCAGACTGCAGAGCATGGCTAGGCCACCCAGGAAACGGCGCCCCTTTCCAGTCTCTTCTTAATATCCTTAATCTCTTTAGCCATGTCATTGAATTGATTAAGGAGATTTGTTTGAATATCTTTCATTAGTTGTGTTAATTCCTTTATGTCTTCTGGAACCTTAGTTTGTTCCTTTGACTGGGCCATACCTTCCTTTTTCTTGGTATGGACTGTAATTTTTTGTTGGTGTCTTGGCATCTGATTTACTTGATGTATCTATTCTGGGCTCAGTTTCTCTCTTTAGTCTAGGGCTTTCTATTTGTTTGGATTCATGTTATAGCCCCTCTTTGGTACTGCCTGCATTGCCCCAAGAACCAATGAAACTTGTCCCCCCCTCTCTCCCCTGCCAAGGGTAGGGGTGGAACCATAGCCATGTGCAGGCCAAGACTATCTGTAGTTGCCTGGAGAAACTAATGAAGGTCTGCACCCCTTCCTCCTCTGCCTGGGGCAGGAGTGAGGTCATAGGTGTGGGCAGTAAACTAAGTCACGTGGGCTAAAACTGACTGTAGTTGCCCAGAAAGACTGACAAAGTACTGGCCCCCCTCCTGCTCTGTCAGGGGCAGGGATAGAGCCATAACTGGTTCATGTGGGCCAAAATCACCTGTAGTTACCTGGAGAGGCTGTGGAAACAGTACTTCCCTCCTATCCTACCAAAGGCAGGGATAGAGCTACAGGTATCTAACAATTTAGTCCATGAGGGCTGAATAGTGTCTGGAGTTGCCTGGAGATGTTGAAGAAACACTGCCCCCACTCCTGTCCTATTGGGGGCAGGGATGTAGCCATATGGATGCCCAACAGTCTAGTCTGTGCAGGCCAAAAGTGACTATAGGTGCCCAGTGAGGCTGATGCAGGTCCTCTCAGTTTCCTCCCTGCCGGAAGCAGGGCTGGAGCCCAGGCTAGGGCAGCAATCTGATGTAGGTGGAAGGAAGCCAGTATATACTGTCACTGTGGTTTTCAATCAACCCCCCTTCCCTTCATGCCAGGGATGGAGTTCAAATGGAGGCTGCTGGGCTCTTTCTGACTTGGACAGGCTCAAACTTTAACTTTTGTTTGGATTGGACTTTAGCCAGCTGAATTTACTAAGCAGTAGCCAAAGTTGGTGCCCTACTATATATCCCTCCCCCATTTTTGGGAAATGGAGCTTCCCACTCTAGCCAGGGAATAGCTCCTGAGGCATCTTTCACCACCACTGGGGGATAGGCATCGATTTCTGTGGCATGCAGTGCTCTACTCACAAATCTTCACTGCAGATGGGCAGTCTCCTCCTTCCATTTTTCCAAGAATATTGCGGGATGCTCTTCTGGTCTCCTGGGCCCCCCAGATAGGTGATTTTGATAGCTCTGGCTGATTACTAACTGCACTGTAGGATAAGCTGACTCTTGGAGTGCCCTACTCTGCCACTGTCTTGCTCCTCCTCCTGTCTTGTACTCTTTTGTTGCACACTGTACATTTATTTTAAAATGTTAACTCTGGGATTTACTCCCTTGATGTCTGTTTCTTTATTTTGTAACCAGCTTGTGATAAGACAGAGATTTTTGAGTTTTAGCCCTCACATCTAAAAAGACTGCCCAAGGCAAATACAGTATATAGGGTTTTCCCCATTTTTCTGAACTTCTGTTTTGTCCTGGGATTTGGCTTGTTAGTTGTTTTGGTGTTCTACTGACAGGGGTTTAGTTTTTCCCTGTTTTCTAGGGAACAAACTTCCCTTTCCTGGGTATTTGAAGCCTAAAGCCCTTTTTGCTAGACTATCTGCCTCTATAGCTTTTTACATTCTTTTTGTTGTCTCTTGCTGCTTTTGCCTGGAAGGCAAATTTTGAGAGGAGGCTCACCCTGGACAGGACTTCCCCAAGTTGGTCTTTTCCAGCCAAAACAGGCCAGGGACCCACAAAGGCGGTGTAGACTGGCTCCCAAGTGCCCTTGAGCAGAGGTCAGAAAGGGCCCCAAAAGCTTCTCCAATGACATCCCAAAGCTGAGCTTTCCTGGCCTGCCCAGCAAATGCAGCCATTCAGCTAACTGTCCCCCAGATCCCTGAGGAAGCCCTGCATGTTTACATCTCCATCACATCTGTCCCTGTCTGGGGATGATTGAAAGAATGGCTGCCCCAGTGATCCAGATTCATTAATCAAAAGTTGTGATCAGTGATCTACCATATCACTTTCTGTCACCAGTAGCTAGCCAAGAACTACATCCACCACGTCCTGCCATTAAAGTGGGGCTGGTCTCTGGTAGCTGCCACATGAAAGGGCAATTTGTAGTTCTTTACCATAATATATCTTCCTCTTCCTCCGGTTCTTACCTGGATGTAGTACAGTGTTCTTCTGACCTCTGGAGTTTCAAAATAGTTGTTTCAGATGGTTCCTGCCTTTTTAATTGTTGTTTGCATGGAAGGATTTAGTCCTGGAGCTCCGTATTTCACCATTTTAACACTCCAAGATAATTTTTAAAACTCAAGAGGAGAATAGTTGTCTATTACATTTATTATTTATTTATATATTTTTATCTATCTATATATTTACCCTTTTCAATGTTTTCCTCATTTCAAATGTTTCAAATTTCTTCTTGTTATCCTTTTCTTACTGTCAGAAGTTTCTCCTTTAACATTTCTTTTAAAGCAGGTCTTCTGGTGGCAAATTCTCATATTTCCCTCATCTTTATTCCTTAGGGATATTTTGCTGACATAGAAATCTGGGGTGCTAATTTTTTCTTTCAGAATTTTTTAAATGTTTTACATTTCTTTCTGTCTTCCATTGTATCTGATGAGAAATATACTATTCTCCTTGTTGTTGTTCCCCTGTAGGAAATATACCATTTCTCTCTAGCTGCTTTCAAGGTTTTATTTCTGTCTTTACTTTTCAGAAATTTGATTGTGATGTGTCTGCACAATTAAGAATACTCTTGGAACAAATGGAAAAATATGAAATCTCAGCACAAAGCAGAGATATACAAAAGAACTGAATGGAAATTTTAGAACTGAAAAATATAACAATCAAAATTTAAAACTTACTGGACTGACAAATAGCAAAATGGAAATTACTGAGGAAGGAAATCAGTCAACTTGAAGCTAGATTAACAGAAAGGATCTGATCTGAACAATTGAGATAAAAACTATTTTTTAAAAATAAACAGTGTTTCAGGGAGTTTTGGGAAAATAACAAAAGATCTGACATACATGTCATTGGATTCTCAGAAGGTGAAGAAAAAGAGGGTAGAACTGAAAAAAATATATATGAAGAAATAATGACCAAAAACTTCCTAGGTTTGGTGAAAGACCTATAGATTTAAGAATCTAAATACATCCCATGCAAGATAGACCCAAAGAAATCGAAGGCTACAAGATTTCAAAACCAAGTTCTAGCTACCTTGAGTTCTATCTTAAGAAAGATAAATATTTCCAATTGAATGATGATAAATAAATCCTATGTAACAACTAAACAATTTGAGTGCAAAATATATACATGACTATCTTGCAAATCTGTAAGTAAATAATAAATAAAAAGGAAAAAAGGGTCATGGTTAAAAAAAATGATTAGCCAATAAATGCATATAAAAAGACACTCTATTATGATACCTATTAATACCAAAAATGGGGTTATAGGGTTAGTATATTCCACTGATTGACCAGAATATACTGGAATAACCTGAAAGACAATTTGGCAATATCTCTTAAAGTCGAATATGTCAGTTCCTCGTGGCTGAGCTTATTAGCTCTGCTTCTATGTAAAGCATGTTAATGAAGTCAGAAAATAGAGATTAGTTTTAGAAATCGAACTTTCTTGATTATTTCTGCAGTAAGCTAAAGGTACAAATTTACTCAATTAAAATCAGATATACAAACCACCCAAGACAATATAACACCATAGATGTATGTGAAGAGATTGGTGAAAATTCACTTTAAGGCCCTTTTACAGCACCTATACATTGGTAGTGAAAGCCAATATACTGAACATAAGTAATATCATCAAATATACATTTTATTGTATCAGTAAACTATTTACTATGTATATGCATTTATGTTTTTAGATTTTATGGCTACCTTATATATACTTTAGAGAAAATCTTGCTTACACAAAAAAGGAGAAAAATCATTTTATCCTTTGGTAATTCTGAAAACATTTTCAACAAACTAAATTATGAGTGAGCCTGAAAAAAAGGTCAATAAAATATACATGGAATTTTTCTCTATAATGAATAATATAACATTCGACAAGGAAAGGAATGAAAGTCATTAATATGCAAATTCAATGCAATAAGAAGTCTATTATATTGTTAAAGATAGGAATGCTGTTATAAAGGCCTTAATATATTTCTTACATTTGTATGTTTTCTCCACATACAAATTCTCTGATAACCATTAATATGGAATAAAACCTTATTGCCCAAATTTCAATATACTTTATAGTTTCTCAACAGGAAACCTTTCCTAATATACTCAAAAGCACCTTCCACAAATAAAGGCCCTCTCACATTCTATAAATTCATGAGGCTTACTACCAATATGAATTCTCTACATTCTCTAAAGATCTTCATATGCTACTTACATTCATGGGCTTTCTCAACAGTCAATTCCTAATGAATTGTAAACTTTCTACTAAACCTAAAAACCCTTGTATATAATTTAAACTAATAGTTTTTCTAACCAATATAAATTCTCTTGTGTAATCTTAAGGTTTGTCAAGAATAAAGGCCTTGGTGATGGTACCAGGACAAAAATGTTCTTCATGAATTGTGACAAGTATACCACACTAATGCAGGGTGTTTATGGTGGGGTGGTAGATAGGGAAAAATACACCTAGTGTAAATGATAGGCCATAGTTAATAATACAATTTTAATATCATTTCTTCAACTGTAGCAAAGCTACCACACTAGTGAAAGGTGTCGACAATAGGGGATATATAGGAACACTGTAATTTTTACATGATTTTTCTGTAAAAATACAACTTCTCTAATAAAAAGAATAAAGGAAATTAGGGAGATGGAAACACAATAGCAGCTATGTACAGCAGGGGAAGCATAGAGAGATTGAGATGTGATGAGTTTTTTTGTTGTTGTTTGCTTTTTATATATTATTGGAATAATGAAAATGTTCTAACAATGATTGAAGTGATAAATGCACAACTACATGATTATAACAGATACCACTGATTGTATACCTTGGATGGATTTATACTTTATTAATGTGTATCACTTAAATTGAGTTGGTAAAAAAATAAAATAAAATAAAGGCCTTGGATCAACTTACAGAATGGCAAATTGAGGACCTTGATGAACCTGCTCTACCACAAAACAATGAAAACATTGGCAAAATGACTAAAATCAACTATTTTGGAACTCTGGAAATTAAATAAAGCCACAGAATGAACTAAAAAATTATCTATTCAAAAGAAACTACTAATCCTTGTTAAGGCAGCAAGATCTGTGGACTTTTCACTGGGGGCCATTCCTATCTTCCCTCCTCAGATCAGTGGTGGAGTAACTGTGCAAAGCCAGCAGTCTCACAGCCAAGGATGAGAATTGACTTCTTTTGATATGGGCTGTGGGGGGGGGAGCTGTGTGTTTCCTCATAAATAACTTGGGCTGTGTGTGTAATCTAAATGTGTTAATTCTAGCTTACCTGGAATGTTGGGGATATGTGTTAATTCAAACTTACCTGGAATGTGGGGGGTATGTGTGAATTCAAGCTTACCTGGAGGGTATGTGTTAATTCAAGACCTATGTGGTACTCAGATAAAACACTTGAAACTCTATTAAACTAACAAAAAAGTCTTTTTTGCATAAATGCACCATTTAACTCCCCACTCCTACATCCTCTGTATAAAAGGGACCCAAAAATCCTATTCAGGGCTTGGTTTTTATTAGGATAGGAGTCTGCCGAGTCCAGCTGGTCATAATCTTCCTTCTCAGCTTCTCCTGTCCTGCCCTTCAATACTGCATACACCTGACTTCTCTCTCCACAGCACTTTAGGGCTTCCTTAAAAGCCCTATTCTCAGAGCACAGTCAATATATTTTTTTAAACTATTTGTATTAGTCTGTCAAAGGGGTGCTGCTGCAAAATACAAAAAATCTGCTGGCCATTATAAAGGGTATTTATTTGGGGCAGGAGCTTACAGATACCAGGCCATAAAGTATAAGTTACTTCCCTCACCAAAGTCTATTTTCACGTGTTGAAGCAAGATGGCTGCTGATGTCTGTGAGGGTTCAGGCTTCCTGGGTTCCTCCCTTCCTGGGGCTTGCTTCTCTTTCCTCTGTGCACTTACTTCCTGGGGCTCCAGCTTAAGGATTCAGCATTAAACTACAACATCCAATCTCCAATATCAAAAACCCTCAACTCTGTCCTTTGTCATGCCTTTTATCAGTGAGTCCCCACCCACCAAGGGGCGGGTACTCAACACCCTACTGATATAAGAGGTTTACTTGATTACTTAATCCAATATAATCTCATGCCCAGAGGAAAAGTCAAGTTTACAAACATAATCCAATATTTCTTTTTGGAATTCATCAATAATATCAAACTGCTATAGTGAACTTGTTGAATATCAGTTGACCGTATATGTGAGCATCTATATCAGAACTTTTAATTCTGTTCCATTGGTCAGTGTGTCTATCTTTGTGCCAATATCACGCAGCTTTGACCGCTGTAGCTTTGTAGTATGCTTTAAAGTCAGGTAGTGTGATTCCTCCAATTTTGCTTCTCTTTTTCAAAAAATTTGGAGCCCTTTGCCCTTCCAAATTAATATCATAGTTAGCTTCCAATTCAGTAAAAAATGCTATTGTAATTTTTTATTGGGATTTCATTAAATCTGTAAATCAGTTTGGGTAGGACAGACATCTTAATGATGTCTTCCAATCCATGAACATGAAATATTCTTCCGTTTATTTAGGTCTTCTTTGATTTCCCTTAACAATGTTGTGTAGTTTTCTGTATACAAGACGTTTACATCTTTAGTTAAGTTTATTCCTAGGTATTTGATTCTTTTAGTTGCTATTGAAATGGAATTTTTTTCTTGATTTCCTCCTCAGATTACTCATTATTGTTGTACAGAAATGCTACTGATTTTTGTGTGTTGATCTTATATCCTGCCACTATACTGAACTTGTTTATCAGCTCCAGAAGCATTGCAGTTTTTCAGGGCTTTCTATGTATAGGATCGTGTCATCTGCATATAGTGACATTTTTACTTCTTCCTTTCTAATTTGGATGCCTTTTATATCTTTCTTGCCCACGTGCTCAAGTAAGTACTTCTAACACAATGTTAACTAAGAGTGGTAACAGTGGGTATCTTGTCTTGTTCCAGATCTTAGAGGGAAAGCCTTTAGCATTTCACCATTGAATATGTTGTTAGCTGTGGGTTTTTCATATATACACTATATCATGTTGAGGAAATTTCCTTGTATTCCTATCTTTTGAAGTGTTTTTATCAAGAAAGTGTACTGCATTTTGTCAAATGCTTTTTCTGCATCAATAGAGTTGATCATGTGATTTATTTCTTTCAATCTGTTATGTGGTGTACTACATTGATTGATTTTCTTATGTTGAACCATCCTTGCATACCAGGAATGAAACCCACTTGGTCATGGTGTATATTTGTTTGATGTGTTGTTGAATATGATTAGCGAGGATTTTAGCATCCAGGTTCATTAGAGAGGTTTACCAGCAGCTCCCAGGAAAATCTCCATTCTCAGGCTGTTTTGGTTATTTGTTTAGACTTAAGAGTTAAGCCCTGGGGCATCCAAAAACAAAACAATAGCAATCTGCTGGCAACATCACAATAGCCCAAGACTGTGAATACAGGTGGAATAAACATGAGCCTGGCCAAAAGTCTAAGGGGAAGTTCTGGAGAACTAGACAATAAAAGGGAACTTTGAAAAGCTCTGACAGAGTCCTGTAAACCTTTATCTGAGCTTTGTGATCCTGGAAAACAGCAAAAGTTGAAGAAATCACACATCTCCTCTTTATGTTCTGAGAAATGACTTACTGCAAAGAGCTACTCTTCTTCATATGACTTAGACAGGGATCAAGGATGCACCCTTTCTTTAGGTATAACAAAGCCTGACATAAACCCTCTAATTGTCATTGTTTTGCTCATAAATGTTTAGCTGAATTGTTTGTACCCACTGGCCAATTTGGACAAAATACCTGCTAACTTTCGGTGACCAAATTTTTGCTAAGCTTCTCTCCTCTTGGGTCCTGGAACTTTGATGTATCTTCAGTCTGAGCCAGGATCAGATGTGGAGCCACACTCCTTAACAGTCCCTCCCAAGAACTGACTGAAGACAAGGAAAAACATTTCCTGCTCAACTGTCCAGTCATGCCACTCATTCATCCCACTGCCCCACACCCAGTTCTTTCTAGCTTAGTTTACCACCCACCATAAAAGAAAGTTCTCTTCTACCTGACTTTTGAGATGCTTGTGGATCTCATGGTTTGAAAGTTCTTATATTGTAATAGTCTTTTCTAATAAAATCTTTCCTTACCTAAGTCTGAATTTTTAAAAAAGATTTATTTATTTACTTTTTTTTTCACTTCCCCCAGATGGTTATCTTGTCTGTCTACTTGCCTTCTCCGGGAGGCACCAGAAACTGAACCTGGTACCTACCACATGGGAAGCGAGTGCCCAACAGCCTGAGCCACATCCACTCCCCATTAAGTCTGAAATTGTTTCTATTTGACATCGGGAAAGACCTGGGAAAGGAGAAGGCCCCATGTATTCACTTCTGCCTAACCCTGAGACTCTGCTCAAGTAGGATGTAAAAATAGAAGCTGTCTTGTAAACTAACTGAAGTGTGAAGGTATGCCTGCAGACATAGATTCTGTTGGCAAAGGGTGAAAGATATACAAGCAGAGCATTTAAGGAAATCCTCTGACCAATTATTTGCTGACCCTTACATTTATTGACCCAGGGTTGCCAACTTAGGAAGCCAGGCTTAAAAATAAAAAGAACTAAAAAAAAAATAGAGAATTCTGTGACTGCACATGCAGGGAATACAGCATCTACAGAATTGTCTGGGAAAGTTGATAAACAAGCAGCAACAAAGAAAAAAACAGCAACAACAAATTCCCATATTCCTTATATTCATATATTTCCTTACCTGTGTAAAAAGAGCATAGCTGGCCTAATACTGTTATCCTTGGAAAGTCTTGCTTGCAAGGTTCACCCTTGGCTGTCATCTGGGGATGTGGATTTCAGGACTGTTCCAACCAATTCCCTAAGTGATAAGTGTGGTTCACTGTGCCAACAATGTGGTTTATATTTAACACCTGCTTTCCTTCTGAGAATATGGAATTTTGGTATATACTAGACAACATGCTATACAGAGGATGCCTATGATGACCAGTTCCAAATAAAAATCTTGGGCAATGAGTCTGCAATGGGTTTCCTGGGGAGAAATGTTGTACATATGTTGCTACACTTTTGTGTTGGAGGGAGAATGAGTTCAGTGTGACCTCGCAAAGCAGGTAGAAAGCATAAAAAAAGGTAGAACGCATAAGAAAGCCTGCATATGGATTCCACCAGACCTCACCTGTGTATTTCCCTTATGATTTGGCTGTGCATCCTTAGTATACCACTGTAATAAATCTTAGCCATGAATATAAGAAAGGGGAAAAGAATGACTAAACCCTGCTGCCTTGATGGCCATCCATGGTATGAACCAGCAGCTGAGCTGCTTTCAGTTGTAAGAGGTAAAAGTGACCTATGGAATTTAAAAATGATGGATCCAATATTTGAATATGATTAAAAGAGGAAATGTTAGATTGTATATATGGTAACAATAAAATTTTTGAAAAAGCCACTTAACTATCACTACACAGTGAACCCTAAGTTAAACCATGGACTTTATTTAATAGTACAGTTATAAAAATGTGCCATCATCAATTGTAAAAAATGTTCCACATCAATGCAAGGTTTTGGTGGGTAGTGTATGGGAATCCTGTATTTTATGCACGGATTACTCTGTAAATCCACAACGTCTCTATTAAAAAAAAAACCGAACCCTGGAGAGTTGGCTTGCTGGATTCCCTGGGTACTTTTGACCATGCTGGGCAAAATGAAGAAAAAAATCGAAGCCCTGGTGAAGCCTTTGGTTTTTTCTCCTCCAAGTGGAAGGATAAAGGGCCCCAAAATTGCCAAAATGGGCTTTGGATGTGCCAAAAACAATAAAAATTAGTTTGTAGTTGATCTTTTCTCTAGGTGGAAGGGTCTAAAATTCCTGAAGTTGGGCTTGAGTAAATCAAAAGTGCTAAAAGCTTGTGTTGCTTTCTATTCCACATGGGAGGAAAAAAATATTAAATTAGGTCCCAGGGCTGAAGCAAGCAAGGATTTAGATAAACTGGGGGGGGGGGTGGGGGGGGGTGGGGTTGTGAATTAAAGAAAACAAAAACACTCCTGCTATTTCTTCAGTCTGCTGGCAGCAGCTTTCCTGAATCTTGCATTCCAGCCAGGATATCCCAGAAACTGGGATGTTAACCCTATAAATACTGAATTTGCTATAGGTTTAAGTAAACACGGAATAGGAGAAAGAGGGGAAATTTTGAAAAAATGGCTTGTGGACATATGAAAAAAAATTGATGTTAAATATTATATTTCATAAATGCTAGAGGGATCATCATGAAGGAAAGCTGGGAGGAAGAAGTATCCATGAGCTACAACTCCCTGGCTTATTGCCACAGCGGGAAAATTATAATACAGACATTCTGAATAATTGAAACAACAGATCTTTGTAATGATTTTGCCTATTGGACCCTCTGGGAAAAGGGAGACAAAGTAAGAAAAAGGAGAGTCTTCACATAGAGATAATCCCTTTGGAGTTTTAAAAAGCAAATATTTTACTTTATACCAAAAGCAGGCAACAAAAGAAAAAATTGATAAATTGGACTTCATCAAAATTTAAAATGTTTGTGTATCAAAGGACATTATCAAGAAAGTTAGGGAAGCAGACTTGGTTCAATGGGTAGAGCATCCGCCTACCGCATGGGAGGTCCAGGATTCAAACCCAGGGCCTCCTGACCTGTGTGGTGAGCTGGCCCACGCACGATGCTGATGCGCGCAAGGAGTGCCTGCCACGCAGGGGTGTCCCCGCGTAGGGGAGCCCCACACGCAAGGAGTATGCCCAGTGAGGAGAGCCGCCCTGCCCGAGGAAAGCACAGCCGGCCCAGGAGTGAGGCCGCATACACAGAGAGTTGATGCAGCAAGATGACACTACAAAAAGAAACACAAATTCCCGGTGCCACTGGCAAGAATACAAGTGGACACAGAGGAACACACAGCGGATGGACACAGAGAGCAGACAACTGGGTGAGAGGAGGAGAGAGAAATAAAATAAAATAAATCCTTAAAAAAATAAAACATTTAAAAATTTAAAAAAAGAAAGTGAAAAGACAATCTATAGAATAGGAGAAAATATTTGCAAATCATATATCTGAGGAGGGTTTAATATCCAGAATATATAAAGTACTCCTACAACTTAACAACAAAAATGGGAAATTTTGTTGTATGTATTTCCCCACAATAAAAAATTTTAAAAGCAGTTACTTGTTAAGAAATGCTTTTGTGGGAACCAAATCCTTGAACCCTTAGAGGGAGATGCTCTTCCAGCTTGATTTGCATGTTTTTTTAGCTTATTTTTTCTATTGAGATTTAATTCACATACCATAAAAGTCATACTTTCGAAGTGTTGATTCAGTGGTTTTCAGTATATTCCCAAAGTTGTACAACTATCACCTCTACCTAAAAAGAAATCCTTTACCTCTTTATTAGTAACCACTCCCATTTGCCCTTCTCAGCTCCTCATAACCGCTAATCTACTTACTGTCTTGAAGGATTTGCCTATTCTTGACTCATATAAAGAATGATACAATATGTGTCCTTTTTGTTTCTAACTACTTTTACTTAGCATAATATTTTCAACCATGCTGTAGTATGAATCAGTACATCATTTCTTTTTATGGCTTAGTAATATTCCATTCTACGGATATATATTTTATTTATCGATTCATCAGCTGATGGCATTTAGGTTGATGTGCTACTTTTTAGTTGGTCACAATTTGGACTCCAAAATTGCCAAGACAAAAAGTCTAAGGAAAGCCCTGCCTGTTGCTTGGACTGGGAACACAGGTGTCCGGCTCTACAATGTCTAGGCTTCACTGCCAAAGAAAAACCATGTTTTTTTTTTTTTTTAAATCTTGACTTCACAGGTCCTAACTGCCTAGGAATACCTCTAAAGTGAAAACTGACGCTCCTTGAGCTGCTTCAGCCTCAGCACACTTACTGTGTTGCATAGGTATCAGATAAAATACCTTTGTTCGATAAACAAACCAAACCTATGAAAACATGGATATTAGCTGGACAAGGTAGATCACTTGCAGAAGTCCACAGGAAAGGGCTTATTCCCTAATGGAACCATCTGAAATCAAGCTGCTGATTAGCTTTCTCATTTGGATGCAGAAGTGATTCCTGCTGAAAGCTTCAAGTTAAGGAAGGCCTTGTCACAGGGAGTGTGACTCCTCTATCCACTCCTGCTTCTGAGAGATTCAATTCAGGGGATATCCGGCTATTGTTGATCTGTTACATTCAGCTTTCAGGAAGGATTAGTTGAAGTTTGCCAGCAATGTACTGGCAATAGCCTAACTCTCCTTTCCTTGCCCTTGTCCTGGTACCACACATCTTAGTAAGGAAGTTTGATTATTAAATGCAGTTATCTGCAGAAAGGGATGGATCTTTTCCGGGCTGCGTATTGGATAACTGACCCAGATGAAATGGTCATGTAAACCCATTTCATTAAAAATTTGAAATGTTAGGATTTTATCCTTACCAATTCCTGGACATGATGCTAAATTGCATACAAATGTTTTTCTGTGAAAATGCTTTTGGCCTCCCTGCATACAAAGGTCTCCATGAGAGTAAATGATTGGGAAAAAACATAAAATTATGACACACTGATTTTGCAAAAATGAAGGAAAAAACAAAACCCCAGCAGCTGGGGATAGTGATAATTTGCTTTTCAAAACTGTTCCTGGAAGTTTCCCCTTCTTTTCTCAAAGAACACTATATTATAGAAACTTCCCCTTCTGCTTCCAAAGAACGCGGTGTTGCCTTTCCAAGCTGCTTCGAGTGCCTGGAATTCAAACTGACTGCTGAACCTGTTATGGCACCTGACAGGGCTATGAAAAAGCAGGGATGGGTGGGGGCCCCAGGGCAGCCCCAGCTGCTGCACTTTCTACACAGAACACCTCCAGATGCCATCCACGCCCCTGAGGTAGATGAACTGGTTTTAGACAAGCAAAACTGTCTGAAACTGACTCCTTCAGGCAGTGCTTCTGCCTGAACTGAATTATTTGGTTTGGACTGGCAACCCTAAGGGTGGCAAGTCTTCTGATAGTCTGTGCTACTGCCAGACTAATGCATCTTCTGTTTAGGGTACCCTAGTGATTGTAACTCTTAGTTTCAAATCCAAATGTGCCCTCTGGGATTGTACTTCTTGTGTATGAACTCTATGATGACATTGCCTCAGATCTGAAAAGCATTCAGGTAAGCTTTAACTTACTGGCCAGAGTTGTGCTGTGCTTACTTTGATGCTTTGGGACAGATAAAAAAAGCTAATACAGAAACACTGGATTTTCTAAGGTAGTCCTTTATGGTTTAATGTGGCATTTGTTTAAACTGGCTAAATCAAAGACCCCTGGAGGGTATACTTAAGGCTAATACTGCACTTGGGTTTCACCCCGTTGTGTTGGGTTCTATTGATAATAATTTTGCTGTTAAGATGCCTTAGCCATGGGCCAAGGACATATACTTAGCAGAAAAAGGTATTTTTTGTGTAACTGTGTAATCTAAGTTTCTTTTAAAAAATAAAAATAAAAAAGTATATTAAAAAAGAAAAAGAAAAAGAAAAAAAGAAAAGCATTAACATAACAGACCTGATTCTGCTGTCCTTAGGAAGGCCCTTGGTTGGCAACTGGGAACTTAAATGAAGGGAATTTCCTACTATGCCCTAACTGATAAAGGTGACTGTGCCTAGACTCTGCAAACAATATATTTAATGCTGAATACCTGATTTTCTTCTGGAAGTCTAAAATTTTGGTATTTTCTGGGCAAAAACATGAGCTCCCAATGAAGATGTGGGCATTGAGTCTAAGACCCATTAATACACTGGGGAGCTTGGTGTGAAACCTCAAAGGAAGGAAAAAGCATAGGGAAGCCTGCATGGATTCCTCCAGACTCCATCTGGCACTGTTTCCATTAAAATCCAGCTGTATATCTGTGGTATATCACTGTAATAAATCTTAGCCCTGAGGACAACTATATGCTATGTCCCCTGAGCCCTTCTAATAAATCTCTGAATGTGGGTGTGGTCTTGGAGACCTCCAAGAAAAATGTCTGAAAAGTTATACAACCTTGTGTTAGCATAGCCTCTGTGTTTGGATCATGATTTTCTTTATTATTTATTTATTTATTTCTCTCCCCCCCCCCCCAGTTGTCTGCTCTCTGTGTCCATTCGCTGTGTATTCTGTGACTGCTTTATCCTATCAGTGGCACCGGGAATCTGTGTTTCTTTTTGCTGCATCATCTTGCTGTGTCAGCTCTCCATGTGTGTGGTGCCATTCTTGGGCAGGCTGCACTCTCTTTAGCGCTGGGCGGCTCTCCTCAGGGGGTGCACACCTTGCATGTGGGGCTCCCCGCCTACGCCAGGAACACTGCGTGGCAGTACACTCCTTGTGCACATCAGCACTGTGCATGGGCCAACTCCACACGGGTCAAGGAGGCCCGGGGTTTGAACCGCAGGCCCCCATGTGGTAGGCATAAGCCCTAACCATTGGACCAAGTCTGCTTCTCATGATTTTCTTTTAATTTAGACTGCCTTTTAATTTAGCAGTGGCCATGTATATTTATGCAATTTTTAATTTTGTAAAAAGGAAGCTAGTCTCCAAAAAGATATTTTTATTAATACATATAGCCACTGTTAAATAAATAAGTAGTCTTAAATGGTCTTCCCTGGAACTTTGAGAAAAACCTCAAGATACTGTATAAATAGATGTCATGTCTGAATGACTGTTCTTTGTTTCCTTTGGCATCCTACACCTACTTTTATTAACACTGATTTTTACAATGGATCAAGGAAGTTGGAGTTCTGCCTAGAAAAGAATACTTAATACTTCCTAAAACATCACTGAAGATGTTTTAAATTTTACTTTCTTTCATGGATCTTCCTGATATATGAGTTTATTTGCTTTTAGTTCATTCCCTTTAGACATGAAGCCCTCAAACAGCTATTTAATCTTATTCTATTAGTGCCACTTTAAGTGATGGTTAGGCTCCTGTGTCAACATGGTCAGATAATGGTGCCCTGTAGTTTGTTCAAGCATGCACTGACCTAATTGCTACTACGAGGACATTTTGTGAACTTAAATCATTAGTTGATTAGTCTGTGGCTGATGATATCTACAATCAATTGAGTAGATTGCCTTCAGCAATGAAAGAGGCTCATCCAATCAGTTGAAGGCCTTAAAAGGAAAAGTGATGATTTCATAGTTAGAAGAGAGAATTTTCATCTCTACCTCCAGCCAGCCTCTCTGGGGGAATTTATTGAGGACCTTCATCTGTGTTCCTGGCTTGCAGCCTGCCCTACAGATTTGGAATTGTATATCTCCACAGTTCTGTGAGACAATCTTATAAAATCTCATAATATTTACAGACATTTCCTGTTGGTTCTGTTTCTCTGGAGAACCCTGAATAATACACTTTCCATCTAATATCACTAAAGTAAAAACTATAAGGCATAAAGCATACTGCATAGACCTATTTACCTTCACAGGGCTCTTTTGTTCTCAGTACAATAAGATAACTTATTGTCAGCAGAATATTTCTCCCATATGAATACTCAAGGTGTGTCTTCTGACTTCTCTAAGAGACTTTATCATACTCTCCCTTACATTTATTTCTGCACATATTTGATCTTTTTTAACTCTATGTCCCCTCAACTACTAGAATAAGGTCTGGCAGGCTGTGGGCAGGAAATAAATATCAAAGTAGACAAACATGTACCTCAAGGATACTCATCACAGAGTAGTTTTTTTTTCCTTCATTTTTAAAAAAAAGATACATAGATCCACAAAATGTTACATTAAAAAACAGTTTTTGGTAACTATAAATATAACAGGAAAGAGGTGAAATAAATTATAGGTAGCTATTATTTATGCATTAGTTTTTAATAATGATGGCCTTAATTCATATTAAATGTTGAAAAACATTTATGATGAATTTCTAAGACAGGTTAACAAAGTGTTGGAAGGTTATGTATAGTTATAAATAAGAACAAGGTATGTGGTTAAACTTTCAGTATATCAGTCTTAGCTCTGAAAGTTAGTAAATACATGCCTTGTGTGATGGTTAGGCTAATGTTTCAACTAGGCTAGGTAATTGTGCCAGTTGTTTGGTGAAGAAAGCACTGGGCTAATTGTAATACAAGGACATTTATGAACTTTAGTCACCAGTAAGCTTATTGCATAGATGGCTAAACACATCTACAATCAACCAAAGAGTCAGCAATGAGTGATGTTTTTATCCAATCAGTTGAATGCCTTAAAAGGGGAAATGATTTCAGCATTCAGAAAGAATTTTCCAACTTGACTTTGGAAAGCTAACATCTCCTGGAACTCATCAAAGACCTTCATCGGAACATGTGGTTTGCAGTCTGCCTGTGGAATTTGGACTTGTGCATCCCCACAGTCACGTGAGGGAATTTTATAAAATCTGTACTATTTACAAATATCTCCTGTTGATTCTGTTTCTCTAGAGAACCCTAATACACCTTGGCCAATGTTTTATCTGTACTGCCTTGATTTCCTCATCAATAACACGGCAGACAATATAATACTTTAGTATGTACCTTAAAGCGTTGTCAGGATTGAGAAAAAAATAAAGCATGTGCATATCCCATAAAAAGTACCTAAAAGTCACCTAATAAATACTTATTTTATTGATGATGAAGAGACTATTTCATGCATTGTACTCCATTAGCATTAAAGGAATTCTCTTCTGTCCTACCCATTTTTTTCTGAGTGAAATTTGAGCTTTTTAGACCTGGACTTTCTTAAAATACTGATAAATTACAGAGCACAGCATACAAATTACTCTTCACTAACATTTTCCACAAAGATTTTCAGAAAGAAAGGGAGGGCAGCTACACCACTGTGCCTCATAAAACTAAACAAGAGGGAAGCGGATTTGGCCCAATGGATAGGGCATCTGCCTACCACATGGGAGATCCAGGGTTCAAACCCAGGGCCTCCTGACCTGTGTGATGAGTGGGCCTACATGCAGTGCTGATGCACGCAAGGAGTGCCCTGCCACACAGGGGTGACCCTGCATAGGGGAGCCCACGTGCAAGGAATGCGCCCCATAAGGAGAGCTGCCCAGCACGAAAGAAAGTGCAGCCTGCCCAAGAATGGTGTCGCACACATGGAGAGCTGACACAGCAAGATGATGCAACAAAAAGAGACACAGATTCCGGTGCCACTGACAAGAATACAAGCGGACACAGAAGAACACACAGCTAATGGACACAGAGAGCAGACAACTTGGGGGGGGTGGGGTGGCAGGGAAGGGGAGAGAAATAAATAAAAAATAAATCTTAAAAAAAAAAACTAACACAGGAGAATCTGATGAGGAAGCAAATTGAGAATGTTAACAGAAAATTAATCTTGTTTACTGTCTGACCCAGATTTTTATGCATATTTATAACTATTAACAGCTAATATTGTTATTTGAAATTATAAACCTATCCTTGATAGTGTGATTTGTGTAACAGAGTAACCCAAGATATCCGGTCTTGAGAGATTAGTGTGATCTTGTGAAGGTTACCTAAATCTTTAAAAAGAAATAAAAACCCTAATTCTTCAGTAGCTACCTTACTTGATAATTTATTCTCCTGGTAATTATGCATAAATTGATATCTGTGCAATTCTAAAAGAAACTCAGAAAGATGGTCAAATCAGTTGGGCATCATTGGCACTTCCTTCTTATCCCTATGTACATGGATGTGTATCAAAACCAATGACTGGAGGGCAGCTCTGTTTCCAGGCGGCACGTGGGACTTAAACCCTAGAGCTGCTCCTGCCATCACCAACATGGAGACTTGGTACCGAGTCCCATTCTTAGTGTTCGAATGTCCCAGCCGGAAGCTGAAGAAGCTGCCTTAGGTGCACATGCTGTCGGCTGTGACTGTGTATGCTCTGGTGGTGGTGTACTTCCTCATCACTGGAGGAATAATTTATGATGTTATTGTTGAACCTCCAAGTGTTGGTTCTATGACTGATGAACATGGGCATCAGAGGCCAGTAGCTTTTCTGGCCTACAGAGTAAATGGACAATATATTATGGAAGGACTTGCATCCAGCTTCCTGTTTACAGTGGGAGGTTTAGGATTCATAATCTTGGATCGATCCAATGCAGCAAACATTCCAAAACTCAATAGATTTCTTCTCCTATTCAGTTTTTTCATGGCTAGAGTATTGATGAGGATGAAACTACCAGGCTATCTGATGGGTTAGAGTATCTTTTGAGAAGAAATCAATAGATACTGGGTTTACTCCTGTTAATGAAGTTTTAAAGGCTGTACCAATCCTTTAATATGAAATGTGGAAAAGGATGAAAAGCAGCAGAGGAAGAAACATCTTATGAAAACGTAGGAAGCTTATTAAAGCTTGGACTAGAATTTCTTCTTGGTAATACCAGAGAGACAATCTTATCACAGTATTTTTTCCTGCTGACCTACGCTGGCATACCAATGATGCTAAGTCAGGTTTTCTTCTTAGTTTTTCATTTCTAGAAGGAAATATGCTCCATTTATACAACTGTAATATTGAATAAAGTAATTTTTTTTTACAACTCCCTTAACAGTTTTTAGAGATGGAATTTCTGATTTTTCAAAATTAATGTAAAATCAGGAAGCAAGATCCTTTAACTTGAGAATGCTGGACAGTTGATCAGCTTTACCTATGGTGCTTTGCCTTTAAACAGAATGTGTGATAGTATGTTATTTCAGATATGTATGTAAAATTGTTTCCTGAACAATAAGATATATGAAAGGAGTAGAAATAAATAAGTTTTCTAATTAAAAAGAAAACAAAAAACAAAAAACCAATGACTGGGTTGAACTCCATTTTCAAGTTAAGAGACAGAGGTCTTTTCTCATTTGACCAAGTAGTGTGAATTTTTTTCCTTTTTGGACAAAACAAAACCAAAAATAAACATTCATACAAAGAAATATTTGGAAGAATGCAAGCTAAAATATTAATAGCGATTATTTCTGGATGCTGGTACTATGAGTTTGTTTTATTTTAAGGTTCTGGGGGGCTGGGGATTTAATCTGGGACATCATATGTGGGAAGCCAGCACTCAACCACTGAGTCACAATGCTTCCCTGAGTTGATTTTTTCATTCGTTAGGTTGTTTTTTGGTTTTCGTTTCTTTTGCTTGTTGATTATTTTTTGTTGTTGTTTTTTCAGGAGGCACTGGGAATACATGTGGGAGGTGGGCACTCACTGCTTGAGCCACATCCTCTTCCCAACTAAGTACTTTCAACTTCCTATTATTTAAGTTCAACTTAGATTACTGAGTTTGTTTCCAACAAGGTTGTGCTAATTCCATCTCCAAGAATATATAATAAATCTATTTCCATTTAAAGGATTTTTCTAAAATGTTGGAAGCTAGGCAAGCTCAGGGGTTCTTAACCAGGACTCCATGGACTCCTATGGAATCCATGGAAGGATTTCAGGGAGTCTGTAAACTTGAATGGAAAATTAAAAAAAAAAAACAATATTCTTGAGGGGACATGTTGGTATGTGATATATTTATTCAATAATATTCAATATAGTGTGGACTTGGTAAGGGTCCATGGTTTTCACCTGACTGGCAAAGGGATCCACGGAGCAAAAAAGGTTAAGAACCCCTAGGCTAGCTTCTATCTATTGAGAGAACCATGAGCAAACACCCTGTCAGAATGATAGGGAACAGAATTAAAATCAGTGTAACTGAAATAAGTAAACCTACCAGGTCTTGTAAATTATTTTACTGTATTCCATCAACATAATAAGACACTTTCAATATCAAGACTTGTGAATGAGCACAATTGGTTAAATGGCAATTTATACTGAATAAATAGTATTTGGTCCATAGCAGAGGCTTAACAAATGTGACTTTACTATTGCTTTTCTTCACTAATGACCAGGAAAGGTAACCTACTGGATATAATCCTTGAAAAGCTGCTTATAAGTGCCTATCATAGTATGGTGGTTGAACTGGTATATACCCCAGAAAAATATGTTCTTAAAATCCCTGTGGGTATGAACCCATTGACCTTTTGTTGAGGCGTGATCCATCTCAATCAGGATGGGTCTTAATTCTATTACTGGAATCCTTATAGAGATCAAAAGATGCTACCATGTGCCTTGTCATGTGACAGAGGAAACAAGAATCACTGACAGCCAGCCCCAGAAGGCCAGTCTTCTGGGAAAAAGTACCTCCTTGATGTTGTCTTGATTTGGACTTTTTTCCAGCCTCAAAACCACGAGTGAATAAATTCCCATTGTATAACCCACACCATTTCATGGTATTTGCTTGAGCAGCCCAGGAAACTAAAACACAAGTTAAACTGATTTCTTGAGTACTTTCATTCGTAAACATGAATACTGTGTAGCATTACATTATATATTTTTATATTACTATTGTTTAATTTTTACTATCTATATGATTTATATCACTTGGATATAATGTGTCTAACTTAATATATACATAATACAATAAATTATTTTTGAACTCCTTTTAAAATTCATTTCCAGGTGTAAGTAGTCAATTCTAGGTCAGTGGGTTAAAACTTTTTTGGGTCATGTATGTCTTGAAAATTTCATAAAATTATAAACTTTTTGCACCAGAAAAATATGCATTAAGAAATACTACAATTTAGCATGTAATTCCAAAGTAATTAAATTATTTCAGGTTAATGACTCCTGTTCTAGACCATCTTAGTATATGGCTCATTTCCTTACTTTCAAATATCTGTCAAATGAACTTCATATTTTTATTGTTCAGATCTATGACTATGGAATGAATATCCACAGAATAATAATAAGTTGGGTTTTTGTTTTGTTTTGAAGATTTTTTTTTTTTTAAAGATTTTATTTATTTATTTAATATCCCCTCCTCCCCTGGTTGTCTGTTCTTGGTGTCTATTTGCTGCGTCTTGTTTCTTTGTCCGCTTCTGTTGTCGTCAGCGGCCGGGAAGTGTGGGCGGCGCCATTCCTGGGCAGGCTGCTCTTTCTTTTCACGCTGGGCGGCTTTCCTCACGGGCGCACTCCTTGCGCATGGGGCTCTCACGCGGGGGACACCCTTGCGTGGCACGGCACTCCTTGCGCGCATCAGCACTGCGCATGGCCAGCTCCACACGGGTCAAGGAGGCCCGGGGTTTGAACCGGGGACCTCCCATATGGTAGACGGGTGCCCTAACCACTGGGCCAAAGTCCGTTTCCCGAAGATTTTTTTTTTTTTTTTTTTTTTTAAAGGAGGTACCAGGGATTGAATCTGGGACCTTATACATGGGAAACATTCACTCAACCACTGAGCTACACTCACTCTCCAATAGGGTTTAATGTAAGCACTGACTGTCAGCCATTGTTCTAGTCTTTGTTCATATTAACTTTTCTAATCCTCACAAAAATCCTTTGAAATTGGTACAATTATTATTCCCATTTTACAAACTATGGGACAGAAAGATTTTGAGTATATTTCCCAAATTCACACATAGTAGTGACAAGCCAAGAATTGAATTCAGATACTCTAGATTAGAGATCAGCAAACTTTTTTGTAAGGGCCAGATAGCAATTTAGGCTTTGTGGGCCAAGAGGCAAAATCAAGTATAATATGAAGATGCTTAAATAACCAGATAGGAATATTTCCATGATTTTTTGTTGACAAAATTCAAAACTTTATTTGTGGACACTGAAATTTGAATTTCATATGAATTTTATGTGTCACAAAGTAGTATTCTTTACTAAAAGCAATTGATTGTACACTTTGGATAGATTGTCAGGTATATATCTCAGTAAAACTCCTTTAAAATATTGTTCTTTTGATTTGTTGCCAACTACTGAAAAATGTAAAAACCAGTCTTAGTTTATAGGACATTAAAAAATAGGCTACAAGCTGGATTTGGCTCATAGGACATGCCAGCCCCTTCTCTAGATCGAGACCACAAAACCATATTGCCTCTCAGATTACACTATTATGACTTGAAAAATATGGATGCCACCAAACCTCACACAAGAGCTGGATGGTACCACACAGATCTCATGGATTTACAGGGAAAAAAGTCCCTGTCCTTCTTGACAGAGATCTCTGCACACATGCATGCATACACCAGTTATATTAATCTAAAAGGCCTCCAAAACAGAAAATAGTTACTTATTTACTGAAACCAATCAAACCACATCCTCACTTGCTTTTTTCCACTCAGTTCTCTAAAGAAGATATAAAGTACCTAGTGTATAATTCTGTCTAAGCACTGGTTTCCTCCATAACAAATCTCCACATAAAGGAGGACTATTTTTATGCTATTGGAATGCTTGGACAAAAAAAGCACATGGGTGATCTGAACATGTTGCTCAATGGTTATATGAAAATTAACTACATGTCAGAAAATCATTTGATGAGGCCCTGGGGAATGGGATCCGTCCTCATGGTACCCTCATTAACTAGGAAGAGAAGGCTTAGGGACCAAGCAAATGGATGTCACTATCAAGCAGGGTATTTCAGATGAAGTTATTCTATATCCTGAAAAACAAAAATGCATTTCAAAGAAGCAACTCAAAGTGACCTCTAGCTTGGCTTTGTTCTACAACTGCAATGCTTTTCTCCTCCTCAGGGCTATTCATCTGCAGTAGGCAAAACTTGGAAGGAAAAGGATATCATGACATATCACGCCTTTCTTAGAGCCCAGACAGGCTTTAATCATCCACATTAAATCATCCACATTAAACATACCCATATGGAAGTATGAGAAACAATGGAGTACTGCTGACGCTTCATTGTATAGGAAAACTAGGTCAGAGTCACTGAAGCCTGGGACTGGATGGAATCTGTTTCTAAGTTCACCAGAGCTAAGAAAATGCTGTGGACGTGCAATAGGCAACTTGCCCGCACAGAGGCTTCCAAGAGGGATCTGAGGAAGGAATCCTATTCTTGGGCCTCAATGTCATGTCTTCCAAGGACCCTGCTTTGGGGGCGATTCCGGCTCTAAAGTCATCATAACAAATGTAGGGTTAAGCTTTAGTTGGAACCCCCATTCTAGGTCTCAAATATCCAACTTCCACTTTGACAGCCATTTCTGTGCATCTGGCATTTCTGTACAGTGTGGCTACAAAATGAAATGACAGAAGCCGTGAAAGAAAACCTAGTACAACAAATTCCAAGAAACCATGGAATTTAAAATTGGTCCCGGTGTAGACTATATGAATTGCACTGCATGCCTGCTGCATGTACTAGGATGGACAATGACACAGGGTGCACTGATGAAGAGCCATGCTTTGGCATAAGGGGCCTCTGTAGTTAAATAGTGCCTCGCCGCAGTCTTATACCCGCACAGATGGAGATACGTGGGGATCTTATCCAGAGTCCTCAGTACAGAAGTGCAAAAATGAAGTTCTACCCTCCTAAGTAAAAAAGGTCCCCTCGATCACGTTTGATCACAGTCTCGAAGTAGGTCACAATCGCGTTGTCACACGAACACTCGGTCACAGTGCAATACATATCACACTTAGCCATACAAAAGGACCCACCCCCGCTCCCAGTTCCTCAAGCCCAATTAGGACCACTGAGGGTCTCCCCACTGCGTACACACCCGGCCCCACCACCCACGCGCGCATGCACACACACAATCACACACTCGAAACGTACACCCCACACTGACACACACAACCAAAATCACACAATCCTCCTCCTCCGCATATCACACATACACAGGTCTGAGGTTCCGGCCTCCACTCTCCCCTTCCGCGCCTGGAACCCTTGAGCTCCTCCCGCCCCCCTACCCAGGTCACCTCAATTCACCACACAGAATTCGACGACTAACAAGGAAGCAGAAAATGAACCAGAGGCTGAAGTTTATTAGCTGCTTATGAGTCTGTGAGAAACATAGTCCAAGCCGGAAAAGCCCGGACGATGAGAAGTGCCGGCAAGAAGGATCACACGGCTCCTCACCAGCCGGCCCCGGAGACTCCTGGGAGCGCAAACCCACACAGGAGTGCGCAGGCGCAAGCGCAGGAGGCAGGTCCTTGGCCCCGGGTGAGGCTGGCTGGTCCTAGGGGCAGGGCAGGCCGAGGTGGGGACAGGGCGCTCCAGTCGGGAGGGAAGCGGGACCTGGGGGTTTGGGGAAGTCAGGGAGGGAACCGAGAGTCCGGGCCGAGCCTGGTAACTCCGAGGGAAGTGGAGCTGGGCCTGCCGTATCCAGACACTCTTGACGAATACGAGCGGAGCCTCGGGTGTGGTTCGTGGGCGTGACCCTGAGGGTGACCGCGAGTGTGAGCTGGAGCGAGCTCAGCGAGAGGGCCTTTTCGTCTGTTTTGACCCCGAAGAAGTCCCATCGCTTGGAGCAGGGCCTGGCACATAGCAATTGCTGTGTGTATGTGTGTCTGTGTGTGTACGCGCGCGCGCGTGTACCGAATGGGGGCGGTCTCCAGTTTCCAACCTGCTGGGTTTTGGAGTGAGTGAAAGTGGACCGAGTCCTGTTGCTATATGGGGTTTCCTCTGCATGTGTCTATTTTTAGATTAGGTGTGAGTCGTATTTGAGGCAGTGTGTGACTGTGGAAAAGCTAAAGTGGTTTGTAATGTGATTTTGTGACTTTGCCCGGAATTGTGTAATGTGCTGTTTGAGGTTGTGAATGACTGCGGGGACTATGGGATTGTGATTTTGTAAAGTATGTTTGACTGAATGTAACTATGCATGTGCCTGTAACCTGTTATTTGAAATGGTTTAGTGAGCATGGTGACCTACATAGTTGAATGACCGTGGTTAGATGGCTAGTTGGGTATATAAAATTTGGTTATCATTATTGGGCCAGTAAGCCTGCCTCCAAAGTTGTGACTCAGTAGCAATTTAGCAAATAAAATAGAGGAATAAACATTGGAAAGGAAGAGGTACAGTTTCCATAATTTCCAGATGGTAAGATTCATTACCTGGAAAGACCATTATTAACTAAGACAGTGTTTTAATTCAGAAAACAAAACAAAACAAAAAATTTTACCTCAAATTACCACTTTCAACATTTCTATAGGAGAGAGGTTTCCTACTCCTGGATAAAATCCTTGGCAAGTTCAATAGCTTTTTCAGGCATTATAAGATAATGAAGTGTTTAGGACACTTAATCACAAAGACAGTCCCATTTAGTAATTAAAGTAGTTATTTTACCAATTAAAATAGTAACTGTAGCAGTCAATACTTCAGACTTCATTTAACAAAAATACCCTCTCTGTATGAAGGCCTGCATAGTGAAAGAGTACCTGATCAGTTTCTTTTCTATTTTCATTACCTGAACTACTAAGAAGTATTGTTTAATAGTCAGTACTTACATTAACTATTAGTAAATTAATAATAGTTGATTTTCAATACTTTGCTTATTAGGTGGTGTGATACAGGCAAATCAGTAAAGAAATGAAGTAGAGAAATTAAATAGAAAGCACATATATCTTCAAACATAGGGAAATGTATGATAACGGTAGCATTTCATATCATTTGAGGAAGTATGGATTATACAATATGTGGTATTGCTACACCATTGCAAGGAAAAAAATCTTCACAAAACAAAACACTTTAATAGTCATATAGAAACTTAAAAAAATTATTTGCAGGGGAGTGGGTGTAGCTCAATGGTTGAGCACCTACTTCACAAATACTAGGCCCCTGGTTCAATCCTTAGTACCTCCTAAAAAAAGGAAAAAAAAAATTTGATACTTAAAACAGATAAAGGGTTAATTTCCTAAATTCAAAAAAAGAGAAGAGATAATGCCAACTAATTAGGAAATAAACAGAACCTACAAGAAATACAGATATCTTATAAGATGTCATTACAGAAAAGAAACAAGAAATGCCTTTTTTATTTTATTTTTTTTTTAAGAAATGCCTTTTAAATAATTAAAAGAAGCCTTTTCTCTCTCAAAATAAGATGTGTAAATTAGAACTAAAATTTAGATCTGATAGGCAAAGATTAAAAGTTATTGTCAACATTATTCATCAGAGTATAGGGAGACAGATATTCTTATACACTGCTGATGACAGTATAAACTAAAAGAAAGTCCAGAAAGTGCAGTTTATTCCTAAACCTGTGTTGTGTGGGAGATGGAAGGTGGAGCTGCAGGGCGTAAAGCACAATGTTCCTTCTCTCCAAACTATAACAGGTTGCCCAGATATATTCTACCTCACCAAGAGACTGGGTTTCTGGTATTGAGGAAGGAGCAGAATCTGTCTCATTTTTCCCACTAATGTCTCTCCTGAGTTTGTGTGGGGTACGCAGAGTAGGTACGTGCTGAAACAGTGAAAATTGATGCAGATTTAACTGAGTGATTCTAGGAGACCCAAGTCAAGTATGGCCTCACATGGCTCCTTTTATTCCCCGATCTCTACTTTCTCAGGACTCTTCCTTTTTCCAAAAGAAGAGCCCAAAAGAGAAGATTTCATCGTTGAAATCTCAAAGCCATGTCTCAGGTGAGGTGATGTTTCCTCTTGCCTTTCTGAAATATTTTTTTTTTCAGGATATATGACTGTTTGCTCCCTTGGTCTTAAATACCCTGGGTATTGGGATTTGCTTCCATGAAACTGGTCCCCAGGCAGGCTCTGGACTAGAGTGAAGCAAGCAAAGAGTCTGTGGTGTAAAATTTAAGGAGGTACTCTCAGGGCTATGCCTTCCTAAAATTTGTACCCTTGTGCCTCAGTGGCCTCACCCTAGCCCCAACCCTATTCCCAGTTTCTCTCATTCCAGCCAGATAAACTTAAGCATTCCCCAAGCATACCTTCTTGTTGTAGCCATATTAATTGGGTGTATCATTTATTATCTCCTTTCTCCATCTTCTCACCAAAGTACTGCTGGAACAGAAATGCATTATCTTGATTTAAATGAGAATATATCATTTGAATGAATCTACCTTGTCTAGACTCTGATTTGAATCTAAGTTGTGAGTAGTCAGGGAGTGAACATAGAAAACCTTGATCATCCCCACTGACCTAGGTTTTGCAGTGACATGATAGGAGGCAGAATTAGTAGATCGCATTATTAGTTTGTGGCGATGTGTCCTGTTTGTGAGGTGTTCAGGGTAAAGATTTGATCACAAGCTTGAACAGAAGGTTGAGATTTTGCATCCCTCCTCTCTGATCCTTCTGTCTGTTTTATCCTTGTTTGGCAGTAATTCTTAAAAACTGTGGCTTGCTAGTGAAAGCCTTTCCAGTATTCCAAATCTGTCATAGATTTATTTTTATCTTTTCAGTTCCTTCTAATTTTTAAATGTGGATGCCAGAGAAGGGAAAGCATATGCTTAATGTACTCTACTCAGCTAGAAATGTAACTCTTGAATTACCCTGCTCTTGAATCAAAGGCAGTGCTTTGTCCTGTTTTTCTTTCTTTCCCCTTTATCTACCATCCTTTAAAATATTGGTTTTCTCTAGATCCAAAGTTCTTAGCAAGGGATCCATAAAATTGAATTGAAATTTAAAAAAAAAATTACTCTTGTGGGGATGCATTGGTATGAGTGTGATATACTTATTAAATAGTACACAGTATAATGTGATCTTAGTAAGGGGTCCATGGTTTTCACCTGACTGGCAAAGGGGTCCGTGCAACAAAAAAGGTTAAGAATCTCTGCTCTAGATGCTACACTAGTTCTCTTTATTCCGCAGTCTCTTTTTCTCTATGCACAATCAGATCACTCTGAAGACTCTATTGATCATGTAGATTCTAGTGACTCTCAAACACATTTCTCCAACTTAGATCTCAGACCAGAGTGTGAGACCATGTATCCAATTTCCAACAGACCACCACCTGCATGTTCCATAGGCATTTCAAGAACATTTCCATGGTTTACCTTTAAGAGTATTCCCTCTAAAGTGCAAATTTTATCACACATGTGCTGACTTATCTCTTCATGTTCTTTACACTCTAAGCAACAGACCAAAAGTGGGCCAAGCACCACCATGGAATGTACAAGACAGGTTACTGAAAGGGAGGAAAACATGAACTGTTTACACTAACAATGTGGATTGCCATTAGTGCTGATCCATGATCTATAAGTAGAAACAAATATGTTGGGAGTATATGCATACATTTTTATGACCACTGCTTTGTAGGAAAAAATCCAGTTTTATTCTATAATAAGCCCACTTCCTACCTGCATATACCTTTTTCTTCTGAGAGTTCGAAGACTGTTTTCTAACATACTGTGCTTTTTGCTATTTCCTGAATTTACTAACTGGCTGTCCTCTCCCCATGAATTTTAAAAACTGATACTCTGCATTTGTACAAAACAGATTCATTGTGGGTAAAAAACTTTTATGTCCTCAAGAAAGACTAGGAGTATGAAATGAAATTTTTCTTCACTTCATGGCACTTTTATTGTACATACTTCACCTGTAATACCTACTGATTGTATGTATTTACATGCATGTCTCTCTTTTAGCCTATAACTTCTCAAGGCCAGGGCAGGGTTTTATTCATTTTGGTTCACCAGGCAACCAATCTCATTCAAGGCAACAGTGTAATTTCAGTATATGTTTTTAGCATGAGATAGTAAGTAAATAAAGAAGAATGTGTTTTCAGAGAGGTTTTTCTATAATATAAAACACGAAACAGGAAAACTGGTTCTGACCACTGAACATGGTCCCCCATCTAGTTCTCACCCAGTTCTGATCACTTCAGGATGAACTAGAGTATGCCCTTACAGGGATCAGTGTCATTCAAGGATGTGACTATGGACTTCACCCAGGAGGAGTGGCAACTACTGGACCCTGTTCAGAAGGCCCTCTACAGGGACGTGATGTTGGAAAATTATTGCCACCTCATCTCTGTGGGTAAGGAAAATTCCTTGAATCTTTCAGTGCCATCTCTCTCTTTCAAGAATTCCTGAAATATGGTTGCAAATGTAGCTCAGTGGTTAAGCGCCTGTCAAAGAATTCCTGAAGTATATGGAACTTTGAATTTCAGGGATCAGAGATGATGAATATCTTTCATTAGCAGAAAGTATGGTTATGTACTCACTTGCCTAGGGTAAGGTATCAACTTTGGTAAGACGTAAATGTTTACCTCATTTGCCAATATGAAGCTGTATCTTTTTCTTCCTTCAGTAGTTTTGAAGCCCATGCAGCTTACACCAAGTCTCATTTTTCATTATCAGGGTTTCACATTACTAAGCCTGATATGATCCGCAAGTTGGAACAGGGAGAAGAGCTATGGACAACAAAGAGAGTTTTTCCAAGTCAGAGCTACCTAGGTGAGTCTGTACAGATGAAGTCCAATGTATATTACATTTCACATACTATATTTAGAGATCTGTTGTTTTTTATTTTGAAGTACCAGGTCTGGGGATTGAACCTGGAACCTCTAATGTGGAAAGCCAGTGCTCAACCACTGAGTCACATCAGCTCCCCTGAGTTGTTTTTTTTTCAGTTGTTTTGCTTGTTGTTTTTGTTTTGTTTTGTTTTTAGGAGGCACCAGGAACCAAACCCAGGATCTCCGATGTGGGAAGCAGGCACTCAACTGCTTGAGCCACATCCACTCCCCTGTTCATTTATTTTTAATTGGGTGGTATATATTTTTCTTTGAGTAGTAGGAATTCTTTACATATTCTGGATAGAAGCTTTTTTATTTAGATATATGTATTGCAAATATCTCCCCTAGTCTGGCTTGCCTATTCATTTCAAAGTGTCTTAACGAGCAGAACTTTTAAAATTTAATGAAGTCTAATTTATAATCTTTTTCTTTTATAATTTGTTCTTTGACCTTTCAAATATTTGCCCACTTCTAGATTGTGAAAATAGTTCCCTATATTCTAAAAATGTGTATTTTTTGCTTTTAGGATTAGTTCTGTGATCCATCTCATATAAATGTTGTGTATGATGTTAGAGTAGCTGTCAAAGGTCTATCTATAGATCTATAGACCTATATTTTTCCATATAGATACCAATTTGTTCCATCATTATTTGTTGAATTGAATTGCTCTGGTGATATTGTTGAAAATTATTTAGTCATATTTAGGTCAATCTATTTCTGGATTTTGTTCTTTTCTTTGATATGTTTTAAGTTCTTTTGTCAGGATTTGATTATTGAAGCTTTATAAGTCTTGAATTCAGTTAGATTAATCCTCTAACTTCCTTCTTTTTAAAAATTGTTTGACTATTGTAGGTCATTTTTTTTTGCAAATACATTTAGAATCAGCTTCTTGATTTCTTTAAATAAATATACTGGGATTTTTCTTGGTGAGAACTAACATCTTAGCAATATTGAGTCTTCTGGTCCATGACCATGGTATATTGTTCCATTTTATTTAGCTTCTTTATTCCTGTAAGTCATGCTTTATGATTTTCAGTTTAAAGGTCTTATACATTTTTCATTAAATTTATCTCTAAGCTTTTTCTGTTTTTTGCTATTTTAAAAAAATTCTGTTTCTAGTTTGCTAATATATATAAACAGTTGATTTTTATATATTGACTTTGCCTACTTCTTCCTTATTAATTCACTGATCATAGTAGGTTTTTGTTCTTGTTAGTTTGTATATTCCTTTGGATTTTCACCATATAAAACATATCCTCTTCAAACATATCCACTTCTACATTTTCAAATTTATTCCTTTAATTTCTTTTCCTTACTCTGTTACACTGACTAGGACCTATAGTAAAATGTTGAGTAGAAGTGGTGAGAGTGAACATTCTTAGCAGTTACTAAATTTAGAAGGAAGTCATTTAATCTTTCATTCTTATTCCTAATATTAACTGTAGGATTTTCATAAATGCCTGTTAACAGTTTCTAGAAGTTCTTCGTTTTCAGACAGTTTTAATTGTGAATGGCTGTTGATTTTAGCAAATGCTTTTTCTGCTTCTGTTGTGATGATCACAATTATCTTTTAATCTGATAGGATGCAATAGAAAAAAAAGTCAATCAATAGACCTAGAAAAGGTAAAAATGGTGGAATTTACAGACAAGGACATGACCTCAATATTGTCAAGAATGTCAGTCAGTAATGAATACAATGAGGCAAGAAAACAAAAAAATAGAAATAAGATCCAAATGAAATATCTAGAGATGACTATTCAATATATGAAATGAAAAGGGAGACCCACCTATTTCTCTGTATTTACTAACTAGAATCTCATATTAAATGTAAAGACACAAATAAGTTAAACATAAAAGAGGAAAAAAATATACTATGCTGTCTTGTGGTTGTCCCACATGAAGATAGAACTAACACCCTCTCACAAAATTTGGTTCCAATGTCAAACTGACATCTGACATAAATGAGGCTTTCTGGGAATAGCAGGGCACACTCTCAAACTGTTCCTAAATGGCTTGAGAGAGCAAGGAGAGTATCTGGCTTTGGCTTTTATTGTACTTAGAGGATGGAGCCAATATGAGAGTTCTGCGTATGGGTTGAGACTTAACTTGTTTAAACTTCCTGCTGGCACCAAGGGAGAGAGTATGCTGGCTTTCTTATTGGCTTGCCCAGGAATGGGGCAGGAGGAAAGAGGGAGCAGTAGATCTATAAAATTGTTAGCAGTAAGACAGCAAAAATGGAGTCAGACTGTATCATGCATACAAACACTTCTCAGAAGAAAGTGGGATTGACCACATATTAGAGAAAGTAGATTTCCAAACACAGAATATTAACAAGTGATAAAGAGAGACACATAATCAGAGATTGGAACAATCCTTAAAAGAACTTAAAAATACATTAATGTTTCTTACCTTTTTTTATCACCCCCCCCCCACAAGGAGCCTTTTTAGACATTTTTTTTTTTTCCTAATTGCCCCTCACACAAAATTTTAATATAGTAAATATCTGTTTATGTTCTGTTACCCTTTGCAGGGCCACAAATCATTGTGATATCTAAGCTATTTTCACCCTCCCCGGAAGCAAGGGGTGTATATCACTCCCTTTGAGGAAGTATAAAAGACTCAAACTGACAGACCTGAAAGGAACAATATAATTATAGTTTGAGATATAACACCCCTTACTTGATAATTGAGACAACAAAGAGAAAGAAAATCAATAAGACTGTAGAGAGAAGCATATATGGTTCAAACAGTTGGGCTCTTGTCTACCATATGAGAGGTCACATGTTTGTTTCCCAGGGCCTCCTGGTGAAGGCAAGCTGGCCCGCACAGTGAGCTGGCTTAACAAAAAGAGACAAAGAGGAGAGACAATGAGAAATACAACAAACTAGGGGACTAAAGTGACTCAAGCTATTGAGTGCCTCTCTCCCACATTGGAGGTCCCAAGATTGGTTCCCAGTTCCTCCTAAAAACAAAAAAACAAACAATAAGCAAACAAATGAAAGCCAACTCAGAGGAGCTGATGTGGCTCAGTGGTTGAGTGCCAGCTTCCCACGTACAAGGTCCTGGGTTCAATCCCTGGCCCTGGTACCTAAAAAAAAAAAGACTATAGAAGACTTAAAAAGCACTTTTAGTCAATTGTACCAAATTAATGTTTATAGAATATTTTATGTGCAACATTTGTCAAGTTAAATATATGCTGGGCCATAAAACAAGCCTCAAAAAATTTAAAAGGAATGAAATCATAAAGAACATGATCTCTAACCTCATTAAAATTCAGAAAACAAAAACAGAATGATATCTCCAGATTTCTAAATATCTGAAAACTGACCAACACATTTCCAAATAAATCATGGATTAAAGAAGAAATCCTAATGTAAACTAGAAGATATTTTTAATTGATTGATAATTAAAACACAGCATTTCAAATTTGTGGAATACAGCTATAAAGTAGCATTTAAAAATTTTATATCCCTTTAAATCTGTCTTAAATCCAGGATCTGTTCTGTCACCCTAAGTAGCTCAAAAAAGAAAAGCAAATTGAACTCAAAGTTAGTAAAAGGAAAAAATAATAAAGACAGAAGCAGAAATCAATGGAATACATAAAACAAAAGCAGTAGAAAAAATGAGTGAAGCCAAAAGCTGATTCATTAAAATAATCAGTGGAATTAATAAACTATGGATAGGCTAATCAAAAATAAAGAAGACACAGATTACCAATATCAAAAATGAAAGAGGCTACATCACTACAGATCCAACAGACATTAACAGGATAATTAGGGAATATACAATTTTATGCCAACAAATAGAGTAGGAGGGAACACTTCCAACTCATTTTTTAAGGCCAGCATTATCCTGATACCACAATGAAATAAAATCACTGTAAGAATAACTACCAACCAATATCCCTCATGAAGCTAGATATAAAAATCCTTAATAAAAACATTAGGAAATTGAATCTAGTATTATATAACAAGGATAATATGTCATGACCAAGAGGAATTTATCCCAGGAAAGCAAAGTTGTTTTAGTACTCAAATCAGTGTACTTCACCATATAAAGTGAAAAAGGGTGTAAAATATGGATCTAAGCTGCCTCAATAGGTAGCTAGCAAAAGAATAAAGGAGAAAAAACACATAATTATCTCAGATTCAGGAAAAGAATATTACAGAATCCTAGAACAAATAAGCAATTGAAGGGAATTTCCTCAACTTCTTAAAGGATATCGTCTAAAACCTGCTGTGCTACCCACACACTCAAATGCTTTTTGCCTTAAATCAAGAAAGAAAGAAAGAATAGTTGCAGGCTATTACCACTTCTGTTCAACATAGAATGGAAATCCTGGTCTATTATTTCTATTTCTTTTAATTTTCATTCTCTTCCCTTATTTTCCCTGTGCAATACCTTATACTTGTTTCCACCACTCAGTCTCATAAGTCTGCCATCAGATTTCAAAATCCATGGACCAGATTAATCATTTCAGCATCACTATTTCTTTCCAAGAAATCCTTATACTTCATATCATAGTGCTGAGCATCTTTCATGATATCTACCCACCTTTATTTAGGTGAAAAACACTAACTTATTCTCATCCTGTTTCCCTGGGTGTGCTTTCACTTCTTAGTTGCTTTTCTTCCCATTCTCTACATTGCCTGGAACCTTGAATTTTTGTTAAATAAATGGATTTTGTTTCATTATGTTATAATTGATTTCTTTCTGATGTGTTCATAAAGGAACTTTCTTTAACCCTCAGGTCTTGTGTTTATAAAAGTTCTGCAAGCTATAATAATCTGATCCATTTTCAAGGTATGACTTCTTTGTTTTAGGTAGATGGATTTCAAATGGACATTTTCAGTCTATTTCTCCCACTTGTTCTTAAGTGGCTGCCTTGCCATTTTAAATGATAAAGTCAGGTATAGAGACAAGGAGAGAAGAGGTTTAAAACAAAATAGTGGCCACTTAAAGTTCCCAGAGAAGTACACAGCATGCCACATGGCCTCTGAGAGTACAGGACAATCACAGTGGTTAAGTGAGAGAACAAAGGGAAACTGTGGGCTACAACTTTTATTGGTATTTAGGGTGGCGCATTAGCAGTTGGGCAGTCAAGCATGTGATTGGTATGTGTTGGTTTGAATTTAGCACCCCAACATAACCAGACCGGGCCCACTAGACACTTGGGTGAAGTTACTTTAGGGTGCCTTATCTCATGGGAGCAGCTGGAGGTGGAACTATGATAGTTGGGCTGATATGATGGCAGAAAACCAAATGACATGTTGAACTTGAGAATACTAATAGAGTATCATACTTTAATCTGCCTACAGGAAAATGACAATAAGTTTTCTCACTCTTTTGGCTGTTGATATGTCAGAAATAGTCATTGTCTTTCTGTGATCCATATTTTCTTCTATATACTTTTATTCCCATAATCAACCTCTGTAGTATCAGGTTGATCCCACCATCTCTTATACTTTCTTAATCTCTCCATAACTCATGTTATTTTTTTTCACTCTGTGAGATACCTTAACCTCCTCTCGTATTCTCATTTGCTACTGACAAATTCCAAAGAGAGAGCCATGTTATTCCATGTATAGACTGCTATAATTATTATTTGGATTTGTCATAAATTTTTCCCAATTCTTTCAGTTTATACTGTCAGTATCTTAAAAAAGATATTACTTATTATATGAAACTTAAATCCCTCCCTTATCAAGGGCTGACAGAATAATACCCTGTTTGGTCATTCCAGATGTATTTCTTTCTGTGACTGAGAACTTTTGTTAATCTCTATTTTTCTAGTTGGTTTTATTCTTTTTTTTTTTTTTTTTTTTTAAAGATTTATTTATTTTATTTAATTTCCCCCCCTCCCCTGGTTGTCTGTTCTTGGTGTCCATTCGCTGCGTCTTGTTTCTTTGTCTGCTTCTGCTGTCGTCAGCGGCACGGGAAGTGTGGGCGGCGCCATTCCTGGGCAGGCTGCTCTTTCTTTTCACGCTGGGCGGCTTTCCTCACGGGCGCACTCCTTGCGCGTGGGGCTCCCCCACGCGGGGACACCCCTGCGTGGCAGGGCACTCCTTGCGCGCATCGGCACTGCGCATGGCCAGCTCCACACGGGTCAAGGAGGCCCGGGGTTTGAACCGCGGACCTCCCATATGGTAGACGGACGCCCTAACCACTGGGCCAAAGTCCGTTTCCCTGGTTTTATTCTTTACACATGCTTCTTTCATTGTATGACATAGTATATTATATGACATATACTATATGTCCTTATAAATATTTGCATTAGCCAACTGCAGAGTTAGGGGGTACAGTAGTATACCCAAGACCACCCTCATTTTTGACACCAATTTTAAGTTATGGAGTCCCCAAGACCACCCTGAAGTTTGATAATTCACTAGGACTCACAGAATTTACTGTGAGTTACAGTTTATTAGAACAAAAGGATACAGATTAAAATCAGCCAAGGGAGCAGACACCTAGGGCAGAGTCCAGGAAATTTAGAAGAGTGAAACTTACAGTTATATTCTTGCAATGAAGTCATGGACAGTATTACTTTTCTGGCAACTATGTGCAACCATATACATAGAATATTGCCATCCAGGGAAGCTTACCCAAACCTCAGTGTGCAGTTTTTATTGGGACTCTTACCGTGTAGGCATGGTTGACTGCCCATGTGGCTGATCTCAATTTCCAGCCTCTCAGGAGGTGGAGCTGATAATGCATGCCCCAATGCCCAACCCTAAATCGTATTATTACTACGTGGCTGGCCCAAAGCCCTCAGGCAAACAAAGATACTCCTATCAAGCATGGTATTCTAAAGGTTTATAGATTACCTCCCAGAAACCAAGGATAAATTCCAGACTTCTCTCTGGGCAAGATAAAATTATTTACTGTGCAATATTATATATCCTTTAGTTAAAATATCAAGTTTCTTTTCCTCCATGAAATGTTCCTTGACTACTCTAGACCATGTCTATTTTTTCCCCTGCGTTCCCATTCTACTTAGTGTCTGTAACATATGAATAGACATATCTTCCAATATGATCCAATAATTTGATACTTGATTTAACATTGTTTTATCTAAGGCTTCTTTCCCAATCTGAACAATAATCCACCACCACCACACCCAAATAAGGTCCTCTCTTTTAACTTTCTTTGCTAAAGTATGTAACAGAGACTAGATAATCAATAGTTACCTCACTGATTATTGATGATGACATGCAGAGAAGACATATCTATTCAGAAATCATTTCTGGTAAGCTTTTTTAGAAACACCTATTGAGATTACATCTTCTCACCCCAGATAAAAGATGTATGAATGTATATTCAAAGAGTTTAAAGAAAATGGTCAATAAAATATTGACTTCGAAGAGCATAAGTTTTAGGTGGGAAAGCAACTTACATTTTTTACAAAGCATAGACTGTTCATGTTAAAATACCAAGTTGTTGAGAGATTTATTAAAATGAATGGTTCAAACCATAATTATATTCCACTTTCAAACAAATTAAACATTTAAGGGTAGAAAGAATATATGAAGGTTTTTGAAAAAAAGCTGGATAGTAGCATGTCCCTCAAAGTGTTTGAGGTTCTCAGGAAGGCAACCTTACTCGAGTCACCAATGCAAATTAGTTTTAAAACCTCATATTAAAAGAATCGTACGATATATACTCTTTCGTGTAAAGCTTCATTCACTCTGCAAGATGTTTTTGAGATCCCCCTCTGTTGTATCAGTAGGTTTTTTCTTTTTGCTGAGTGCTATTCCATAAAATAAATAAATGACACAGTATTTTCCTGTTTACCTTTTGATGCATATTTGGACTGGTTCCAGTTTAGGGCTATTAAAATAAAGATGCAAGTCATAGGTAAGATCTTCAAAATTGCCTCATGAGATATGAGTGGTAGTAAGGTAACCAGAGTAACATATAGCCAAAAATTTATAATAATAATATAATTAATATAATAATTAAGGTCATTTACTGCCTGCCATGGGAATGAAAGACACACACATCAAAATTCATATGCAGGGAGGGCTCCATCTGGTTTATTTTTCTTGTTTATATATCATGTATTTTGGATTTGGCCAATGGCTATGGTTAAAGTTAAATTTCTCAAGGATGTTTTGTCTTGGAACAAGAAACCTTGTCCCTAGGCTTACATCTTACCTAGCAGCAGAGATGCAAGAAGTCCTTCTCAAACTTTAAGCAAAAAGAGCTTATGCAGAGATAAGCAAGGACAGAGCTATTTTTGCTCTGAAGCAAGAACATATGAGCTTTAATAAATTATTTAATCATGCACTTGCCGAGGTGGTGGAACTAATCCCCACATCTCCCCCCCTTTTTTTATGAGCAGGTGGTTCTATTTGAGTAGCTGTATATATGGTGGCCAGGTATTCATAGCATTGTGTGGTTTGTTGCCATAGTTGGAAGAAGCATCAGGATCCTATAAATATAATAAGACAGAGACAAATTAATCCTCCTATTGTTGCCTGCTATTTAAAATTTAGATTGGAAAACCATGTTGAAGGGTTCAGCCACTGTAACTGTTTGGCTAAGATTTTTAGTGTGGTTTGTTGAGTTTGATTTTTTAAGTTCCATAATTGCCACTTTAACTGGAGATGGAGAGTCTCCACAGCCTCCACTTCTGATATAGGAGTGGAAAAGGCACTTTGAAGGTGTGTTTTTTTTGTTTGTTTCCAATTATGTTGGGTGTCGTTCCATTTTAAAGGAGTGACACAAATGCTAAAATGCTTCCAGTTAATTTCATTTATTAGTGGCCCTGCAGGAAGAACCCAGTATATCCTCCTGTCCATGTTAAATCATATGAGGATAACGGGGGTTCAGATCCCACCAGGAGGTGGGGGCAAATAGGGGTGGATCTATTATATAGGTCCAATAGGTGTGATTAGCAGTCTTACGAGTACATATTCCATGTTCCCACCTTAGCAGAAGCAGTAGTAACTACTGCCAAATAAGCTTTAAAAAAGTATTTTCAGGCATCTTAGGGCACCCAACTTGTGCCTAAGAGCTTGTGCTTGGCTGCCCTTTTTTTTTTTTAATTTCTTTCTCCCCTTCCCCACTCACCACCCCCCCCCACTTGTCTGCTCTCTGTGTCCATTCACTGTGTGTTCTTCTGTGTTGCTTGTATTCTTGTCAGCGGCACCCAGACTCTGTGTCTCTTTTTGTTGCGTCATCTTGCTGAGTCAGCTCTCTGTGTGTGCGGCACCATTCCTGGGCAGGCTGCACTTTCTTTTGCGCTGGATGGCTCTCCTTATGGGGCGCACTCCTTGCACGTGGGGCTCCCCTATGCGGGGTACACCCCTGCATGGCACAGAACTCCTTGTGGGCATCAGCACTGTGCGTGGGCCAGCTCATCACATAGGTCAGGAGGCCCTGGGTTTGAACCTTGGACCTCCCATGTGGTAGGCAGATGCCCTATCCATTGGGCCAAATCCGCTTTCCTAGTTGCCCAATTTTTTAGGATTCTCCCATGTAACCAGTTCAGCTCCTTGGGTAGTCCTCAGGGGGATGTTGGTTGATTGCAGGTTGAGTGCTTCCAGACTCGGTATTGGATTGTGCTGCAGTTTCCACCAGGTTTTATGTGCTTTGCTGGAAGCCAAAGAGGTCCTCCTGGGGAGAGAACACATGCATACCCTCTTCTCCATGTTAGTAAACTTACTGGACCATGCCAATTACTATTAGCTTCTTATCCATCCAGGGGTTTGTGTAACACTTTAGGATAAATTTTTACAATTGGTATCTGAAAATGCCATTCTGCTGTTGTATAACCATCCTCATTGCGATTTAAAAAATGTAAAGTGTATAAGGGGAAGCGGATTTGGCGCAATGGATAGGGCGTCTGCCTACCACTGAGAGGTCCAAGGTTCAAACCCAGGGCCTCCTGACCCATGCAATGAGCTGGCCCACTCACAGTGCTGATGTGCGCAAGGAATGCCGTGTCACGCAGGGGTATCCCCCGCATAGGGGAGCCCCATGCACAAGGAGTGCACCCGGTAAGGAGAGCTGCCCAGCGCAAAAAAGTGCAGCCTGCCCAGGAATGAATGGCACCACATACATGGAGAGCTGATGCTTCAAAATGATGCAACAAAAAGAGACACAGATTCCAGGTGCTGCTGACAAGAATACAAGCAGGCACAGAAGAACATATAGTGAATGGACACAGAGAACAGATAACTGGGGGGGTAGGGAAGAGGAAATTTAAAAAATAAAATAAAATAAGTGTATAAGGCTATTTGTATGACATCCTTTGGACCCTATTCCCTCTTTTTTGTTTTGTAAGCATAGTTTTAAGGTGGAGTGAGATTATTCTGTAAAAAAAAAATTATTTGTTAACATAATATTATTAATATAATGAAATAGGGTTGTAACTACAGGTTTTTTATACAGTTAGATTTTCGTTATTAGGCTAGGATAGATGACTGGGTTATGCACACAGCTTTGGGGAAGTACTGTAATATTTACTGTTGGCTTGTTCACATATGAATTCAGGCTGACTTGACTTGCCTAAGGAGATACTAGAGGAAGCTTTAGCAAGTTTTTAAAAAGTGACATAATTGGATATTAATTTTTGTAATAAATTAACAGTATTTAGGGTTGTTGCACACACAGGGGTATTACTTTAATTTATGATAGCTTACTGTTATATATCACCCTGTGGTGGCTTTTAATGTGAATTGGACAAGTATGAGTTAAAGCATTTGCCTTGTGGCAGCGTTCAGTGTAAATCACATATGAGTTAAAGCATTTGCTTTTTGATTTTTAGGTAGAGAGGTTGTTTTTATGGTATATATTTTTTTTAATAATTAAAACTATGATTAACAACACTATTTTTATTTAATATTGTTGGAACATTAAATTTTTAGGAATGTTCTATACTCTTTAAGTATTCATATGAACCTTTTATTCCTACAGCTTTAACAGAGGGTTAAAGAATTCCTTTTAATTTTATAATACTTTTAAATATTGTTCATTTAACTTATAACATATTAAATGAACTTAACTATTTTATTATTTTACTTTTTTTAAGGTAAAAGAACAAATCTTTTGCAAAAGCCTGAAATAAAAAGATATTTTTCAGGATTTGACTTTGAGAAAGTATGATTGAACATTATGTTCCCTTAAAAGTGATGACTTTTTTTTTTTGAACAGCGAAGGACACGATATGGTTAAAGTACAAGAAGCTATTTTGATAAAACAGACTTTTTTAATATTCTGATTATGAGAAAAAACCTTTATAAATTTTTATTAAAGCAGACTAATGACTTAAGAAACTTTTTGAGAAAGAACAAAATTTAACTTTGCAGTAGTAGACTATTTGATTCTGCATACCTTTTGTACTTTCTGTATTCATTCAGGTTTTGTTCTAATTTTTACTCTTTCTTAATAACTAGTCATTTTATCTTAGGAAAAAATTATTTTCTGTTTCCTTAATAATAAAAGCACATTCTATACACCCTACATACATAAGTTACCAAAAGAATTTTCAAAACTGTTTCCAAGCAAACTTCTTACAACATACAATTACCATCAATACTAAACAAACTTGTTAAAATAATGATTCAGTTTGGTTATATGCAAATATAACTTTTTAAAATTTTAAATACTTAGTAGCATGCAATACTAGATAAACTTTTTAAGAAGCAAGTTGGCAGGGGGAGGCTGGCTGCAAATAAGTTTTCCTGTTATGAAGTTACTTTTTGTTATTATCAATTCAGTTTCTATTTAATAATGACTTTTTGGAATTAGCTATTTAAAAACTTCAATTCAAACAATACTTTCATAAACTTTTTATAATTATTTATAACCTCTATAATTACTTAAGACAAGTTTTACCTTCACAGAACACATTCTCTCACTGAATGCTACCACAATACTTTTTACAACTTGCCATATGCGTTTAAGTTTTGTCTTGCGTATTTCCATTTTGATTTTATAAAAACTAGCTATTTTATTTTAAGACAAAACACACTTTTTTGAACAAACTTATTAAATTTCAGTTAGCATTTCCACAAACTTTTAATCTTCTTTAATATTCATTTAAGTTTTACATCCTTTACTTTATCCTGTGAAGAAAAATAGACTATTCATTTCAATTTAGGCAAGAACTATTTTTTATGAAGAAACTTGTAGTAATTTCATTAATCAAGACTCACAATTTTTATCATTGTAGAGATCTTATTAGCATTTATACTTATGTAGTAATATAAGCACTTATTTATTTTTAGGTCATTTGAACAGAGCTCTTTTAGGAATTTTTATTTATTAATTTATATTACCATCTGGAGGTATTAAAATATACACTGACATTGAACAAACAGACAAACACAAAAACAACTATAACTCACTAACAGAAACAAAGTTTACAATTTGACTCATAATTCTAGGTCTAGAGTTCCCATTATTCAAAATCTAAGGTTCCCTTGGGAAGTACAGACAAAGGTCTGTACTGTTTGAAACAATGTAATAATTTATTCTTCTTTCACTTTACGATTAGCTGCTTTCAATAGTTGTTGTAAAGTACAGACATAGACCTCCTATTGCTCTGATAATGTGTTTCTCATGTTATACTAGTGTCTGTGGTCAGCTTACTTCTCTCAGGGCAGCTGATGCCTGTGCAGGAGGCATTGTCCGGACCAATCTCACTAAGCAGACATGTTCCTGGGGCCCTCCCGAAAAGTTCCCCTCAACTAGGAGGAAAATCAGCTGCCCCATGTTGGGTGCCAATTGCTGCGGGAATGAAAGACTCGTACACCAAAACTAATATGCAGGGAGGGCTCCATTTGGTTTATTTCTCTTATATTTCCCCTATTTTTTGACTCAGTCAGGGGCTGTGGTTAAAGTTAAATTTCTCAAGGATGTTTTGTCTTGGAACCAGAAACTTTGTCCCTAGGCTTACATCCTATCTAGCAGCAGAGATACAAGAAGAAGTTGTTTTCAAACTTTAAGTGAAAATAGATGGCTTGTGCAGAGATAAGCAAGAACAGAGCTATTTTTCCTCTGAAGCAAGAACAGATAAGCTTTATTTATTTATTTTTTAATTCTTTATTTTCTTTTATGTGTTACATTAAAAAAATATGAGGTCCCTATATACCCCCCACCCCATCCACCCCACCCCTCCCCAGATAAGCTTTAATAAATTATTTGACCATGTGCTTGCTGAGGTAGTGGAACTAATCCCCTCAAATACCCTGCAAACAAATTGAAGAATCCATTTCTTCTTGGCTCTTATAGGAAATAGCAGTAGAAGAGTTAAGGTATATTACTACACTGGGGGAAAAACATGAACCCATCTTTCTCTAAACCTGAAAAAGTAGCTCAGGGGATTGAAAAGAAGTAAAGTTAGAATTTACTGTCAGAAGAAGTTCATTATTGATCATCTTTGGAAGAATAAATTGATAGTAGCAGCAACCAGAATACAAAAGTGACTTATAGGGAAGTGGACTTGGCCTAGTGGATAGGGCATCCATCTACCACATGGATGGTCGGCATTTCAAACCCTGGGCCTCCTTGACCCATGTGGAGCTGGCCCATGCGCATTGCTGATGCGCACAAGGAGTGCCCTGCCACGCAGGGGTGTCCCCCGCATAGGGGAGCCCCATGTGCAAGGAGTGCGCCCCGTAAGGAGAGGCACCCAGCACGAAAGAAAGTGCAGCCTGCCCAGGAATGGTGCTGCCCACACGGAGAGCTGACACAACAAGATGACGCAACAAAAAGAAACACAGATTCCCATGCCGCTGACAACAACAGAAGTGGACAAAAGAAGATGCAGCAAATAGACACAGAGAACAGACAACCAGGGTGGGGGGGAGGGGAGAGAAATAAATAAATAAATAAATCTTAAAAAAAAAAAGATGACGCAACAACAACAAAAAAGAGACAGATTCCTGTGCCACTGGCAACAGAAGCGGACAAAAGAAGAACACTCAGTAAATGACAACTGGGGGGAGGGGAGAGAAATAAATAAAATAAATCTTTAAAAAAAAAAGTGACTTATAGTTTGATCCATGTATGCTTTGCTCTCTGGTTTACTTTATAATTCCTAATGAGAATGTATTTATCTAATTCTCCCCTTTCAAGAAAAAATAAACCACAACTATGTGGAAAGTTAGGTCCTAGACTATAAACTAACATTTCTCTAAACACTCAGAAATGAATGCTTGAGCAAGTTCATTTGCCATGGATGAGCTAAGTGGAAATGAGAAATAAACAAATGGAAGCATTTTATAACAGTTGTGTAGGCACAAGTTGATGCATGTTACAGGCTTTCCTCTATTCCTGAACAATTTTCCTTGCCACATTGATAGGCTCACTCCATTATCTCTGAATTTGTCCATCCCAGGAACAATTCCTCTTTCATTGTACTTCATCTTCTGCTCACATATCGTTGTGTTTATTATATCTTCTCAATGTAGTTTATATTTGTACTATGCCAAAGATATGAGTAATCTTTGTCTATGCTGATTTTTTCTTATTTTAATAGTGTAGCAGGGTTTGTATTTTCTGTTTCATGCATTTTCCTACCAAGAAGTAATTTAATTATTTTGGCCTTCTCATAGACCACAGTAGCAAGACAGTCCCACTATGGGTCTGTATATAAATCCGTCCATAACATAACATTTATGTGAAGACTAACAATGTAATTGTCTTCTTTTCTAGGAAAAGTTGGGGAAGCAGAAGATGTTTTAGTGAAGTTCAAAAAATACCAAGACAAGCATTCTAGATCAATTGTATTCATCAACCACAAAAAAGTAATTAAGGAGAGAAGTAATATTTATGGTAAAACATTTACTTTAGGCAAGAACCATATTATCTCAAAAACAAAACTTTGTGAATATAAATCCAATGGAAAGGTTTTGAAAAATATTTCAGAATTAGTCATTAGAAATATAAGCCCTGTAAGAGAGAAGTTTGGAGAAAGTAATGGATGGGAAAAATCATTTCTCAATACTGAGTATGAGAAAAATCATCCTCTAGTGAATCTTCATAAACAAATAGATGGGGATCTAAATGGTAAACAGGAGTTCATTCAACATCAGAAAGTTCAAAATCCAGGGCAATCATTTCAGCATAATGAATGTGAAAAATCCTTCCTTATGAAAGGAATGTTATTTACACACACTAGAACTCACAGAGGAGAAAGACCCTTTGAATACAATAAAGATGGAATAGCCTTTATTGAAAAGACAAATCTCGGTGTCCATCCACAAATTCTTATGGAAAAGAAGCCCTATGCATACAGCAAATATGGGAAATTCTTCTGCAAGAGGTCTAACTTTATTATGCATCAGAGATCTCAAACGGAAGAGAAACCTTTTCAATGTCCTCACTGTGGAAATGGCTTTAGAAGGAAGTCATACCTCATTGAACATCAGCGAATCCACACAGGAGAGAAACCTTATGTTTGCAATCAATGTGGGAAGGCCTTCCGTCAGAAGACAGCCCTCACTCTTCATGAGAAGACACATATAGAGGGGAAACCCTACATTTGTACTGATTGTGGGAAGTCCTTCCGCCAGAAGGCAACCCTCACTAGACATCACAAAATACATACAGGGGAAAAAGCCTATGAATGTACTCAATGTGGCAGTGCCTTTAGAAAGAAGTCATACCTCACTGATCATCAGAGAACTCACACAGGAGAGAAACCATATCAATGTAATGAATGTGGGAAGGCATTTATACAGAAGACAACCCTTACTGTACATCAGAGAACTCACACAGGAGAGAAACCATATATTTGTAATGAATGTGGGAAGTCCTTTTGCCAAAAGACAACTCTCACTCTCCATCAGAGAATTCATACAGGGGAAAAACCCTACATTTGTAATGAATGTGGGAAGTCTTTCCGCCAAAAGGCAATCCTTACTGTTCATCAGAGGATACATACAGGAGAGAAATCCAATGGATGTCCTCAATGTGGGAAAGCATTTAGTAGGAAGTCAAACCTCATTCGTCATCAGAAAACTCACACAGGAGAAAAACCATATGAATGTAAAGAATGTGGGAAGTTCTTCAGTTGTAAGTCAAATCTCATTGTCCATCAGAAAACTCATAAAGGAGAAATGGTAATCAGTAAATGATATGACTGTTTTGTAAAAAAATTTTGTCATAGTAAACCCTGTACATGATATACATTGTTTACAAGTATAATACTCAAGAGTTTAAGGTACTAAAAAAAAAAGTTTAAGGTACTATACCACATATTCACCTACTGTTTTCTAGCCTATAAAACACACAAAAATGAATTATTAGACAAAGTAAATGACAAAAGTTATTGAACAAGCCTCAGTTTTCTTATTAGATTCATCAGGCATAAACTTCCTCTACCAAATTACTATAAAGGTTTTAAATTGCATAATTTCATCTTAAACACATGTCTTATAAAAATTGTAATTAATAGTTGGGCAATTGGTATGGGTCTATGGACCACACTGAACAACAGTGCTTGAAAAGAAATAAGGTGTGAATTGTATTTCTTATTGCAGTATGGCATAAAAATTACTTGTTATTCCTCAAAGTTAACCATAATTCTGACTTAAGACATTATAAAATAGTTATTGCATATAACACAATATATAAATTTGGTTATGCATCATGTATTGTTTCATACATGGTTTGTTTTAATTCACCATTCACCGTTATGTCTCTAAGACTCAACATTATTGTATGTGACAGAACTTCATTTATTCTCATTCTGTATAGAATTCCATTATATGATTATATCACAATTTATCCATTCTGTTGATGGACTTTTTCATTGTTTACAGCTTAGGACCATAATAATAATGCTCCCATGAACATATTTGTCTTTCAGCCTTCATATATATTTATTTCTCTTGTGTATATGCTCAGGAGTTGGATTGCCGATCCTAGGGCATAGGTATGTTCAGTTAGCTTTGGTAGGTTCTGCCAGACAACTCAGAACTTTCACAGCATGAGCTAATCCACTCTGAAGGGAAACAACTGTGTTATTAATATGGCAGTGGTTTAAACTAGATAAATCATACTAGATGAAAACTCTGAATTTTTGGGGGGAAGGCCTTTAGCCTTACCCCACAAAGTACTGGGAATATGAATATAATGCTTGTAGAAAGACTTTTAGCCACAGTCCAAACCTTATAAATACCAGACAAATGTAATACACGTGGGATTGCCATTAGCTACAGTTAATGCTGTATTTGAAATAAAAAATAGAGAAAGGGAGATTATCCATCATCTCCCTTATATGATATCAGATAATTATAACTGGTGAAGAATCCTATGAATATAATGAAGGGGAAAGTTTTTATCCATGGCCTCCATCTTACTGGTCATAAGAAAAGAATTAATCTGAAAAACTGTAGCCATAGCTCAAATCTTAATAAACACTAGAGAATTCACATTGCACAGTAATTCTTTAAATGAAATGTATGAATGACTTTAGCCACAGCTTCCTCCCCATACATTAAAGAATTCATACTAAAGAAAGGAAGATTAAAAGGAAACAGGCTTGGAATTCTGACTCTAGGGAAAGCCAGCCTGCATGAAGTCCAACCTTACTGAGACTGTACTGCTGGAGAGTCTAGTGTAGGCAGCCTGGTCAGTAGCCCCAGCTGAGCTCCCAGCCGCCAGTCAGCATCAGCTGCCAGCCAAGTGAGTGAGCCCCTGCTGACATCTGACTCGCGCTACAAGAGAGACCCCAAGCAACAGCTGAGGCCTTCCCAAATTCCTAACCCACAAAATGGCTACTTTTTAAATTAAATTTGATGAAAAGAAAGGGAAAAACAATTTTTCACGTTTATTAATGAAATATGTAACCCAGATTCCTATGTGAATAAAAGCAGGCCTGTATAATTAACTACTTAGCATTGACTCTGTTTCCACCAGTTATTATATTATGGTCTTAATCATTATCTTTTCCCTTTTGAATTTGTATACATTAAGATTTCTTTTGAAGAGATCAGGGACTTTTATTCAAAAGCAAAGGATATTGCCCAGCAAGAGAAATAAAGGGTAGGCAAGCATTAGGAGTCTGCGAATGATCCAGCTGCAAGCTCTCCAGTGCCCTTAATTGCACACAGACTGCATTCTGTCTAGTGTTTGAACCACCAAGAACCGTGTGAGAAATGTTGGCTTCAGGAGAATTTAAGGCAGAAGTTCCCAGCAAGGCCTTTTATGCCCCTTCTGGTCATTGGTTATATAGTACAGCCAGACAAGCTAATTGGTTATGTGAGTTGAAAACCATCAGTAAACAAATTGGCCCTGGGGATCAACAGGAGAGGTCTGGACTTTAAACAGCACATCATATATCCCACCACCCTTAAATTAACCAAGAGTTAAAGCAAGACATCAGGCATTGCAAAGATAAGGCCACAGCTTTTCCAGCCCAACTGTAAAACAACTCTAAACTACAAAACATTCCCTCATCTCCAGCATATTTTCTGATAATGAGTCTGTGAACAAGCTTGTCTCCTCACTTCCTGTCTCCCCAATTATCACACTGTACACAATAAATATTAAACCTGAAGTTTCCTGCCAGGTAAAGCTTGAGTCTCTACATTCAATTTCTGATCCAGCAATAGAGCCAGGCTTGCTATGTCCTGCCTCATAAGTAATACATAACAGCAGTAAGCAAAGACTTCAACACTGGCCTCCAACATTCATGTAGGATGTTCTACCATTTGAGATATTCATCAGTTTCTGATCTAGGGTTTTTCAGAACTCTAGATATGTGACAATGACAATACTAAGTTATGATGATGATGTGGAGTAACTGGAATTCTCATACATTGCTAACATAAATGCAAACTGGTACAGCCACTCTGGAAAACAACTGGCAGTTAAACATACTTACCACATGACCCAGCAATCCCACTTAAAGGTATTTGTCCTAGAGAAAAGAAAACATGTTTATTATTTATGATCACCCAAAACTGGAAACAACCCAAATGTTTGTCAGTGGGCAAATGGATACACTGGTACACCCACACAATAGAATACTTCTCAGCAAGAGAAATAATGAACTCTTGATATAACAACATGGATGAACCTCAAATGCATCATGCTAAATGAAAGAACCCAGTCTCAAAAAATTACATTCTGCATGATTTCATTTATATTACTTTCTGAGAAAGAACAGAGAATAAACAGTGGCTGCCAGGGGTTAGGGGTAGGGAAGAGGGATCTGAATATAAAGGGCATGCATGAGGGAATTCTTTGAGGTGTGGAATTGTTCTGTTTCCTGTTAGTGGTCATGGGTACAAAAATCTCTGCATGTGTAATAACTCATAGTACTGCCTCAAGAAATAGCAAATTTTAGTGTTTGTAAATTAAAAAAAATAAAACTTCATATATGTTCTCCAGTTCTATCACCAGGAGGGCCTCCTGGTTTATGTAAAATAAATAAATAATCTTTAGACTGACTTCTGAATTGTTTGTCTAGTAGCATGTACCCCCCCCCACATACACACACAGAAACATAGGCCTTGCCCATTTGATCTCATACTTGTTTCCAGACAATGGGGGAGGGGGAGAGGAGAGAAATTAATAAAATAAATCTTAAAAAAAAAAAACACGAAAAACAAAATAAAGGACTCCAGTAAGAGGATTAAGACCCATCCTGAAAGAGGTGGGTCACATCTTAAAATCCTACTTAATAATGGTTCCACTCACAGAGGAATGGATTAATTTTAAGTATGTACTTTTCTGGGGGTACATACAGCTGGAATGGCAGATAACGGAATGGCAGATGACAAAGGCTGGATAATAGCAACCTAAGTCATTTTGCCTGCTCGGATGTTTTAATGGCTCTTCTTTGCTTCTTTTGGACAGTAATGTGACACACAATCTTCACACTGCATGTCCATTCTCATATATACATCTACATGCCATTACTCCATAGTTTCTTATCTATTATTGTAATTTGTGTTTTTTTTTTTAAGGATTTATTTTATTTATTTCTCTCACCTCCTTGTTGTTTGCACTTGTGTGTCTTTTTGCTTGTTTTTTCTTTTAGGAGGCACCGGGAACCAAACCCGGGACCTCCAAAGTGGGAACAAGGCACCCAATTGCTTAAGCCACTTCAATTTTCTGCCTTGCTGTGTCTCTTGTTATGTTTTTCCTCTTGTGTCTCTTGTTGCATCATCTTGTTGCCGCAGTTCGCCATCCTACTTGTCCTTTTTAGGAGGCACTGGGAACCTCTGCTCCCTGCTTTGTTGTGTTTCTAATTATGTTTTTGTCCCCTTGTGTCTACTGTTGCTTCATCTTGTGTCAGCTTGCCGTGTTTGCCCATCATGCCAGTTCACTGTATTCTTTAGGAGGCTCTGAGAACCAAACCATGGACCTCTCATGTGCTAAGCAGGAGCACAATCACTTGAGCCATATCCACTTCCATGATGATAGTTTTATGTGTCAACTTGGCTAGAATACTGTCCCCAGTTATGCAAACAAATATTAATCTAGGTGTTGCTGTGAAAGTATTTCGGAGATGTGATTAAAGACCATAATAAATTGACTTTAAGTAAACGGAGATTACCCTAGATAATCTGGGTGGACCTGATTCAATCAATTGAAAGGCCTTAAGAGCACACTGAGGCTTCCCTGAAGAATAAATTCCATCTGTGAATAGCTCCCTCAGCCCATGCCAGAAAGTTCCCCCCTTCCTTCCTGCTGGCCTGTGTTCTATGGATTTTGAACTTGGTAATCCAACCCCACAAATGCATAGACCAATTCCTTGCTATCTATCTATCTATCTATCTATCTATCTATCTATCTATCTATCTATCTATCTATCTATCCATCCATCCTTTACTTATTTTATTTCTCTGATTGATGCCTGATGGATAGAGATATTGATACTGGAAGGTTCTGGGTAACAATGTATTTGCTACATCAGAACATTTCAGTAAAACTCAAGAATATAATTGGATTACTTTGTAGGCTGAATAATGGATAGACTGTGGAGCAGTTTATGCCTAAGGGCATTGTCAAAAACAATAGTACAATCTTTCAAAATTAGCCTAAAATCTGAGTGTGATATCAAAGGAGGAAGACAGCTTAAAGGTGAGCTTATAAAAAGAGACAAACCCTGCTAAAACCACTGTCATCCAAGCAGGATTGTGCATATGTCCAAGTCTATGCCCTCTGAAGAGTGACACCAAAGGCTTCACACTACAGGGGAAATACACTTCATTAAATAGTTTAGCCAAGGGACTATACAACTAAACAGGAAAGCAGCAGCACCAATAAAAAGTCTTTAGAAAAGAGGAAAAGAAATGAGTATGCAGAGTTGCTAAAATATAATACTTTATTATTTCAATAGAAATTATGAAACTTGCAAAGAAACAAAAATGTGTGACCCATACACAAGAAAAAAAGCAGGCAACAGAAACTGCCTATGAGAGAGCCCAGGTGTCAGATTTAACAAAGACGTCAAAGTAACAAACAATTATAAGAATGCTCACAGAAATAAAGGAAATCATCATTAAGGATATAATTACAATGTCTTGTCAAATAGCAAATGTTAAAGAGATTGAAATTAATTAAAAACCAAATGAAAAATTCTGGAGTTGTAAAGTGAAATACAATAACCAAGAGGAAAACCTGACTAAAGGGGCTCAACAATAGATCTGAACTGGCAGAAGAAAAAAATCAGTGAACATGAAGATAGATTGCTAGAGATTATACAATTCAAAGAACAGAGAGAAAAAAACAATAAAAATGTACAGAGCCTCAGAGAAATGCAGCCCACCATAAACTACATGAACATACATGCATAGGGAAGGAAAAAAAATTTGAAGAAATGGCTGAACTTCCCAAATTTGCTAAAATTTAATATACACATCCAAGAAGCTCAGGAAATACCAAACAAAGAGATACACAAATAGATGTATCCTTATAAACTGCTGAGAGTCAAAATCAAGGAGAAAATCTTGAAAGCAGCAAGAGAAAAATGACTCATAACTTACAAGGAAATGCCAGTAAAATGAAGAGCTGACTTCTCTGTGGGCTGGGCCTACAAACAAAGCCCCAACAAATTTAAAAATAATGAAAATGTACAAACTATGTTCTCTGATGACAGTAAATGTAATTGGGAATTAATATCATAAGAAATGTGGGATATTCACAAATATGTAGACATTAAATCGCACACTACTAAATAACCAATGGTTCAGAAAAGAATTCATGAGGAAATTAATACTTTGAGATGAATGAATGAGTACAACATATGAAAATTTATGAAATTCAGCTGAAGTAGCTCTTTTTTTTTTTTTTAAAGATTTATTTATTTATTTAATTTCCCCCCCTCCCCTGGTTGTCTGTTCTTGGTGTCTATTTGCTGTGTCTTGTTTCTTTGTCCGCTTCTATTGTCGTCAGTGGCACGGGAAGTGTGGGCGGCGCCATTCCTGGGCAGGCTGCTCTTTCTTTTCACGCTGGGTGGCTTTCCTCACAGGCGCACTCCTTGCGCGTGGGGCTCCCCCACGCGGGGGACACCCTTGCGTGGTGCGGCACTCCTTGCGTGCATCAGCGCTGCGCATGGCCAGCTCCACACGGGTCAAGGAGGCCCGGGGTTTGAACCGCGGACCTCCCATATGGTAGACGGACGCCCTAACCACTGGACCAAAGTCCGTTTCCTGAAGTAGCTCTTGAGAGAAATGTATAGCTATAAACAAATACATTACAAAAGAAGATGCCTGATCAAGATGGCAGAATAAGAAGCTTCTGGGCTCTGCCCCCCTCCCCCCACCCCCCAATTAAAGTAGTATAAGAGGAGGTATGCGGAATCAGAAAAAGCCCTCTTTAAAGTGGTAGGATCTCCTCGCTGACCTCACCCATGCCCCTCATCTGATCACGATGGGGCTGGCTTGTGCTCCCAATTCAGATGCCTGGCCCCAGTTCTGAAGGGAGCACAGTAACCCCATGCACAACTGGGAGTATATATTTCTAGACCAATCTGTCCAGTGGTGGCCAAGGGGTCTCACTGTCCTCGAACTTGCCCTGTATGTAAAAGGTAGCTCAAAGAGCTCTCCTACAGCACACTGTGGGAGATCAGTCAAATAGATCCTTGTGGCAAGGGACTGCTGGCTGTAGGACATACAGTGCAGTGCCTGGTACCATGAGGAAACTGTTTTCTAGGGCAAAGGAGACATTTGTATATAAGTAAATGAGTGAATTCCTAGGGCCAAACCCATATGCCCAAGACAAGATGCAAGTGCAGAAAGGACCAGAGAGGCCCCTACACTTGGATCTGGGTCTGATCTCTAAATTCATTGTATGATAAATTCTGAAGGAAAGCATTCTCACAGGTCAACCTTCAAAAACCGGGTAAGGTGTTTTTATTTAAAAAAAAAAAAAAAAAAAGGAAGGAAGGGGAGGTACTTCTGCCAGATGGAAACCAATGACAGACTCAATGTGTCCCCCCCTCACTAGGAAACGACTAAAGTTCCTGTGGAATCAAAGTAGAATTTCATAAGAACATAATGATAATGGATGGAGAGGAGAAAACTATGGTGGCTGTGAAAACCCTGATGCCATGTATATCAAATTGATATCTTCTGATGGTCATGAATTTATTGTAGAAAGAGAACATGCACTAACATCAGGAACAATAAAAGCCATGTTGAGTGGCCCAGGTCAATTTGCTGAGAATGAAATCAATGAGGTCAGTTTTAGAGAGATCCCTTCACATGTGCTATCAAAAGTATATATGTATTTTACCTACAAGTTTTGCTACACTAACAGCTCCACCAAGATTCCTGAATTCCCAAATGCACCTGAAATTGCACTGGAACTGCTGATGGCTTTGAACTTCCTAGATTGTTAAATAAAATAAAATAAATTATAATAAACTGGAAACTTTTTTCAGTATTTAAAAGGAAGAAGGAAGGGAGGGAGGGAGGAAAGAAAAAAGGAGCAGTGGATGAGATCCTATAGAGCTAGAGACTGGATGATAGGCTTATAGGAAATTGTGGGGGAGAGGAAGGTTGTGAGCTAACGCCTACATAGGTGAAATCTATGATAAAGCAGAGGTAAGCAGTTGTGCAGGGAAGGGATAAGATGGGGGGCATAGGGATACTATTGGGTGGGGTTTTGCAGGCTTGAGGGGGGCTAGGGTTGGGAGGATGGGTCAGATGGCCCAAGGAATTGGGTGGGAGGGTTCGGGGGAGCAGATGAACATGGAAGATTGTCGGGTATGTGGTTGAAACTATAAAGTTGAGAAAACTCTTTAGAGAATATAATAAAGTGTTACTTGTTTCAGGTGCTTAATGGGGGGCATCTGGCACAGGGGCAGGCTTCTAGGGAGTACGTGAGTGCTCATTTTGTCATAGGGTGTTATATCATCGCATAAAGACTCATACAATGAGTGACAAGGTGTAGCCCCATCTTGGGGAGGCCCGATGTTCTCAAACAGAGGGAAGGGTGTCTCGAGAGGATATTGGTAGCTTCCAATGGGGGAGGACAGTCTAGTGCGTCAAGTCCTAAGCATTGTTACAAGTATCTGTGAGTCTGGTCCTTCAAGCAGTGAAGCTTGTTGTCACTGTGGACCCAGAAGGGAGGGAGAGAGAGGAGACTAGATGGAAGAGGGGGTAGCTGGGGGACAATGGAAATGTTCCACAAGATTGTGCAATGATGGACATAGGGCATGTTAAATTTCACCAAAAATTTATAAAAGTGTATAGTTTAAAATGTAAACCATAATGTAACTAAAAATTTAGAAAAGTGTATAGTCTAAAATATAAACCATAATGTAAACCAAAATGGAACCATGTTTGGTAGCTATGTTTCAATATCTGTACATCAGCTGCAGCAAATATAACATGAACATGTAAAATGATCATTCCTGGGGACAGGGGAAAAGGGTTTGATGTTGGATATATGGGAGTTCCCTATATTGTATATGTGACTTTATTGTGACCTAAAACTTTTTTGAAGACAAAATTTAAAATTAAAAAAAAAAAAAAAGGATGTAGATACTGAGGAATGAATGAAAGAAATTGCCTTGCATATAGGGCAACACCTATTACAGTAATGAAAGGCAAAACATCAAAAACAAAAATTTTAGTTTTTTCATTTTTTAATACCCCAATTTATTTTTCACTTTATTTTAGTTTTTCTAAATTAGTATGTATTTTATTTCTATTCTTTAAACCTATCATTACTATTTCATTTTCCTACTAATTGAATTTGGCAATATATTAGGTTTCATTTTTCAAGAAGGTTTGGACCAAAGAGGGTTTCAACTATGGCAGGGGAGGAACACTGGTATGGGGTGTTATTGATGAGGGACACATGGTTGGGAGGGCATGTATAGACGGTATATAAAAATGTTCAGAAATTCGCCAGATATTTTCATTGTAGTTAGAGTTACAAATGACAACTGAGGGAGTGCTGAGTTCCTAGCTAGGGGAGCTCTGTCACATTCCCCATTAGAACAGCAATAACCCCCCAAGGGGCAAAGACCAGTGAAGAAGGATTGTCCAATGATGAGTCCTTGATACAGATGACTATGCTTATGAGCCTGTGTCCCTGAAATTTCAACTAGGACTAGAGCTGCAGGGTGCCTAAGAGTTACCTCCTGAGAGCCTCCATGTTGCTCAAATATGGCTATTCTCTAAGCCAAACTCAGCATGTAAAATGCATTACCTTCCCCCCAGCGTGGGACGTGACTCCCAGGCATGAGCTTTCCTGGCACTGAGGGATTACTACCAATCACCAGCTGGTGATGCAAATAGAAAAAGACCTTGAATAAAAAGGGAAATGGTAAGGACAAATGAGTTTATATGGCTGAAAAACTTCAAAAAGAGTTAGGAGGTCATAAGAGGGGTCGCGTTTATGCGCATCTCAGAAGGATCCCAGAGACAGTCAAAGTAGATACAACCCCAGGTACTAGTTCTCCTGAGGGCTACAGAGACACCCAGGTCCTACCATCATGGCAGATGGCTCTGGAGTTCATTGCCTTGTCAGTGGGCCCTACTTTGGAATTCGTGCTCCTGAGTATGATGGAGCTGGACTCAGATGTGACCTTTCTACCCATGCCTCTTCTGTCACTTTTTTTCTTCTGTGGTTGGCACTGGGGCTGATATATACTCAGGAGACTTGAATCTCTGGACTGGCCATATGTCAGCTGGGCCCTGAGCCTCAGCAGAGTTGAAACACCTACTCTCTGGTTCATTGGACTTACCCAGGTCAGTGAACAGGGAGGTGAAGATGGTCAACCACCACACCAGGGAGCCAAGAGTGCCTACAACTGCAAGCAGGAGAATCACATCCATCAACTACGTGGGATCTAAGTCCCCTCTCGATTGAGAGGTGGAGTGGACATCACCATTCCAGGGTCCACAGGAGGGAGGAATAAAATATGGATTAGAAGTGGACTTACTGGTATTCCACCATAGAACTAGTGTGACTCTAGCAATGGGAGAAATTATATCATTGATGTGGAGACAGTGGCCACAGTAGTTGCTGAGGGCAGGGAGATGGAATAAGAGATGTGATGTGGGGGTATCTTCAGGACTTGCAGTTGTCCTAAATGATATTGCAGGGACAGATGCTGGACATTATATATCCTGCCGCAACCCACTGAATGGGGGAGAGTGTAATCTACAATATAAACTATAATCCATGCGGTGCAGCAGTGCTCTTAAATGTATCCACCAAATGAAATGAATGTGCCACAATGATGAAAGAGGTTGTTGATGTGGGAGTGGGGGTGGTGTGCGGCATGGGGTATATGGGAAGCTCACATTTTTTAATGTAACATTTTTGTGATTTATGTGTCTTTTTTTAAAAAAAGGCAATTAAAAAAGAAAAAGGGAGCAGATGTGGCTCAAGCAGTTGAGCACCACCTCACACACAGGAGGTCCTGGGTTTGATTCCTGGTGTCTCCTGAAAAAACAAGAACAAAACAACAAGCAAAACAAATGAAAAAAACCAACTCAGGGAAGCCGATGAGACTCAGGGGTTCAGCGCCAGCTTTCCACGTACAGAGAAGTTCCAGATTCAATTTCTGGTCCCCAGTACCTAAAAAAAATAAAACAAAAACAAAGGTGGCAAAGCATTGTAAGTGGTGGATCTGGGTATCTGCTGGGGTGGGGGTATTTTGGCATTCTCTCTATGGGATTTGTATTATTTTTGCAATTGTCCTCTAAATTTGAAATTATTTCAAAATAAAAAGTTAAAAAATACTATAGTATAATATCACAAACAGCATATTTACATTGAAAGTCAAGGTACAGAACATTTTCATCACTACAATGATCCCTCACATTACCCTTTTTTAGCCACATCCATCTTCACCCCGTGACTTCACCCTCTTTCTATTCCTTGGCTAAAACTGATCTGTTCACCATTTCTATAATTTTGTCTTTCTAAGAATGTTATATAAATGGAATCATATAGTATAACATTTTAAATTTGGCTACTTTCACTCAGTATAAGTCTCTGGAAATTCATCCAGGTAGATATGTATATAAATACTTCATTTCTTTTAATTGCTGAGTAGTATTTCATGCTATGGCTGTATTACAATTTGTTTAACTGTTCCGTCCTCAAAGGACATCTAGATTGCTTCCATTTTTTGGCCATTAAATAAGTTACTATGAACATTCATGTACAGGTCTTTGTATTGAATATCAGTCTTTATTTTTGGGGGGATAAACCACAGAGAGGTTAATTTTACTGTTCATATACAACATTTGCAGGCTCATTTTTATAAGAAATCACCAAAGTGTTTCCCAAAGATGCTGCTCCATTTTACAATCCCACCAGCCATGTATGAGTGATCTGGTTTCTTTGCATCTTCACCAACATTGGTGTTGACACTGTTTATTATTTTAGTCGTTCTGCTAGAAGACTTGAGATATTTCATTGTGGTTTTAACTTGAATTTCCATAATGACTAATGATGCTAAATATATTTTTATGTATTTATTTGCCTTCTCTATATCCTCTTTTGTGAAATGTTTTTTGCCAATTTTCTAATTTGATTGATGAGGCTTGAGAGTTCTTTATATATTCCAGATACACGTCCTTTTAAGGGTATGTGCCTTGTAAATATTTTCTCCCGGTCTGTAGCTTGCTCCTTCATCCTCTTTTTTTAATTGTTTAAAATTTTTTTCTTTATTTTTTTTTTAATGTTACATTAAAAAAATATGAGGTCGCCATATACCCCCCACCCCCCTCTCCCATTCCTCCCCCCGATAACAACAACCTCCTCCATCATCATGAGACATCATTGCATTTGGTGAATATATCTCTGAGCACTGCTGCACCTCATGGTCAGTGGTCCACATCATAGCCCACACTCTCCCACAGTCCACCTAGTGGGCCATGGGAAGACATACAATGTCCAGTAACTGCCCCTGCAGCACCACCCAGGACAACTCCAACCCCCAAAAATGCCCCCACATCACATCTCTTCCTACCCCCTGCAGCCACCATGGCCACTTTCTCCATACCAATGCCACATTTTCTTTGATTACTAATCACAATAGTTCATGAATAGAATATCAATAAGTCCACTCTAATCCATACTCTATTCCTCCATCCTGTGGACCTTAGAATGGTTGTGTTCACTCCACATCTATATCAAGAGGGGGCTTAGATTCCACATGGATGCTGGAAGCAATTTTCCTGCTTTCAGTTGTAGGCACTCTTGGCTCCCTGGTGTGGTGGTTGACCTTCTTCACCTCCATGTTAGCTGAGTAGGTTAAGTCCAATACACCAGAGTGTAGGGGTTGCAAGTCTATTGAGGCTCAGGCCTGGCTATCACATGATCATTCCAGAGATTCAGGTCCCCTGGGTATACATTAAACCCCAGCATCAACTACAGATCCTGTAAAAGGAACAGGAGAGGCTTGTGAACAAAGATCACATCTGAGTCCAGCTCCCTCACACAGAAACATACCCTCCAAAGTAGGGCCAGCTGACATGGCACTAAACTCTACAGAGCAAAGGGTTTTTAAACATCAATGATAACTAATTCTCTTTTTATGCATCATGCTTTTGGTGTCAAGTATAAGAACATGTTTTTCTGGTGTACCTAGTACAATCTGCCACACCATCCTAAACCATAGGTCCCCAAGTAGCCAAAACAAACGTCAAATGGAACAGCAAATTTTGAGGATGCACACAATCTGATTTTAAACCTTACTACAAGTGAAAATCAGTTCTGAATAAAGGTCCAGGAAAAAATTATTATGGGCTCATTAGGAGTTAATGCTTAATTGTTACAGAATTTCTGTTTGGGCAATGGATGGTGGTGATGGTAACAAAAAATTGTGAATGTAATTAACAGTACTGAATTATATATTTGAAAGTGGTTAAAAGGGGTAAATTTAGGTTGCATATATAGTACTAGAATAAACATTTAAAAATAGGACAATACAGTGACCCCTCATGTAAACCATGGACCATAGTACAATTATAATAATGTTTTTTTCATCAAGTATGACAAAGGTAACACACTAATGTAAAGTGTTAATAATGGGGAGTGGAGGCTATATTTCCTGTATGGTTTTTGTGTAAACCTACAATTTCTCTAATGTAAAAAAGTGAAAAAAAAAAAAAAGAAAGAAAAACTTACTACAAAACTACAGCAATCAAGACAGTGTGGTACTGGCATAAAGACAGACATATAGGCTAATGGAATAGAATAGAGATTCCATAAATAAACCCCAAAAGGGTGTCAACAACACTCAAAAGTGAAAAGACAGTCTTTTCAACAAACTGGATATGCACATACAAATGAATGAAATTGGACCATTTACTTTATACCACATAGGAAAATTAACTCAAAATGTCAGAGCTAAAACTATATAAAACACTTAGAAGAAATCATAGCAGAAAATCTACATGACATTGGATTTGGCAATGAGCTCGTAGTATGACACCAAAAGCATGGGCAAGAAAAGAAAAAAAATTTTAATATTTCTCAGGATTTTTTCTTAGAATTTTATTTGAATTCTTTTTCAAGTAATACAATTCAAATTTAATTGAGAATTGTTTTGAGATTGAGCCTTATATGATTTTTTTTAAACATATCAATTTTGTTGATACATATTAATAAAACATAAGTCTGTCCAAAGTGTACAATCAATGGTATTTATCACTCCAATCATTTTTAGAGGATTTTCATTATTCCAGTAATATTAAAAAACAAAAACCAAGCAAACAAACAAAACTCATCACCTCACAATCTCTCTATGCTTCCCATACTATACATAACTGCTATTTAGTTTCCTTCTCTCTAGTTTATTTGTATTTATATATATTTAAAAACAGCCTTATTTATGCAATATCACCCATATTCGTGTTTTATTTGAGGTTTCACTATGTTATACAGCCTGGTGTTACATTTTTTAGCTTTGCTTCTAGTAATATAAATGTCCTGAGGCTTTTCCTTTCAACCACTGTCATACCCATATAACAGAGCTGCTGGTCACAAACAACACAGTTTGCTCTCACCATTTCCATTTATTTCCGAAAACTTGTGAACAACTTTTAACCAATTCTGCACAGATTAACCATCAGCTTTCCATTCTTTACCCTCCATCTATTTTCTGGTGACCTATACTCTAATTATTAATTCCATGAGTTTACATAATATATTTAGTTCATAATAGTGCAATCATACAGTATTTGTCCTTTTGTATCTGGCTTGCTTCACTCAACATAATGTCCTACAGGTTCATCCATGTTGTCATATGATTTATAACTTTATTTCTTCTCACAGCTGCATAATACTCCATCATGTGACTACATCACAATTTGTTTATCTATTCATCAGTTAATGGACACCTGGCTTGTTTCCAACTTTTGGCAATCATGAATAATGCTACTATGAACATCGGTGTGCAGATGTCTGTTTGAGTCACTGCTCTCAGTTTTTCTGGATATATACCTTAGCAATGGTATTGCTAGGTCACATGCCAAGTCTATATTCAACTTCCTCAGGATCTGCCAAACAGTCCTCCACAGTGGCTGTACCATTCTACATTCCCACCAACAGTGAATAAGCCTCCCTATCGCTCCACACCCTCTCTAACATTTCAAGTTTTCTGACTTTTTAAGAGTGGCCAGTCTAATAGGTATGAAATGATATCTCACTGTAGTTTTGATTTCCATTTCCCTAATTGCTAGTGATTGAAAATTTTTTCAGGTGTTTCTTTGCCATTTATATTTCTTCTTTGGACAATTGTCTTGTCAAGTCTTTTGTCCATTTAAAAAAATCAGATAGTTTGTCTTTTTACTGTTGAGTTTGTATGATCTCTTTCTATATCACGGATATTAAACCCTTATTGGATATGTGATTATCAAATATTTTCTCCCATTGAGTCAGATGCCTTTCCACCCTTTTGACAAAGTCCTTTGAGGTGCAAAAGTGTTTAATTTTGAGGCAGTCCATTTATCTATTTTTTCTTTTCTTGCTCATGCGTTGAGTGTAGGGTTTAAGAAATTACTGCCTAACAAAAGATTTTTCCCACATTTTCTTCTAGGAGTTTTATGGTTGTTGCTTTTATATTTAGGCCCTTGATCCGTTTTGAGTTAATAACAAAAAATAAAACAATCCAAAAGACAAATGGGAGGGGGGAGAATAAGCAATTCACAAAATGCTGGGCAAATAAATATATTAAAAGATGTTCTGTTTCAATAGCAATCAGAGGAATAGATACTAAGACAGTATAGCCTAATTGTGAAAATTGGGCTGGTGTGGGGGACTATAAATGGGAACTAAGGAGACAAATTTGCAATATTTATTTAGGTTATCAGTTGTGCACCCCCAAAACACATGTTGAAGCCCTGACCTCTGGTACCTATGAATGTGACCTTATTTGCAAAGAGGATCCTTGTAGGGGTATTCAAGGTAAGGTGAGGTCATACGGAATGATGGTAGACCCTAATCAATATGACTGGTGTCCCAGAGGAGGTTATATGAAGATGGAGGCAGATATTGGAGTGATGCATTTAGGAGCCAAGGAATGCTAAGATTGCCACAAACATCAGAAGTTAGAATAGGCACAGAAGGACTCTCACTTACAGATTTCTCCCTTTGATTTCAAACTTCCAGCTTACAGAACTGTGAGACAATAACTTTCTGTTGTAAGCCACAAAGTTGGTGATACTATGTTACAGCAGCTCTTAGAAACTAAGACAGATTGGAAAAGCATATAATTTATGATTGAACAACTCCACTTTTAGGGATATAGGCAAAAGAGGCTATTGCTTGATATAAGCAGTAAAATACAATTTACAAAATTGATGGATTGTGCTTTAGGAAAACTAGGGAAATTTGAATATTGCCTGGTATTTGAAATTAGGTAATTATTAAATTTGTGATAAAGAAGATGTGATCATATAGTAGAATGTTTTTATTTTTAGAAGATGCATGCTGAAATATTTAGAAATGAAGTATTAGTAAAATACCGAGCAAAATAATAATAATATGACAGTACCAACAATTGCTGACTCCAGGTGGGAAAGTCTTTCAACTTTCTGTAATCAGAACATTTTTATCTTAAAAAGTTTGCAGACACGGAGGAAGGAGAAAAACACAAGATTAGTAAGGAAATAGAAAAGCTGAGCAACACTATAAACCTACTAGACTTAACAGACATAAATGGAACCCTCCACCCAATAGCAGCATTCTTTTCAAATGCACATGGAATAACCTTTAGGGTAGCCCATACGTTAGGGCACAAGTTTCAATAAATTTAAAAAGACGATCTTCTCTGACCACAATGGAATGAAAATAGAAATCAAATAACAGAAGAAAAATTAGAAAATTCACAAATATAAGGAAATTAAATAACACACATAAAACCACCCAATGGGTCAAAGAAGAAATAAAAAGAGAAAATAGAAAATACTTTGAGAAAAAAATGGAAACAAAACATATCCGTCACCTGTTACTATGTCCAGAGTAATTTCTGGGACAGGTAAGCCAGAAATGACTGTCTTAGACTGGTTCTTCAGGCTCTCACCAGAGGGATTAGTACAGGAATTTATGTTCCCCAATAAATCCAGAACCTGGGACCAGGGACCCTTGATGGAAGTATTTTAGTTTGCCAAAGGGCCGCTGATGCAAAGTACCAGATATGGACTGGCTTTTATAATGGGAATTTATTTGGGGTAAAAGCTTACAGTTCCAAGGCTGTGGAAAGTCCAAACTGAGACATCTTCAGAGATACCTTTTCATCAAAATCGCCTGTTGATCCTGGCATGTTGTCAGTGATGAAGAAAGATGGCTGCTGATCTCTACCCAGGTTTCAGCCTTCTCCTCCAGGCTCACCCTTTCTTCTTGAGCTACCTGGAGGCCCAGTGTCTTGAGGCTTTGCGCTTAAATGATCCTCTCTCTTACATGGCAGGATCAAACATGGTGGCTCCCTTTTCCTGTGTCTGTCTGTGTTTTTCTGTGCCTCTATTTATATCAGACAAAAATCTGTTTTTCATAGATGTATAAAATATAGATGATGGTACCCTTTATGTATTAAAGGGCACTATCAAGAGAATAAAAAGAATGCAGAATGGGAGAAAAGGCTTGCAAATGATATGTCTAATAAGGCTTTAATATCCAGAATATATAAAGAAACTCATGTAACTTAACAACAAAAAAGTGAATCCAATTTTTAAAATAGGCAAAGGATTTGGACAGGCATTTTTCCCAAGAAGATACACAAATAGCCAATGATCACTTGAAAAGATGCTCAACATCATTAGTAATTACAGAAATGAAAATCAAAACCACAATGAGATACCACTTTAGTCCCACTGGGATTGTTACAATCATAAAGATAGACAATAACAGGTGTTGAAGAGGATGTAAAGAAATTGGAGCCCTCATACATTGCTGGTGAGAATGTAAAATGTCCCAGTCACTGTGGAAAAGTTTGGTGATTTCTCAAAATATTAAAATTGAATTACCCCATCATCCAGCAATTCCTCTCCTAGGTATATATCTAAGAGAATTGAAAACATATATTCAAACAAAATCCTGTACAAGAATGTTTATAGTATATGAGATCCACTGAGAGTACACTTCAAATGGATTGTCCAAAACAGGGGCTTGTGTAACACATCGAATCCTGTGGTGGAAAATGGACTGTGGTTAACAGGACAAATATGAGAACATTATCACATGAACTAGCAAGTATAGAATATTAATACAGGATGTCATTAACTGGGTGGGTTGGGGATAAAATACACCAAATGTAAGATATTGGCTATAGTTAGTAGTAATGTTTTGATGATGCTCTTTCACAGTTTGTAACAATTGTTTCACAATAATGCAAAGTGTTGGTGGCAGAGTAATGTATGAGGGCCCTGTATGATGATACACATATTTGTTTTTTAAGTTCTCAGCTTTTACTATATACTTATTGTTTATGGATGTTCATCCATGAATGATAAACTTTAATTTAAAAAGTTAGAAATTAAAAAAAGAATGTTCATAGCAGCACTATTCACAATAACCAAAAGGGAAAAATCTAAATTTCTATCAATGGATGAGTGGATAAGCAAAATGTGGTTTACCTATAAAACAGAATATTATTCAGCCATAAAAAGGATAAAAGGAATAAAAAAATAGTGATACATGATACATCATGGATGAATTTTGAAAACATTATGCTAAGTGCAAGAAGCCAGACACAAGAGGTCATGTATTGAATGATGTCATTTATATAAACTATCTAGAGTAGGCAATTTTGTAGAGATAAAAGTAGACCAGTGGTTGCCAGCAGATAGGAAGATGGAGTAAGGGGCTGTGACTACTTAAGAGATATGGGGTTTCCTTTGGGGTAATGAAAACATACTGGAACTAGATAGTAGTGATGATTGTACAACATTGCAACTGTACTGAATGCCACTGAATTTACATTGCAAAATTGTTAAAATGGAAAAAAAACCACTTTTGTTCACATACACCAGGAAACATCTAGAATGACTGATTTTGCCATGTGTGAAAGTAATAAATATCTTATACTAAGAGAATGGATGCACTAATTAAAGTATATTCATGCAATGTAATAACATATAGCAGTTTAGGAAAATGAGCTACGTTCAAATATACAAAATGACTGAATGTCAAGAACTTACTAACTGAAAGGAGCACATTTTGGAAAGGTTGTATAGCAGGATACATTTACATGTTTTACAATATGTACACCAAGGGACTTCTGTTTCTGACAATAGTGTAATAAATATTCTGAAAACCTTGCTAATCAAGAGGTGAAAGAGAGAGGGAAGAAGAAAGGGGGAAGGAGAGAAAGAATGAGGGGCAAGATTACATTTTAAGCGCTAATAGCTGAGAACTTTCCAGAAGGAATGAAAGAAGTGAACTCTTGAATTCAGGAAGTAAAAAATATCAGGAGTAGAAATATAAATAAGTCCATTCTATAATACCCAGTGTGATGTTCATGGTTGCTTTTTTCTAAAGGATTTAAAAATTTTTGCTGGAAATATTCCTAGAATACAAAAGAAACTGGTAGCAGTGGCTGCCCTTGGGGAGAAAAAGTAAGTGGCTGTAGGATTGGCAATCAAGGGACATTTACTTTCTCTTCAGTCTTTTTTTTGTAAGTTTTGAATTTTGTAACATATATTCTTACCTGGACAAAATATATATTTTTAAAGATTACTGTAATAGCACACACACAAATACACAATTCAGGAACAAGCATTCCTCAGAGATTTTGTGGGTTTGGGTCCAGATCACCACAATAAAGCAAATACTGCTATAAAGCAGGTCATATAAATTTGTTTCCCAGTGCATGTAAGAGTTACGTTTACACAATAGTCTATTAAGTATGCAATCACATTGACTTAAAAAACAATGTGCATTCCTTAATTTAAAAAGTACTACACTGCTAAAAAACGCTATCATCTGAGCCTTCAGCAAGTTGTATTCTGTTTATTGGTCGAGTGTCTTGCCTCAATGTTGATGGCTGCTGACTTCTCAGGGTAGTGGTTGTTGAAAGTTGGGGTGGCTGTGGCAATTTCTTTAAAAAAGATGATGGAGAGACAAACAGCAAGATGGTGGTGGAGTAAGGTGCTCCTAGAGTCACCTCCTGCTACAGGGTAGTTAGCAAACACCCAGAGCTATCTGGTGCTAGCTGAAGCAACTGTTTGGGCTCCAGGAGACCAGAAGAGCATCCTGAAACTCCTTCCAAGGAATGGAAGGAGGAGACTGCTCATCTGCAGAGAAGACTCATAAGTAAAGCACTACACACCCCGGAGGCCAGTGCCCATCCTCCACTGGAGGCACAACCTGCCTTGGGAGCTGTTCTGTGGCTGGAACTGAAAGCTCCACTTCCCAAAAACAGGGGAGGAAGAGATGGTTGGGCACCAACTTCAGCTACTGATGAGTAAATGCAGAAGGCTAAAGTATAATCCTAAGAACAGCTAAAGTTTGAGAATGTCCAAGTCAGAAAGAGGCCGGTAGCTGCCATCCTAACTCCATGCCTGGCATGAGGGGAAGCGGGGTGGACTGAAAATCACAGGGCTGGTGGGGACCAGCTTCTTTCCATCCAGATCAGATTGCAGCTATAGCCTAGGCCCTGGTGCCAACTCCAGCATGTAGGAAGCAGCAGGGACCTGTGCCAGCCTCTCCTGGAAATTACCAGCCAAGCTGTGGAGGCTGGTGATTATCCTACTCTGGTGGCACAAGCTGCTCCAAGAGCTATTCTGTGGTTGGAATTGGAAGCTCCATTTCCCAAAAACAGGGGAGGAGGAAATGGTTGGCTGCCAATTTTGGCTGACTGGTAGACTTGGCTGGCTAAGCTATAACCCTGGGAACAGCTAGGGTGTGAATCTGCCCAAATCAGAAAGAGGTCAGTGGCCACCATTTTGACTCTGCCCCCTGAGGGGAAGCTGGGCTGACTGAAAAATCACAGTGATGATAGGAACTGGATTCGTTCACCCAGATCAGCCTGCAGGCCTAGACTAGGACCACCTCTGGCAGGGAGGAGGCTGGTGGACCCTGCATCAGCCTATCCAGTAACTGCAGGTACCTTTGGCTGGCACAGACTGAATAATTGGAAGTCTACTGGGGCAACTGCAGTCATCTTGGATCCATACTGCATACATTGCTGCCCACACCTGCAGCTCCATCCCTACCCCAGGTAGGGGGGAGAGGGGCATGAAGCCTCATCAGTCTCTCTGGACAACTACAGTCTAGGCCTGCACAACTTGGATTATTCCACATAGCTGTGACTCTGTCCCTACCCCTGGCAAAGGTGAAAGTTGGGAGAAGCTTCATTGGTCCTTGGAGCAATGAGGGCAGCTTGAGCCTCCACAGCTTATAGCACCAATTACAACCTTGGGGTCCTACTGCACAACCAGCAAGGAAGAAAAGGTAGGAAGCCCTAAACTAAGGAGAAAATCTGCACCCAGAATAAATACTCTGGTAATCCAGATGCCAAGACACTAACAAAAAATTACAATCCGCACCAAGAAACAGGAAGCTATGGCCCATTTAAAGAAACAAGATAAGCCTCCATATGACATAGAGGAGTTAAGACAACTAATCATAGATGTACGAACAAATATCCTTAATAAATTCAATGAGATGGCTAAAGAGATTAAGGATATTAAGAAGATACTGGATAAGCACAAAGAAGAATTTGGAAGCATACATAGAAAAACAGCAGATCTTATGGGAATAAAAGATGCAGTAAATGAAAATTTTTTTTAAAGATTTATTTATTTATTTCTCTTCCCTTCCCCATCATGCCACGCCAGTTGTCTGTTCTCTGTGTCTATTTGCTGTGTGTTCTTCTTTGTCTGCTTCTGTTGTTGTCAGCGGCACAAGAATCTGTGTTTCCTTTTGTTGCATTATCTTGTGTCAGCTCTCTGTGTGGGTGGCGCCACTCCTGGGCAGTCTGCACTTTCTTTCGCACTGGGTGGCTCTCCTTACGGGGCGCACCCCTTGCGCGTGAGGCTCCCCTACACGGGGGACACCTCTGCATGGCAGGGCACTCCTTGTGCACATCAGCACTGTGCGTGGGCCATCTCCACCCGGGTCAAGGAGGCCCAGGGTTTGAACTGCAGACCTCCCATGTGGTAGATGGACGCCCTAACCACTGGGCCAAGTCCACTTCCCTGAAATTTTAAAAATTGGAATCATATAATAGCAGATTTGAGGAGGATGAAGAAAGGATTAACTTGAAGAAATGGTCTCTGAAAGGGAACATACAAAAGAAGAGATGAAGAAAAGAATGGAAAAAATTGAACAAGGTCTCAGGGAACTAAATGACAACAAAAGGCATGCAAACATATGTGCCATGGGTGTCCCAGAAGGAGAAGAGAAGGGAAAGGGGGCAGAGGGATTATTTGAAGAAATACTGGTAGAAAATTTCCCAACCCTACTGGAGGACATAGATATCCATGTCCAAGAAGCACAACGTACTCCCATCCAAAAAAATCCAAATAGATCAACTCTGAGACACATACTCATCAGAAAGTCAAATGCCAAAGACCAAGAGAGAATTCTAAGAACAGCAAGAGAAAAGCAATGCATAACATATAAGGGATACCCAATAAGATTAAGTGCTGATTTCTCACCAGAAACCATGGAGGCAAGAAGACAGTGGTCTGATAGATTTAAGATACTACAAGAGGAAAACTTCCAGCCAAGAATCTTATATCCAGCAAGACTGTCTTTCAAAAATGAGGGCAAGATTAGAATAGTCACAGATGAACAGAAACTGAGAGAATTTGCTTAGGCAAGAGACCAGATTTTCAGGCAATACTAAAGGGTATGCTAGAGCCTGAAAAGAAAAGACAGGAGAGAGAGGCCTGGAAGAGAGTCTAGAAATGAAGATTTTATCAATAAAAATAACTACAAGTGTCAAAAGAGTGGTGAAAATAAAATATGACATAAAACTCAGGAATAAACTTAACCAACAATTTAAAGCACTTGGATTCAGAATACTGCAACTTAATGTTAAAAGAAATAAAAAATTGCCTAAATAATTGGAAGAATCTTCCATGCTTATGGATTGGAAGACTAAATATCATTAAGATGTCAATTCTACTCAAATTGATATACAGATTCAATTCAATCCCGATAAAAATTCCACCAGCATTAAAAAAAAAATTGAAAACACAATTATCACATTTATTTGGAAGGGTAAGGGGTCCAGAATAGCCAGAAACATCATAAAAAGGAAAAGAAAATCCTCATCTCCAGACTTTAAATCATATTACCTATAGTGGTAAATATACCATGGTACTGGCATAAAGACAGACACATAGACCAATGGAACCAAACTGATGGTTCAGAAACAGACCCTCACATGTAAGGTCCAGTGATTTTTGACTAGCCTGTCAAACCCACACAGTTCAGGCAGAACAGTCGATTCAACAAATGCTGCTGAAAGAATTGGATATCCATAGCCAAAAGAAGGCAAGAGGACCCCTATCTCACACCTTATCAAAAAATTACCTCAAAATGGATAAAAAATCTGAAAATAAAAGCAAAACCATAAAACTTCTAGAAGAAACTGTAGGAAAATACCTTCAAGACCTGGTGATAGGTGGTGTTCTTATAGAGATAAGAGGAGGACGGAGATGAACTACTGATGTTTAATGTATGTAGAAGCTTTAATTAGCTTTACTGTAACAGTGTAGAAATGTATAGAGTGGATGGTATCACATAGTAACAGCTAGTTTATAAATGGGGATGTGGCTGAAAATGGTAGTCTAGGGATGTAAATGCCAACTGACAGAAGGCTACAGAATAATCTAGGAACTGAATAGCACAGCAAACCAAGAGGTGGGTGAGAATTATAGTAGATAGCACATAAGCAAGAGTGTTCTTTGTGAATTAGAGCAAATGTACATCACTACTGCAGGGTGTTGGGAATGTGGAAAAGCATGGGAATAATACAGCTGGAGGGACCTATGGACTGTGGCTAGCAGTAATAACATTCTTGCATCTATGTGAAAGATACACTGTGCTGATGAGGAAAATGTGAGCCAAATGTACACTATGGACATGGTAACAAGCAGGTAGTATCTTATCTGTAGCAAATGTCCCACCACAGTGTGGTGGTTGATGGAGGTGTATTGTTTGGGAATTCTGCATATGTGCATGATTGTTTTATAAGTTTACAACTTCTGTCATAAAAATATTTAAAAATAATAGGGTGCATTGGGGGAAAGATACACCAAATGTAAGATAAGGACTATGATTAGTAGTAAGATTTTGACAATGTTCTTTCATAATTTGTAACAAATGTCTCATGACAATGCAAGGTGTTGGTGGAGGACTGATGTATGGGACCCCTGTATGATGTTATGCATGTTTGCTTTTGTAAGTTCACAAATTTTACTATACACTCGTTTATGTACGTTCTTGTATAAAAGATATAAAGATAATAATGATAGGGTTGGTTGCCGAAAATAGTTTGTTAGTAATATTTTGACAATGCTCTTTAATTATTAAAAAGGTTAAACAGCAATGCAAGGTATTGGTAGTAGGGTGAGGTGTGAGGTCTTGTATATGTTATATGTTTGTTTTATAAGTTCACAACTATTTTTATACACTTATTGTTTATGTATGAGTGATATACTTCAGTAAATAAATTTTTAAAAAAAGACAATGATGGAATTTGCACATTAACTCTTCCTTTCACAAAACTTTCAAAACTGGATTCAGTCCTCTCAAACACTGACACTGCTTTATCAACTAAGTTGACTTAGTATTTTCAAACTTCTGTTACTTCAACAATGTTTATATCATCTTCACCAGGAGTAGACAGACTCCATCTCAAGAAACCGCTTTCTTCACTCATTCATAAGAAGCAACTCCTCATTCACTCAAGAAGTATCATGACATTGTAACAATTCAGTCATATCTTTGGGGTTCCATTTCTAATTCTAGTTCTTTTGTTACAATAGTAATATTAAAGTTCACTGATCACAGATTACCATGACAAATGTAATAATTAAAAGTTTGAAATAATGTGAGAATTACCAAAATGTGACACACCAGCACAAAGTGAGCATAAACTGATGGAAAAATGGTGCTGATAGAATTGCTTGACACAAGGTTGCCACAAATCTTCAATTTGTAAAAAATGCATTATCTGCAAAGTGCAAAAAAAAAAAAAAGATATGCCCCAAATCTCTACTCTCTACTGGGAATCGGCCCAATAGAAAAAAAAGAATGACCATATAAGGATATTTACTGCATGAAAGTTTCTGGCGAAAAAGTAGTAGAAGCAACATGAATGTCTACGTTAAAGAATGGCTGAAATTACTGATATATTTAAAAAGAAATGAGTTAATTAACCTAAAAATGCCAATTATTTATTAAGCATAAAAGGCAATATGAAGTAAAATGTCAATAGAGGAGGTACAACAGTGTACAGTAAAGCTTTCAGAAGCGCAGTATATTTATGTTTAAGCATGAAGAAAGGAACAACACACACATATTGGTTACCTCGTAGTGGGAGGAGAAGATATTTTTATTTTCTGTCAAACCATACTTTACTGGTTTCAGTGAAAAGATGTTATATATTTTTAGAAATTTTTTCTAATGAAGCTTATTACAATAATAATGTAGAAACAGTATTAATATCAGAGCTAATTTTATCTTTTAATAACTTTTACATTTTCCCACTTGAAAAAGAACAATTTTGAAGGATTAGTGAAATAAATACTAATAAAATACAGTATTTCATTACATTTTTCCTTAAAGAAAAAAAATTATAGCTCCAAAAATAATTTCATGATGCTAGACTACAATGGGGAGGGAAATGAGGAAATCTAACTGGCTTCTCACCAGCACGAAGTACTGGATACAGATTAAGTTGTGAACTATGACTACGACTCCAGGCCTTCACATATTTATAGGGTTTTTTCCCAGAATGAATTCTCTGATGATGTGAGAAGCTTGAGTGATAGCTGAAGGCCTTCCCGCATTCCTTACATTCATAAGGTTTCTCACCAGTATGAGTTCTCTGATGTTGAATAAGATGTGAATGAAGTCTAAAGGCTTTACCACATACCATACATTTATGAGGTTTCTCACCAGTATGAATTCTCTGATGTCTTCTGAGGTGTGAGCACTGTCTAAAAGTCTTCCCACATTCCTTACACTCATAGGGTTTCTCACCAGTATGAATCCTCCGATGAAGGGTAAGTTGCAAGACATCACAAAAGGCCTTCCCACATTCATTACATTCATAAGGTTTCTTGCCAGAATGAATTTTCTGATGGTGAGAGAAACTGGAGTGATAGCTAAAGGCCTTTCCACATTCCCTACATTTGTAGGGTTTCTCACCAGTATGAATTCTCTGATGTATGGTAAGGTGTGAGCGATGCCTAAAAGTCTTTCCACATTCCTGACATTCATAGGGTTTTTCACCTGTATGAAGTCTCAAATGTTCAGTAAGTTGAAAGCCACGAATAAAAGCTTTCCCACATTGCTTACATTCATAGGGTTTCTCGCCAGTATGCAATCTCTGATGTTGAGTAAGTTGTGAGCGCTGTCTAAAGGCCTTCCCACATTCCTTACATTCATAGGGTTTCTCACCAGTATGAATTCTCTGATGTAGAGTAAGTTCTGAGCCATAATTAAAGGCCTTCCCACAGTCTTTACATTCATAGCGTTTTTCACCGTTATGAATTCTCAGATGTTGTTTAAGTTGTGAACAATGAACACAGGCCTTCCAACATTCTGTATATTTGTGGCATTTGTCATGATTTTGAATTCTCTGTTGTTTAATAAGGTGTGATGTATTAATTTCTGTGCATTCCTTACATTCAGAAAGTTTTTCTTTAGAATGGCTTCTTTTGTGGTGACTAAAGAATAAATGATAGCTGAAGTTTTTTCTACATTCTTTACATCCAGAGATTTTCTCTCTATTATGAAGTTTCTGAGTGAGTAAAGTATACTGGCTAAAAATGGACATGTTTGCATGACTGATCATAAACTGCCTGATATTACAGCCATCTTTTTGTCCTTCAAACTGATTTCTGCATTCCCAAATGTCTCTGAAAACAGACCTCTCAGGACTATGGCTTTTAAATTGTTCCATGATAGTCCACTGGGATGATTCTGTTTCATAAATATCCCTTTTTGGAGATAACTTCTTGGGCTCATACCTGGAAACCAAGTCTGAAAGATAAGAAACAAATTTCAATTGCTGGTTTTGTGTTTCAAGAGAAAATATCTATGGTAGAAATGAGAGACAACTGAAAATTACTCATATATGAAATGAAAGGCTTGGAGAGCTCTTAAGTGCTATCATGCAATTGAAAGTAAAAAGGGTAAGGAGTAATGAGTGAAAGAAAGTTAACGAGGGCAATAAGCCAATGACTGTGAAATTTTTATCTACTTCAGAATCCCCCTTGAGAATGTGTTGCAATTATGGATATTTGGAAACACCCTAGATCAAGTGAGTCAGAAATCTTCCAGAGTTGGTCTTAGAATGAAGTAAATGGAATCATATCTATAAGTCTATTTTTAACACTCTCTACCAAAGTCAAAGACTTATGAAGCAGAAACTACTAGTTGTCCCCAAATACATATTTTCTTTTTGTACATCAAAGGAACACTTGATTTTTGAGAACAAGGCTGCCCAATATAGATACTGCATTTTCTAGGCTCTTTTGCATCTTGGGATGCCATGTAATTGGATTCAGCCTAACAAAATGCCTTAGTATTATGTAGTAGATTCTGAGAACTTTCCTTCAGAGTCAGCTGGCTCACACCCTATACCTTTTATTCTCCCTCTTCCTCAGCCATACTGGCTGAAATGTGGGTGTGATGTAATGTCTGGCACATGATGATTTTGCAGAGCAAAGGTGTCATTCTAGCCTGGACTTCAATACAGGAGAAAATTAAACTTCTATATAGTTTAAGCCACTATTATTTTGGTTCTCAGTCACCTGCAGCCAAACCTATTCTAAACAAATACAGCTTTACACTGAACTGAAATTTTAAAAATCCAACTCCTTACCATGAGAATACAAGGCCTCTGCTTACATTAAAGACTTCATTTGAATCAGTTCCCCTTTTACTAAGTATGCTACACCCACACTGACCTCCTTTCAAATACTAGGTTATGCCAAAGACTTTTTCCCTTAGAGCTTTTCGCAGGCTGTTCCTTCTGCCTGGAATCCTCAGCTCTAGAGTCTTCTTATAGTTGGCTCCATTTCATCCAAGTCTCAGGTTAAAAATCATTTCTCAAAAGGGTATTCCAGACAATATTATCTAATTAAGCCTTTGTCTTAAATACCATTGGAATTACATATTCACTTATTTACTCATCTTTTTAAACTGTTTATTTTCCTCTAAAGCTATTCAAAGATGGAATTATCAGTATATTACCAACCTCTAGAATATAAGAGGTATTCAATAATCACTTGCTGAATAAATGAATCAAATGATTAAAGAAAGGGAAATAAGATGAAAATAAAAAGAAATAATACAAAGATGACAAACTGTTGAGAATCATAATCATTTAAAACCCTTATGTGTAATAACTACTGAACATGTCTCCATTCTTCTTCTCACTCATAATTCTACTGCAGTGATTTTACATAAAAAAAAAACCATATATATAAACTCACACATTTGGTTATCTGTAACAAACAACCCCAACTTAGTGGCTTAAAACAATAAAATCATTTATCATCATTCAGATCTTGGGATTAACTGAGCTCAACAGACATTCCTCACTCAGTTTCTCCAGTTTGTTTAGACAGTGGCTAGGTTACAGTCATTTTTTTTTTAAGATTTATTTTATTTCTCTCCCCTTCCCCCTGCCCCCCACCCCAGTTGTCTGTTCTGTGTCCATTTTGCTGCGTGTTCTTTTTGGTCTGCTTCTGTTGTCAGTGGCACGGGAATCTGTGTTTCTTTTTGTTGCATCATCTTCTTGTGTCAGCTCTCCGTGAGTGCGGTGCCATTCTTGGGCAGGCAGCACTTTCTTTCACACTGGGCGGCTCTTCCTACAGGGCGCACTCCTTGTGCGTGGGCCTCCCATACATGGGGGGCACTCCTGCGTGGCATGGCACTCCTTGTGTGCATCAGCATTGCACATGGGCCTGCTCCACACGGGTCAGGGAGGCCCGGGGTTTGAACCACGGACCTCCCATGTGGCAGACGGATGCCCTATTCACTGGGCCAAGTCTGCTTTCCTGGCTACAGTCATTTTAACATCTTCCTCACTCACATGCCTGGTACCAGGCCTGAGAAGATTTAAATAGCTGGAGAAGAGCAGCTGGGACTCTTAGGGGTTCTCTATTCTTATATGATGTCTCTCCAGCCTAGCTATTTCAATGTAATAGGTGCCATCTCATATAGCAAGTCAAGATGTCAAAAGCAGGTAGAGAAGGGAGAGGATGTGGCTCAAGCAACTGAGCACCTTCTTCCCAAATGGGAGGTCCTGGGTCTTCTAAAATCAAAAACAAGCAAATGAACAAATAAAAAAACAACACAGGGGAACCGATGTGGCTCAGTGGTTGAGCACTAGCTTGCTTATAAGGTCCTGGATTCAATCACAAGCCCTGGTACCTCTTAAAAAAAAAAAAAAAAGCATGTGGAGAGAGAAAGGGAGGAAGGGTGGAAGGGTGTGACAGTTTGAATTTTGTGAATCCCAGGAAAGATTGTTCTTGAACAACTGATCTATTCCTGTGGGTGTGAGGCCCTTTGATTGCATTAAATTCCATTAAGGGACATTTGATTAGATTACTTAATTAGACTGATTTAGGGCTTTTAATTGGACTACATCAGTGACACATGGCCAAGGTTGAATCACCACCCTTATATAAACTGAGTCTTATGTAAACTGAGAAGACAGAGAGAAAGAAGAGACACAGAGAGAAAGACAACTGCCATTTTGACCCTACCGTGTGAAAGAGGACTCCAGGATCTGCTAGTAGCTGACCTCTGGTGAGACACCATCTCTAATAGTGCCTTGATTTGGGCCTTTCATGGCCTCAGAACTGTAAGCTTTTATCCCAAATAAATTCCCTTTATGAAAGGCAACCCATTTCTGGTAATTTTGCCTTGGTAGCCTTTGGCAAACTAACACAGAGGACAGGAGAGGGAGAGAAAGAATGTGCACACCAGGCAGAAGCTGTCTCTACTTTTATGACCTAGACCCAGAAGTCCCCCAGTGTCACTTCTGCTATATTTTATTTGTTGTAAGCAAGTCACTAAGGATGACTCATTTCCAAAAAGAGGAGAGTAGGCAATATTTTTTTATGGAAGGACTATCAAAGAATTTGCAGACACGTTTTAAGACTACCACAACACTCACCCACATATATAAATGTACACACACACAACCTTTCCTACATCACTTAGAGATGACTTTTCCACTAAGTGAAGACATCCGTGAAGCCACCACTTGATCAAGAAATAGAACATTATCAGCAACCCAGAAGCCTCCCTCAAGCCCCTTCACTACCCATCCACCAAAGGTCAGAACTATCCTGCCTTCTTACACCACAGATTGTCTTTTTTTGAACTTCAAATAAATGGAATCAAATAGTATATACTTTTCCCTCTAGCTTCCTTCACACAAATACTGTGTTTGTGAGGTCCATCTATAATACCGCATAGAGTAGTTATTTATTCCCATTGCTGTATAGCTGCAGTACTCAAAGAGTAGTCCAGGTGCCCCTGAGGGTGCCTGAGACCCTTTCAGGAAGTCTGTGAGGTCAAAATTATTTTTATCATAATACTAAGACATTAGTTGCCTTTTCTATCCATTCTCTCACCAATGAGTTTTTCAAACGTTAATAGATGAGTGATGAGAACATGTTCTGTAATCTAATGGGATGTGTAATTGTGTATTTTTGTGCATTCTAGAATTTTCTAAAGTAGTAGACTTGGTGTATAAATATGCATTTTCAGAGATCAACTGCTGTGCTCTTTTGTTGTTGTTGTTGTTGTTATTAGTACTGTGCTCTTAATAACTAAATTTACTCATACCTACTTTCATGTTTGTAACCTCGTTATTGCACAAGAGATTATTTTAAAGCCTTGAAGTTTTCCATGTGCCTACATGGAAACACAAGAAGAAGAAATACTTCACTTTAGATCAATATTGTATAATGAAATGAAAGAAAGTTAATTTATAACATTTTTCTTATATTTGAGAATGGATGTTATTGGCTTTTAAAGAGGCAATTATAAGACTAGGTTTCTCAATCCACAGCTACATTGTCTACTTCTAAAGATGCTGTAAAAGATAAAATGATATATTAGGGTTCACTGACTGGGCAATATGAAGTGAACATATGACAAAAGCTATCCTTTCCCATTGTTTTAATAGATCCTAATAATTTTCCCAATTATGTCTTAATCAATAGGAATTTTTCAAATAGTTCTATGATGCACTGTCATTTCGAGTTTAAAGGAAAAGGAATTGAGTATATTAAAACACTGATATCATGAGCAATCAAAAAAGACAAATATTTTTTGCTATAACTACTCAAACTAGAAATTTAAAAGCCATTGAAAACACCTTCCAGGAAATGCACTGATAAGGAGTACATACAATAGTTCAGGGACTTGTACAAGTGACATTGCTAAATGTCTGCTGGGTGAAGTCAGTAAAAGAAGTCACAGCAGCATCATTCTAATGATACGATAATTCATAACTTATTAAACTATAGATTTAGCTGCAAATATGAAGACTGTGTTAATATATGTAGCAGTTTAATATTATTGATGAATTCCAAAAAGAAATATTGGATTATGTTTGTAATCTGATCTGTACCTGAGCATGACTGACTTATGATTAGGGCGTTGAGTCCTCACCTCTTGGTGGGTGGGGACTCAGAGATAAAAAGCATGGCAAAGAACAGAGTTGAGGGTTTCTGATGTTGGAATTTGATGCTGAAGACTTACGCTAGAGCTCCAAGAAGTCAGCATGCAGAGGAAAGAGAAGTCAGCCCCAGGAAGAAAGGAACCTTGAACCCAGAGAAAAGCAAGCCCCAGGAACATAGGAACCCAGGAAGCCTGAACTCTCACAGACGTCGGCAGCCATCTTGCTCCAAATAGACTTTGGTGAGGGAAGTAACTTATGCTTTATGGCCTGGTATCTGTAAGCTCCTACCCCAAATAAATACCCTTTATAATGCCCAGCAGATTTCTGGTGTTTTGCATCAGCACCCCTTTGGCTGACTAATACAATATATAATCTGCAAAACTGTATTTCTGTCTTATGAACGAGCAAACCTTCAAAGGTAACTTGGTGGTATGTGTATATTCATCCAATATCAGTACCAACTAATCATTAAAGAAGAATCCCTTTTATAAGCATGGTACTAAAATATTCCAAGTAAATAACTTTTTTGGAATTCATTATTTATTCTGGAAAATAGCATTGATATTTGCTCTGATGATACACAAGTAATGGTAAATAAAACTGGTGGTGTCTTAACTTGAATTGAGGCAATGGCGCCCAACTGTTGTGACTTACGATGAAAAAAAAAACCACCAGTTTCATTTAAGAATGTCTATGATGTAGTAAAAATTATTAGTTTTAGTAAAGCTTGACACTTCAGTACACATCTTTTTAATAATCGGCATGACAAAACAGGCTTCTGCTGTATATCAAAGTAGACTGGTTGTTTCTAGGAAAAAACATGTTTGATTGTTTTAGTTTAAGCTAAACAAGTCAGTTTTTCATGGAATTTATTTTTACTCAAAAGAACAACAAGTAAGCTATTGTAATTTAGACTTGGATTTTCATAGAAATCCAGAAAATTAATCTGTTACTTTTTGAGATTACTGACTCTATTTGCCAATGATACAATTCTAGCTTTCAAGTAAATATAAGAATTTTGGAAACCTATACCTGTCACTGTGAGCATGACAGTTTCCCAATACTTAAAAGATTTTCCTGATGAGGTTAGTTATGACATTAGTAAAAGTAATTATTTTTATAGTTTATATGAAAATGTGTAAACATTCGGAAGTTCTGCTTAACTCATTAAGCAGTATTTCCCAAATAACTAATGTATGATGTTACAAAATGAGTACCATGGGTAAGAGATCCTTTCAAAGTACAAGATAGGCAAATGAATTTTAATTTAAGAGAGTAAATGCAGAAGTAGATATAAAAATCCAGTTCTTGGAGAGTGGATGTAGCGCAGTGTTTTTTTTTTGTTTTTTGTTTTTTTTTAAAGATTTATTTATTTATTTAATTCCCCCCCCTCCCCTGGTTGTCTGTTCTTTGTGTCTATTTGCTGCGTCTTGTTTCTTGGTCTGCTTCTGTTGTCATCAGCGGCACGGGAAGTGTGGGCGGTGCCATTCCTGGGCAGGCTGCTCTTTTTTTTCACGCTGGGCGGCTTTCCTCACGGGCGCACTCCTTGCGCGTGGGACACCCTTGCGTGGCACGGCACTCCTTGCGCGCATCAGCGCTGCGCATGGCCAGCTCCACACGGGTCAAGGAGGCCTGGGGTTTGAACCGTGGACCTCCCATGTGGTAGACGGACGCCCTAACCACTGGGCCAAAGTCCGTTTCCCTAGCGCAGTGGTTTGAGTGCATGCTTCCCATGAACAAGGTCCCAGGTTCAATGACCAGTACCTGCCCCCCCACCCAAAAAAAAAAAATCCAGCTCTTTTCTTAATCCCAGCAAAAAACTGCTGCTCTTCTCTATAAATATTTTTGTTTCGGAAAATACAGTTGTTTTTCATAAAATATATTCTATCTATGTTAGCATGCAATTCATTGTTTTTAAATGAGTTAAAAAAATACAGAAAATTTTTTTCATATTTAATTTCTAATATAGTAAATATTGAAAGACACAACTGTATAAACAAAAGCTCTTTGGGGTACTCAATAATTTTAAAGAGTATTAAGGCATTTTGACAACAAAAAGCTTGAGATATGCAAATCTATATGGCATTCTACTCTACCACAATTTCTTTTTCATTATTTTTGAGGTACTGGGGCTGGGGATTGAACCCAGGACCTCGTATGTGGGAAGCTGGTGCTTAAACATTAAGCCACAACAGCTTCCCTGAATTGTTTTTTTCATTTGTTTCCTTGTTTTTAGGAGACACCGGGACCAAACCTGGGATTTCCCATGTGGGAAAGCAGGTGCTCAACCACTCGAGACATCTGTTTGCCTCCATTTTCATAATGATGGATATTTTAGATGTTGGCTATTATGAATAGTACTGCTTTGAACATTCTTTGTATATTTTGTTCAGTAAAATAAGGACTATTTTCTTTTAGGTATATACCTAGAAGTGAAACTGTTGTATCATAGGGTACACATTCACTCAATTTTAGTAGATACTTTCTGACAGTTTTCTAACAATTGCATCAGACATCAAGAGAGTTTCAGATCTTTAAATCCTCACCAAACTTGGTTATTGTCAATCTCTTTCTGTTAAGCCATTCTGGCAGGTGTGTTGTGATATTACATCATGGTTTAATTTGCAATCCCTGATGACAAATGAGTTTGACTTCTTTTTCATATGTTTGGTGACCAACTGAATGTCTTCTTTAATAAAGTGCCATTTACATTGCGTTTATTTTGAGGCAAATTTCATGTAACATAATATTCACCGTTTCAAAATTTATGATTCATTGGCCTTTAGTACATTCTCAATGTTGTACAACCATCACCACTATCTACTTCCATGATGTTTTCATTACCTCCTGCCCAAAGAAACCCTATATCCATTAAACAGTCACTCCCTATTCCTCCCTCCACTGTTTCTAGAAATCACTCATCTGTTTTATGTCTCTACAGATTTTCCTATTCTGGGTATTTCCTATAAGTGGAACCAACCAATATGTGGCCTTTGGTCTAGGTGCTTCCACTTAGCATAATGTTTTCAAAGCTCCTCTATGTTGTAGCATGTATCAGTACTTCATTCCTTTCAATGGCTGAATAATATTCCATTGTAGGGATATACCACATTTTGTTTATCTATTTATTCATCAGGTGATGGACACTTGGGTTGTTTCTCAGTTGTGCCTTTTTCTTGATGATTTTTAGGAATTCTTTATATATTCTGGATGTGATCAACATATCTTTTTTTTTTCTTTTGTTTTGTTTTTTTCAACATATCTATTGCAAATATTTTCCACCACTCGTGCTGGCTGGCCCTTTTACTCTCTTAATTGTATGTTTTATGAACAGAAGTTCTTAATTCTAAGGTATTCCAATCCCAAGGTCATGAAAATATATTAATATTCTATTTTACTCTTTCATATTAGGTCAATAACCAAAGTAGCATTGATTTTATGGTCTAAGGTCAGAATCAAGATAAATACCCAATTGATTCAGCACCATTTATTGAAAAGACCATCCTTTCCCTCTCCATTATCTTAAATGAAATGAATGTCAATGTTAGCCATTTTCTCTGTAACCTATTTTAGTAACTATTTCAATTCCAATGACTCTACCAAACATTTTCTGTTTAGGTCCCCACCAACAAATTTACCTTGCCAAAATCAGTGTTCAAATACTGGTCTTCACTCTACCTGACTCTTCAGCAGCATTTGATATAGGTAATCAATCCCTTTGCTTCCCATATAACCATATTCTTCCACTTACTCTCTTACCTCTCTCATCACTTTTTTTCAGTTCCCCTTAATACATCCTCCTCTTCTTCCTGTAATGTTGGAATGTCCCAGAACTGAGGCCTGGAAGGTCCTCTTCTCAATCTCATACTTTTCTAAGCTTAAATACCAGCCATACATTGCTAAGTCTTAAATTTACACCTCCAGCTTTTATCTTACCCCTGAGCTTCACATTATTCCATCTAACCACCTACCTGAAATCTTCAAGAAAATATATAATAAGTATCTCAACTGTAACAGGTCCAAAGAGAACTTCTGATTTCTTCTTAAACTCATCCAGACTCCAATTTAACCCACCTCAATAAATGCAACCAACTTTTATAGTTGCCTAAGCCAAAAACCTACTTATTCATCTTTTTACCCCACTTAGAGTCCACTGGCAAGTATGGTCAACTCATTCTTTAATATGTATTATTAAGTTTGACCATTTATCACTACCATTACTATAACCATTGTACTACTGCATTAACCCTCAAACTGGTCACCTGTTTTTATTTTCATCCACCAAAAACATTGCATCTGAATCACTTCTTATAATTCTTGTTCTCAAATACCTCCAATGGCTTCTCATCATATTAAGGACAATAAAGATTCTTATAATGGCCTACAAGGCCCTACATTCCTGGTCTCTGCCTACCCCTCTAAATATATATAGAAACTTACAGAATGTAACTAAAACCATATTTAGAAGAAAATTTATAGCCTTAAAGGAATATAAAGAAAAGAAGAAATTCTAAAGATTAATCATCTAAGCATGTTTCAAGAAATTAGAATAGCAAACTAAACCCCCCCAAAATTAGAATGAAGCTTCAAAAACAAAGACAGAGAAAGAATAAATGAAACAGAAACAAACATAGAAAAAAATCTTGAAAAGACTGATTAAGGAATAAAGAGTATATCCACACAGTTTATTAATTACAAAAATAAAAATTACAGTGGAGAAATTTGGCAAACACCACCCTAACTAACCAAGTGGTCAAATGTAACATCACCAATAATGGGACAGAATGACATTATGTGCCTTCTGAAGGGATGCACTGAAAAAGATACTAATGCAGTATTCTTGCCAAAAATGTATAACCTGAATGTCATCAGGAGGAACCATCAAACATATTCAAATTGAAAGACATTCTATACAACAATTTGCCAGTATTCTTCAAACATACCAATGTCATGAAATTGAAAGGAAGACTGGGGAACTGTTCATATTAAATGAAAGTAAAGAGAACTATAATGGTGATGTTGATTCAGGTGAAAAATTGCAAAAAAACACACAAAAAACAGGACATTATTGGGATAGTTAAATTCGAACATAGACAATATATTAGCTAATAATTTGTGGTCAATGTAAAATTCCTGAATTTAAGAAATGTAAAAGAATATCACCATACTTGGGAAATATAAGCATAACTATTTAGAATAAAGGGGCTAACATCTGCAACTAACATCTGCAACTGTCAGGTTGTTCAGGAAAAAAATATGAATATAAAATATAGAAATGGAAAAAATAAAGCAAGGTTGTGAAATATTAACAATTGGTAAATCTGGTCAGTGAATTGGGTCAACCTGCATATCTTAAAATGCTACATCTAGTCAAATGAGGGAAAAAGAGTTTGCTTTACTTACTTTATCCTTCTCTGTAAAATCTATAATCATGAAGATGGAATAAATCATAATACTTAGTTTCTTAAATAGCATATAGAATTCTTTGCTATTCTTGTATCTTGTACATAAGTTTAAATTTAATTCAAAATAAACTTTTATTTTAAAAGACAGAAGGTACAAATAAGCAGTATTAGAAACGAGAAAGGGGGCATTAACACAAACAAAAATCCGTGCTTTCATAGAGTTATATTCTAGTAGGATGACATCTAATAAATAAATTAGTAAAAATTTATAGTATGTCAGATGGTGAAAAATGCTATAGAAAAATAAAATAAGAGGGAAAGAGATGCAAAGTTCTAAACAATGGAAGTGGGGGCAAATAGGGTAGTTAGAAAATGCTCACTGAAAATGTGATATTTGAAGGGAAAATGCTGTACAAGATAAGACAGCAAGGGACTTCCAGGAAGACAGCAGACAAAAAAGACATGAGACTCTCTTCTTGCCCAGAAAAATAGCTAGAGGACTAGGAGAAATGGCTTGAAAAAAATCTAGGATTTAGGACACCAGGGGAAGGCTGGACACTGCCCAGAGGAGAGAGGGGCAAAGAAAAATAATTGTGGTGGCAAAATTGTGAGTTAAAAGCTGCAGCTGTAATGGCCAGCATTCTCTCCCACCCTACAAACAACTTTGCATTGATCAGACCTGGGGACCAGGGGTTACAGACAAAGGAAGCCTCAGGGTTCCACCTCCCCAGGAAAGGGGTGAGAGAGGAACACAGCCTAAAGCTGACTCAAGTGTTGAATCACAAATTTGGTCTGCTGCATCCCACGAACCCTTCTGGGGAGATGGGGCTGCACCAAGGTTTGCCTGGGAGGTAGGACTAAAGAAATTCAACCCTCTCAATCTTTCTCTCTACTGACCAGGACTGGTGGAATTAGTTCCTACCTGGTAAGAGGTAGGGGCTTGCCAGCAAAGGTTGGGGAACTGCCTCTGAGAAAGATTGAAACACGGGCTCTTTAGCCTCCAGGCAGGCCCTGTGTCATACTGATCCGGTCGGTATGTGTTGCAGGGAACACACTCCAAGCAGGCTTTGAACTGAGAATTCCAAGGCGCTCCATCTGCTGGTGGACCAAGGAAGTGGATGTGAGGAAATTCAAGAAGTAAGTGCGGAGTGGGTTTCCCTCAGTGGCTGAGTGCCTGCTTGTGATGTATGAGGTCCTGGGTTCATCCCCAGAACCTCCTGGAAAAAAAAAAAGGAAGTAAGTGAGAGAGGCTTTTACTGGCCTTTGCAGCCTCCTTCCACAAGGCCTTTGGAAGCAGGTCTGCAACCCCTTATTGGGTCCAGAGACCAATTTGAGCAAATAACAGGGATAATCCTAAAGATCCAGAATAGGCTGAACCAAGAATCAAAGAACAGCAGTAACAGAGAACATCCCACCACAAAATCCCTGTGAAAGAGAGAGAAATTGAGCATCTGTGTAAATTCACCATTCTAATTTAGATGCTTAGACATCAGTAAAAAATTACAAACCATACTAAGAAAATAGACGACAACTAATCAACAAAATTCACACAAACTTCTTAATTCGAATTAATGACTAGAAAAACAAATGGCTAAAGAGATAAAGGACATCAAGAAGACACTGAGCAAGCACAAAGAAGAATTTGAACCTGCACAGAAAAGTAACAGAGCTCAAAGGAGTGAAAGACACCACAGGTGAGATAAAAAACACATTAATGGAAGCGGACTTGGCCCAGTGGTTAGGGCGTCCATCTACCACATGGGAGGTCCACGGTTCAAACCGCAGACCTCCTTGACCCATGTGGAGCTGGCCCATGGGCAGTGCTGATGCACGCAAGGAGTGCAGTGCCATGCAGGGGTGTCCCCCGCATAGGGGAGCCCCACGCGCAAGGAGTGCGCCCCGTAAGGAGAGTTGCCCAGCGTGAAAGAAAGTGCAGCCTGCCCAGGAATGGCGCCACATACATGGAGAGCTGACCCAGCAAGATGACGCAACAAAAAGAGACAAAGATTCCCGTGCCGCTGACAACAACAGAAGCAGACAAAGAAGAACACACAGCAAAATGGACACAGAGAACAGACAACTGGGGGGGGGGGAAGGGAGAGAAATAAATAAAAATAAATCTTAAAAAAAAAAACACATTAAAGGGGGAAGCAGCTGTGGCTCAAGCAACTGAGCCCCTGTTTACCATATGGAGGACCCAGGTTCAATCCCCAGGACCTCCTGGGAATAAAAAGCAAAAAGGTGTCCCAGACTTGCACAGTAAGGCACAGGCCCCTGTACGGCACAGAGAGGTACAGTGAAGTAACGCACCAAAAAGACGATGACAGATAGGAAAAAAAATGAAAAAAACAAACAAACACATTAGTGGGAGCAGATGTGGCTCAAGTGGTTGAGTGCCTGCTTCCCACATGGGAGGTCCTGGATTTGGCCCCCAGTGCCTTCTAAAAACAAAACAAAACAAACAACAAGTCAACAAATGAAAAAAACCAACTCAGGGGAGCCAATGTGGCTCACTGGTTGAGTGTCGGCATCCCACATATGAGGTCCCAGGTTCAATCCCAGCCCTGGTACCTCAAACAAACAAAAAACATATTAGAGGCTTACAAGAGCAGACATGAAATGACAGAACAGAAAGGAAAAATAAAGGAGTAAAAAGACAGAAGAAAATAAAATATGACATATGACAACCAAAGACTAAAATGGTGGAAATAATGCAATTACAGTAATATCATTGAATGTGAATGGATTAAACTCCCCAATTAAAAGATATGGGCTGAGGGAAGCGGACGTGGCTCAACTGATAGAGTGTCCATCTACCATATGGAGGGACCAGGGTTCGATCCCCAGGGCCTCCTGACCCGTGTGGTAAGCTGGCCCATGCGCAGTGCTGTTGTGTGCAAGGAGTGCACCCCACAAAGAGACGCCCCGCATGAAAAAAGTGCAGCCCACCCAAGAGTGGCGCCACACACATGGAGAACTGACGCAGCAAGATGACGCAACAAAAAAGAGACGCAGTTTCCCAGTGCCGCCAGATAACGGCAAGCGGATGCAGAAAATCACACAGTGAATGGACACAGAGAGCAGACAATGGGGAGGAAGGAGAGAGAAATAAATAAAATAAATCTTAAAAAAAAAAAAAGATATAGGCTGACAGAATGGATGAAAAAAATGAGCCATCCATATGCTGCCTACAAGAGACTCACCTTAGACACAGGAATACAAACTGCCTGAAAGTGAAAGCTTGGAAAAAGATACTGTACACAAAGAGTAACCAAAAAAGAGCAGGGGTAGCTATACTAGTATTGGACGAAACAGACTTTAACCGTAAAAAAGTTATAAGAGATACAGAAGGCCATTATATATTAATAAAAGGGACCATCTACCAGGAGGAAATAACAGTCATAAATATCTAAGAACCTAACCAGGGTACCCAAAAATACATGAGGGAAACTGGCGAAACTGTACAGCTCTACAGTAATAGTTGGAGACTTCAACACACCACTCACACCATTAGATAGAACAACTAGACAGAAGATCAACCCAAGGAAAAAGAGAATTTGAATAATATGATAAAAGAGGAGACCTAACAGACATATACAGAATGCTGCACCCAAACTCAGCAGACTATACATTCTTCTCAAGCACTTGTGTTTCCTTCTCCAGGATAGACCACATGTTAAGTCACAAGGCAGGACTCAATAAATATAAAAAGACTGAAATTATACAAAGCACCTTCTCAGATCAGAATGGAATGAAACTGGGAATCAATAATAGACTGGAAAGATGAAAATTTACAAACTGTGGAGGCTGAACAACATACTCCTAAATAATCAGCGGGTCAAAGAAGAAATTATAAGTGAATTTGTAAATATATTGAGACAAATAAAAATGAGAACACAGTTTGTCAAAACTTAAGGGATACAGCAAAGGCAGTGTGGAGAGGAAAGTATATAGCCCTAAATGCCTATATTAAAAAAGAAGAAAGAGCTAAAATCAAAGATCTAACTGAACAACTGGAGAAACTAGAAAAAAAAAACAGCAAGCCATTCCTAAAGCAAGCAGAAGGAAAGAAATAATAAAGATCAGGGCAGAAATAAATGAAATTGAGAACAAAATAAAATAATAGAGAAAATCAACAAAACCAAAAGCTGGTTCTTTGAGAATATCAATAAAATTGGCAAACCCTTAGCTAGACAAACAAAGAAAAAAAGAGAGATGTAAATAAATAAATATAGAACTGCAAGGGGCACGACAAAGAAAAGTCCAGGGTCAGATGTTTTCACAGGTGAATTCTACCAAGCAGTTCGAAAAGAATGAAAACCAATCCTGTTTATTCCAAACCATTGAAGAGGAGGAAACTAACCCAACACAATTTTTGAAGCCAACATCACCCTAATACCAAAGCCAGACAAAGGCAACAGACGAAAAGAAATTAGAGCCTAATCTCTCTTATGAACATAGATAACAAAATTCTCAACAAAATACTTTTAAATAGAATCCTATGGTATATCAAAAGACTTACACACCATGACCAAGTGGGATTTATTCCTGGTATTCAAGGAGAGTTCAACATAAGGAAATCAATTAACGTGATATACCACATTAACAAATTGAGGGAAAAAACCTACATGATCTGGAAAGTGGATGTGGCTCAAATGATAGAGCATGCATCTATCATATGGAGGGTCCAGGGTTCGATCCCCAGGGCCTCCTGACCTGTGTAGCAAGCTAGCTCATGCACAGTGCTGCCGTGTGCAAGGAGCACTGTGCCACGCAGGGGTGCCCCCGTGTAGGAGTGCCCCACGCACAAGGAGTGCACCCCTCAAGGAGAGCCGACCTGTGTGAAAAAAGCGCAGCCCACCCAGGAGTGGTGCCACACACACGGACAGCTGATGCAGCAAGATGATGCAACAAAAAAGAGACGCAGTTTCCCAGTGCTGCTGGATAATGCAAAAGTGGATGCAGAAAAACACACAGCAAATGGACACAGAGAGCAGACAATGGGGGGGAAGGGGAGAGAAATAAACAGAATCTTTAAAAAACAAAAACAAAAAAAACCCCAGATGGTCATCTTGATTGATGCAGCAAAAGCGTAATAAAAATCCAGCATCCTTTCCTTTTTACTTTTTAAAGATTTATTTTTTATTTTATTTCTCTCCCCTTCCCCACCCTCCCCATCCCCAGTTGTCTGCTTTCTGTGTCCATGTGCTGTGCGTTCTTCTGTGTCTGCTTATATTCTTGTCAGTGGCACCAGGAATCTGTGTCTCTTTTTGTTGTGTCATCTTGCTGCATCATCAGCTCTCCATGTGTGCAGCTGCCACTCCTGGGCAGGCTGCACTTTTTTTGCACTGAGCAGCTGTCCTTACGGGGGCGCACTCCTTGCCGTGGGGCTCCCCTACGTGGGGACACCCCTGCATGACACATCACTCCTTACGTGCATCAGCACTGCATGTGGGCCAGTTCATCACATGGGTCAGGAGGCCCTGGGTTTGAACCCTGGACCTCCCATGTGGTAGGTGGATGCTCTATCTATTGAGCCAAATCCGCTTCCCCTCAGCATCCTTTCTTGATAAAAACACTTAGAAAGATAGGAACAGAAGGAAAATTCCTCAATATGAGAAAGGGCATATATGAAAATCCCACTGCCAACATCATAATCAATGGGGAAAAGTTGAAAGCTTTTTCCCGCAGATCAGGAACAAGACAAGGATAATCACCGTCACCAGTGTTATTCGGCATTGTGTTAGAAGTTATTGCTAGAGTAATTAGACAAGAAAAAAAAAGAGCATCCAAATAGGAAAAGAGGAAGTAAAATTCTATTTGCAGATGACATGATCCTATATTTAGAAAATTCTGATATGTCTACAATAAAGCTACTTAAGCTAATAAATGAGTTCAGCAAAGTGGCAGGATACAAGATCAACACACAAAAATTAGTAATGTTTCTGTACACTAGTACTGAACAATCTGAGGAGGAAATCAGGGAAAATATTCTATTTATAATAGGAAGAAAAAGACTCGTTACCTAGGAATCAGTTTAATCAAAGAAATATAGGACCTATGTTCAGAAATCTTCAAAACAATGCTAAAAGAAATCAGTGAAGACCTAAACGAATGGAAAGATATCTGTATTTATGGATTGGAAGACTAAATGACATGAAGATGTCAATCTTACCCAAACTGATTTTTAGATTCAATGCAATGCTTATCAAAATTCCAACAGCCTACTTTACAGAAATAGAAAATACAATGACCAAATTCATTTGGAAGGGAACACGTATCCAAATGGTCAGAAGCATTCTAAAAAAGAAGAGCAATGTGGGAGGAATTTCACTGCCTGACCTTGAAACATATTTCAAAGGTACAGTAGTCAAAAATAGCATTGTATTGGCTTCAAGATAGATACAATATTGATCAGTGGAATAGAATTGAGAATCCAGAAATAAACCCTCACCTTTATGGCCAAATGGTTTTTGACAAACCTAATGAGTCCACGTTAATGGGACCAAACTGTCTCTTCAACAAATGGTGCTTGGAGAAATGGATATTCATAATCAAAAGAATGAAAGAGGATCCCTATCTCACTCCCTATACAAGAATCAACTCAAAATGGATCAAAAGTCTAAATATGAGAAACAGGACCATAAAACTACTAGAAGAAAATCTAGGGAAACATCTTTAAGACCTTGTAGTTGGTGGTGGTTTTTCGGACCTTTCACCCAAAGCATGAGTGACAAAAGAAAAAATAGATAAATGGCACCTCCTCAAAATTAAACACTATTGTACCTCACAGGACTTTGTCAAAAGCATGAAAAGGCAGCCAACTAAATGGGAGGAAATATTTGGAAATCACATATCTGATAAGGGTTTAATATCCACGATATATGAAGAGATCATACAACTCAATAATAAAAAGACAAACAAACCAATCAAAAATGGGCAAAAAACTTGAATAGATATTTGTCCAAAGAAGAAATATAAATGGCAAAAAAGCACAAGAAAAAATGTTCATTATCACGAGCAATTAGGGAAATGCAAATCAAAGCTACAATGAGATATCATTTCACACCTATTAGAATGGTCACTTTGAAAAAGACAGAGAATTATAAGTGTTGGAGAGGATGTGGAGAGATAGGAGCACTTATCCACTGTTGGTGGAAATGTAGAAAGGTACAGCCATTGTGGAGGACTGTTTGGCAGTTCCTAAAGAAGATGAATATAGACTTGCCACATGACCTGGCTATACCACTACTGGGTATATACCCAGAAGAACTGACAGCAGTGATGTGAACAGGCATCTGCACACTGATGTTCATAGTAGTATTATTTATGATTGCCAAAAGAAGAAAACAACCAGGTGTCCATCAACCAATGAATGGATAAACAAACATGATGGAATATTATGTAGCTGTGAAGAAATGAAGTCATAAAGCACATGACAACATGGATGAACCTGGAGGACTTTACGTTGAGTGAAGCAAGACAGACACAAAAGGACAAATACAGCAAGACTGAACTACTATGAACTAAATCTCATGGAGTTAATTACTTGAATATGGGTCACCAGAAATAGAATGAGGTTAGAAAATGGAAAGCTGAGGGTTAACTTGTGCAGAATTGGTAAAAATAATGTGTGCTCATCTTTGGAAATGAATAGAAAAGGAAAGCCCAACATAATGCTTGTAACTAGAAGTGCTATTTATTATGTGGATATGACAGTGGCTCAAAGGGCAAGTCTAAGGTCACATATATTACTAAAAGGAAAGCAAAAAAATATAACATGGGACTGTATAGCAATAGTAAAACATGTGAAATATGAATATAGCTAAAATTGCATATATAAGACTGTTTTTCTTTGAAACTGAACAAATGTTAATACTACAAGATGTTAACATCAAATAAAAAATATATGCTAAGTGAAAGAAACCATACACAAAGTACTACATATTGTATAATCCCATTTATATAAAATATAAATATAAATCAATTCATAAACATGAAATTAGATTAGCGGTTATGTAGGGCTGGGGAAGGATAGAGGGATTGGGAGGTGACTGCTAAGGGGTGTTGAGTTTTTCTTTTTGGAGTAATAAAATTGTTCTAAAAATTTTTTGTGGTGATGAATGCACAACATTGTGATAATACCAGAAGCCAGTGATTATACTCTCTGGAGAGATTGTATGCAACGTGAATATACCTCAATGTAAAACTGCAAAAAAAAAAAAAAAGGGCAAGAATCGCCAGAATGTAGCTATGTACAGCAGGGGAAGCATAGAGGGATTGAGAGGTGAAGAATTTTCTTGTTTCTTATTATTGAAATAATAAAAATGCTCTAACAATGATTGAAGTGATAAATGCATAACTATTAATATGTGATTATACCAAATACCATTGATTATAAACTTTGGATGAATTGTATACTTTATTAATAAGTATCAATAAAATTCATTTGTTAAAAAATAAAAGAGAGCAAGTCATAGCTTTCTGGTGGAAGAGCAATGCAGGCAGAGAATACAGCAAGTCCCTAAAATGAAAGCTTCATTGGCTTTTCAGAGGAAGAGCAAACAGACAAGGATGGCTGGAATCAAGTAGGAGAAGAGGGAAAGCAAGTCAAATCATATTTTAACTGGATTGTTTGAGATACTTGAAAAGCAGATGCGAAAATTTACATGAAGTGCATATGTCCAAGAACAGCCAAAATACTCCTGAATAAGAACAAAGTTCAGAAAGTTCCCCTACCAGATACCAAGACTTATCATTTAGAAATTAAAATAGTGTGGTTTTCCATAGGACTTATTACATGGAATAAAATAAAAAGACCAGAAACAGACTCAAATAGTAGCAGATCAGTGAGGACAGAATAAGACACAAACATGCTAACTAGGGAAAAGAGAAACAACCCAATAGAAAATGGGCAAAATATTTTAACAGCAATTTCACATAAGAGGAAACACCAATGTTAAAAAACCATATGAATAGATGCTCAAACTTATCAGGAATCAAGGAAATTCAAATTAAAATATACTGAGGTATGACTTCATACACGAGATTGGTAAAATTTAAAATGTCTGAGAATATTACACGTTATCTAACGATGTTGAGCACCCAGAATTACTGTACTTGTTTTTGTTTTAGTTTTTAGGAGGAACTGGGCATTGAACCTGAGGCCTTGTATATTGGAAGCAGGTGCTCAAACCTGCTACACCTACTCCCCTGGTGATATACCTTTGTACTGCTACTTAGAAAAATAATTTGGTGAAATATAAAGTTGAAGATGTGCATATTCTACTACCAAGGAATTCCAATTCTAGTGAGCATACTGGAGAAAATCTTGTATTATATGTATCAGGAAACATGAAAGAATGTTCACAGCACCAACTGTCTACACTAGTAAAAGAGTAAACAACCCAAATTATAATAGAAAAATATGGAACAGACTGTTATACAGATGTGAAAATGAACTTAGACATAAACATGTATTAGGCATAAAACAATAATATGAAACAATCAAATCACAGAGATGCATACCTGATATCATTTTTATAAACTCAAAAAAAAGAAAATAACAGTATACTGTTTAAGGGCATATACATGTGTGGTAAACTATTTTTTAAAAGGGAATGGGTGACAGGAGAGTCAAGATGGCCACAGAGTAGGGAACGCCACAGTTCATCCAACAGTGCAGTTAGTAATTGGTCAGAACGATCTAAATTACCTACTTTGGGGATCAACGAAACCAGAAGAGCATACTGCAGTATCTTTGGAAGACCAGAAAGAGATGACTGTTCATCTATCATGAAGATTCATGAGTAGAGCACTTCATGACATGGAGGGCAATGCCCATCCCCCACTGGTGGGGCAAGACGCTTCAGGATCTATTCCTTGGCTAAAGTTGGAAGTTCTGTTTCTCCAAAATGGGAGAGGAAGAGGCAGGTGGGCACCGACTTCAGTAAATTCAGCAGGCTCAAGTCCAATCCTAAGTACAGCTAAAGTTTGAACCTGTCCAAGTCAGAAAGAGGCTGGTAGCCTCCATTTTAACTCTGCCTCCAACATGAGGGAAAGTAGGGTGACTGAAAATCACAGTGATGGCAGAATCCACCTTGTTTCCACCCAGGTCAGATTGCTGGCTTAGCCTTAGCTCCAGCCCTGCTTCTAGTAGGAAGTAGCTCGAGGGACCTGCACCAGCATTTCCAGGCAGCTGTATCTGCTTTTGGCCCACACAGACTAGACTGTTGGGCATAACTGTGGCTAAATCCTGCCTCTGATATAAAGGAGGAGGGGCAGTGCTTGTTCAGCCTCTCCAAGCAACTGTAGCTGTTTTTGGCCAGCATGGACTAGGTTATTGGACACATCTGTGGCTCCATCCCTGCCCCTGGCAGGGCAAGAGGGGGCCAGTGCTTTGTCAGTCTATCTGGGCAACTGAGGTCAGCTTTGCCCTGCACAACTCAGTCTACTGCCTACAACTGTGGCTCTACCCCTGCCCCAGGTAGGGGAGGAAGGAGTATGGAACTTCATTAGTCTCTCTGGGTCTTGGCCTGCACAGCTGGGATTACTGCACATGGCTGTGGCTCCATCCCCACCCCCAGTAGGGAAAAAGGTGGGAGAAGCTTCATCAGTTCCTGGGGCAATGGGGACAGCCTCAGTTTTCCATGGCTGACAGTACCAACCGCATCCTCAACTCCTACTCCATAACCAGCAAGGGAGAAAGGACAAGAAACAGATGAAAAACAACTGAAAAAAATTCAGATTGGCTTAACATGAGCCATTATAAAGTTACAAAATAAATTGAACCAAGTTTCAAAGGGGTTGTGGCACAAAGCCAACCAAATAGAAATCCTTAGACTAAAGAGAGAAACTGAGCCCAGAATAAATATATCAAGTAAATCAGATGCCAAGACATCAACAAAAATTACAATCCATACCAAGAAACAGGAAGATACAGCCCTGTCAAAGGAACAAATAAGCCTTCAGATGACAGAAAGGAATTGATACAACTAATCACAGATGTTAAAATAAATCTCCTTAATAAATTCAATGAGATGGCTAAAGAGATTAAGCATATTAAGACAATGGGTGAGCACAAATAAGAACCTGAAAGCCTGCAAAGGAAAATAACAGGGCTTATTGGAATGAAAGGCGCAAAAAGCGAAAGTAAAAATACACTCGGGGGAAGCAGATGTGGCTCAAGCAGTTGGGCTCCCGTCTACCATATAGGAGGTCCAGGGTTTGATACCCAGGGCCTCCTGGTGAAGGCAAGCTGGCCCATGTGGCGAGCTGGCCCTCATGGGGTGCCAGCCCAGACAGGGTGATGCCTTGTGCAGGAGCGCCATCCCGCAGAATTTAATGCATTGGCCAGTATTCCTGACACAGTAAGATGATGCAACAAAAAGAGACACAGAGGAGAGACAATAAGAGACTTAGAAAACCAGGGAGCTGAGGTGTCATTAGAAAATGATCACCTCTCTCCCACTCCAAAAGGTCCCAGGATCAGTTCCCAGAGTCGCCTAATGAGAATAAAAGCAGACACAGAAGAACACACAGCAAATGGACAGAGAGAGCAGACAAGGGGTGGCGGTGGGAGGAAGATAAATAAAAAAAATTTATCTTAAAAAAAAATACACTCAGGGCATATCACAGCAGATTTGAAGAGGGAGAACAAAGGATCAGTGAGCTTGAAGATAAGGTCTTTAAAAATGAGCACATGAAAGAATGTGGTTCTAGCAATGGAAGAAATTACAACATTTATGTGGAGAGACTGGCCACTGGAGGCTCTGGGGACAGGGAGAGGGAAAAACAGGTGTAATACGGGGGTCTTTTTCGGGACTTCAGAATCATCCTGAATGACGCTGCAACAACAGATACAGGCCATTTTATATCTGCCCATAAAATGCAGAATTGTGCGGGAAACAGTGTAAACTACAATGTGAACTATGGTCCATGCTCAGTGGCAATGCCCTAGAATGTGTTTATCAATTGCAATGAATATGCCACACTAATGCAGGATATTATTCATGTGGGAGGGTGTGTGAGGTATAGGGAGTGAGGCATATGGGAATCCCTATATTTTCTTTGTAACACCTATATAATCTAAGTATTTTTTTTAAAATAAAAATATTTATATTATTTTAAAAAAAAAGAACGGAAAAAATTGAAGAGGATCTCAGGAAACTAAATGATGACAAGAGATGTGCATACATATGTGTCATGCTTGTCCTAGAAGGAGAAGAGAAGGGAAAAGGGGCAGAAGGAATACCTGAGGAAATAGTAGAAAATATCCCAACTCTGCTGAAGGACAACCATGTCCAAGAAGCACAATGTACTCCCATCCAAATAAATCTGAATAGACCTACTCTTGGACACAAACTAATAGAATGTCAATTGCCAAAGAGAATTCCAAATTAGCAAAAGAAAAGCAATTCATCACATACAAGGGACACACAATAAGGGTTGATTTCTCATCAGAAACCATGGAGGCAAGAAGGCAGTGGTATGATTTATTTAAGATAATGAAAGAGAAAAAATGCCATCTAAGAATCTTATATTCAGCAAGATTGTCTTTCAAAATGAAGAGAATTTAGAATACTCACAAAGAGCAGAAACAGAGTTTGTGACCAAGAGCACAAGCTTTACAGGAAATACTAACAAGAGTACTACAGCTTGGAAAGAAAACACAGGAGAAAGAGGCTTAGAAAAGAGTACAGAAATGAAGATTATATTAGTAAAAGTAAATAAATTGTAAAAAGAATGGTGAAAATAGGATGACAGATAAAACCCAAAGCTCAAAATGGGTGAAATAAGAACTGCATTTATAGTAATAACATTGAATGTTAATGATTTAAACTCCCCAGTCAAAAGATACAGACTGACTGAATGGATAAGAATATATGAGGCTTCTATATGCTGTCTATAAAAGAATCAGCTTAGATCCAAAGATACAAATAGATGGAAAATGAAAGGCTGGAAAATGATATTCCATGCATACAGTAACCAAAAAAAGGATAGAGTAGCTAAACTTATATTGGGTGAAATTGACTTTAAAAGCAAAGCCATTATTAGAGACAAGGAAGAACATTATATATTAATAAAAGGGGTAATCCACCAGGAAGAAATAACAATCATAAATACATATGCAGCTAACCAGGGTGCCCCAAAATAAATGAAACAAACACTGGTAAAACTGGAAGGAGAAAAAGATGTCTCTACAATAACAGTTGGAGACTTCAATATACTACTTCATCATTGGATAGAACAAGTGGGCAGAGGATCAATAGAGAGAGAGATTGAATAATATGATAAATGAAATAAACCTAATAAATATATACACCGAAAACAGCAGGATATGAATTTTTCTCAAGTGCTCATGTATCTTTTTCCAGGATAGACCATATGTTGGGGCACAAAACAGATCTCAATAAAATTAAAAAGATCAAAATTATAGAAAGCACTTTCTCTAATCAAAATGGAATGAATCTGGAAATCAATAATAGGCAGAAAAAGGGAAAATTCACAAGTATATGGAAATTAACAACACACTCTTAATCAGTGTGTTAAAGAAGAAATTGCAAGAGAAATCAGTAAATATATTGAAATGAATGAAAATAAGAACACAACATAACAAAACCTATGGGATGGGAAGCGGCTGTGGCTCAATCAGCTGGGCTCCCGTCTACAATATGGGAGGCCCTGGGTTCATGTCCCAGGGCCTCCTTGTGAAGGCAAGCTGGCCCGTGCACCACAGAGAGCTGACGGCCCACGCGCCATGGAGAGCTGGCACAGCAAGGTGATGCAACAAAGGGAGACAAGCAGATACAGAAAAAGCGCAGCGAATGGACACAGAGAAGAAACAGCGAAAGAAAGGAACAAGACACAAGGCGGGGGGAATAAATAAATAAATCTTTTTTAAAAATCTACAGGATCCAGTGAAGGCAGTGCTAAGAAGGAAATTTATAGCCCTCAATACTTACATTAAAAAAGAAGAGCTGGAACGGACTTTGGCCCAGTGGTTAGGGCGTCCGTCTACCATATGGGAGGTCCGCGGTTCAAACCCCGGGCCTCCTTGACCTGTGTGGAGCTGGCCATGCGCAGTGCTGATGCGCGCAAGGAGTGCCATGCCACGCAAGGGTGTCCCCCGCGTGGGGGAGCCCCACGCGCAAGGAGTGCGCACGTGAGGAGAGCCGCCCAGCGTGAAAAGAAAGAGCAGCCTGCCCAGGAATGGCACCGCCCACACTTCCCGTGCCGCTGACGACAACAGAAGCGGACAAAGAAACAAGACGCAGCAAATAGACACCAAGAACAGACAACCAGGGGAGGGGGGGAAAATAAATAAATAAATAAATCTTTAAAAAAAAAAAAGAAGAGCTAAAATCGATGGCCTAACTATACAGCAGGAGGTACTAGAAAAAGAACAATAGACTAATCTCAAAGCAAGCAGAAGGAATGAAATAACAAAGATCAGAGCAAAAAATAAATGAAAATGAGAGCAAAAAAAAAATCACAATAGAATCAACAATACCAAAAATAGTTCTTTGAGAATATCAACAAAATTGACAAACCCTTAGCTAGACTGATGAAGAAAAAAAGAGAGAAGATGCAAATAAATAAAATCAGAAATGAAATAAGAGATAAGACGATACTATGGGGAAGCGGATTTGACTCAATTGATAGAGCATCTGATTACTGCATGGGAGGTCCAGCGTTCAAACCCAGGGCCTCCTGGCCCATGCACAGGGCTGCTGCACGCAATGAGTACCATGCTATGGGGGGGGTCCCCTGCATAGGGGAGCCTCACGTGAAAGGAGTGCACCCCGTAATGAGAGCTGCCCCACACAAAAAAAGGGCAGCCTGCCTAAGAGTGGCACCGCACACACAGAGAGCTGACGCAGCAAGATGACACGACAAAAAGAGACACAGATTCCCAGTGCTGCTGACAAGAATCCAAGCGGACACAGAAGAACACACACAGTGAATGGATACAGAGAACAGACAACAGGGGGCAGGGCGGAAGGGGAGAGAAATAAAAAATAAGTTTAAAAAAAAAAAAAAAGTCCATTCTACCCAAATTGGAATACAGATTCAATGCAATCTCAATAAAAATTCCACTAGTCTTTTTTTAAAGAAATGGAAAAGCCAATTATCAAATTTATTTGGAAGGATAAGGGACCCCAAATAGTCAGAAACATCTTAAAAAGGAAGAACAAAATTGGAGGATTCACTTCTAGACTTTAAATCATATTACCTAGCTAGAGTGGTGAAAACAGCACGGTACTGGTATAAAGATACACATATACACCAATGGAACCAAATTATTCAGAAACAGACCTTGATGTCTATGGTCAACTGATTTTTGACAAGGCTGGTCAAGCTCACCCAGCTGGGGAAGAACAGTCTATTTAACAAACAGTGTTGGGAGAACTGGATATCCATACCCAAAAGAATGAAAAAGGACGCCTATCTTACTCCTTATACAAAAAGTAACTCAGAATGGATCACAGACCTAAATATAAAAGCCGTAACTATAAAAACCCCTAGAAGAAAATGTAGAGATACATCTTCAAGACCTGGTGTTATGTGATGGTTTCTTAAACCTTAATCCAAAACATGAGCCACAAAAGAAAAAATGGATAAATAGGACCTTCTCAAAATTAAACACTTTTGTGCTTCAAAGGACTTTGTTAGGAAGGTGAAAAGGCAGCCCACTCAAAGGGAGAAAATATTTGGAAACTACATATCTGATAAGAGTTTGATTTCCATGCTATTTTGAGGTCATGCAACTCAGCAATAAAAGAGGAAGCAACACTCACTATCACCACTGTCTCCACTCCTGTTCTTCCTTTAAGCCACTCTACTTGGGGCTGATCACCATCTTTAAAGCTCACCTTCATCCTATATTCACTCTTAGCTGCATGTGAGTCACTTTATCAGTCCTACTTTCTTGAAACATTTTCTTCACTCAATTTCTGGGAACCAGAATCACTCTTTTACTATGCCTTCTCCTCCTTCAGACCACTTCCAAATGTCATGGGGACCCAGGATTCAGTACTGTGTTCTGTACTCATTTTTTAGGAGCTTTGATCCAGTCCCACAGCTCAAATATACATTCATATGCTAAGAACTTCCACAATTATAGTATATACTGCCCTAAATTGTTCTATAACTTAAGCGGGCATGTTCAACTGCTTTCTAAATATCTTCACTTGATGACTAATAGGAATCTCAAACTTAACATAACCAAAATAGAATTTTAAATTTCCATTCCACTACCTACTCTATATCTATTACTATAAAAGACACCACTGTTTACCCAGATGTAACATAAAAACCTTGAGATTCTCCTACTTTTTCTATCTTTCTCTCATGGCCCAATTATAATCCATTAACACATCTTCTTAGCATTACTTTCAAATTATATATTGAATATATTTCTCAACACTTCCATCTTTTTTTTTTTTTTTAAGATTTATTTCACACACACCCCCTCCTTGTTGTTTGCACTCACTGTCTGCTCTCTGAGTCTCCTTGTTTTTTCCTTTTTTTTAGGAACTGAACCCGGGACCTCCCATGTGGGATGGAGGTGCACCCAATCATTTGAGTCACATCTGCTCCCTGCTTATTGTTTCTCTCATTGTGTTATCTTGTTGCACCAGCTCACTGCGCCAGCCCATCACATCAACTCATTGTCTTGCTGATCTTCTTTAGGAGGCACAAGGAACCAAACCCAGGACTTCCCATGTGGTAGGTGGGTGCCCAACTGCTTAAGCCATATCCACTTCGCGGCTAGCATAATCTTTGACCTCATCTCTTCCTACCTCTCCCCTTATGCAGTCTGCTCTAGCCACTATATGGCTTGATCTTCTTGCCATTTCTCAAGATATAAAGTGTAGTCCCACCTCAGAATTTCTGCAGCCGTTAGTCTCTCCGTATGTTCCCATTTTTATCTCCCAGATACTTACCTATCTTACTTTTTTTTAGATCTTTCCTCAAATATCTTACTAGAGAGGTTTTCCCTAATTAGTCTGTCTAAAATAACCCTGTTAACCCAATATCCTTCAAATATTATCTACAGTCTTACCCTGCCTTTCTTCATAGTGCTTGACATTAGAGTGTATATTTCTTTATTCCCTGTGTGTCAACTACACAAAAGTCTGAGATTATTGTGTTATATCCTTTGCCCCAACACAGTTTCTGACCCACAATAGGCACTCAGTAAATAGTATTGAATGAATGAATGAATGAATGGATTTTCATGTAATAGAGACTCAATATAACTTTAACTGCAATAGAGAAAATTGATTGAAAGAATTGGTAAAAGGATTGCCATTTGGAAGAAAGAAGAGTACCTTCTGCTTTAACATGGAAAAAAAAATCAGAGAAGTGAAACACAGGAGTACTAAGTTGGAATAAAAATGAAGCTCTTTGGTAGATTATACTGAAAAGATCTTACTTTTCTCTATAGACTTTGGGTCTTTGATGAGATAGTCCCACCAACCCTCTCATTTGCTATTGTCTCACTGACCAGTTGGCCTACTCCTTGCAACAGCTTGCTGCTGCCTGATTACTGATTACTCACCTGGGCACTGCCCTTCTGACACTTCCCTCACAACCATCCAGGGCTCCTTCCCTTGTTCCAACGAGGAAATCACATCTGGCTTAGAAATGGAAAGACCTGGTTATAAGAAAAGAAATGGAGATGAGGTGGCGAGGAAAGTACTCAAATACTGTGATTCAGAATTGATTAGAATAAAAATAAAGCATAGATCAACAGGGTGCTTGATAAGGCCTACAGAGGAAAGAAAGGAGAAGGGATGAATTACTCATATTCAGGTAAAATCAGGGTTATGAGAAATGAAGCAAATAGGTGATAAACTGTTATTCAAATTTATATACATTTTCTGCTTATTTTGCTATTAGGAAAAAAAAAGCTTCCCAAGGCATTTATTCTCAGATACATACATACATACATATATATATACACACACACACACACTTTTTTTTTTTAAGTACCAGGGGCTGGGGAATGAACCCAGGGCCTCGTATGTGGGAAGCTGGAGCTCAACTACTGAGCCACATCGGCTTCCAAGTTGATTTTTATATATATACATTTTTTTGCTTGTTGTTTGTTTCCATTCTCCTCAGGAGGCAATGGAAACTGAAACCCAGGACCTCCCATGTGGGAAGCAGGCACTCAACCACTTGAACCACATCCACTTCCCTGAGTTTAGTGTTTTTTTAAAAAATGATTTATTTCTCACCCCCCCACCTCCCCACCTCGGTTGTCTGCTCTCTGTGTCTATTTGCTGTGTCTTCTTCTTTGTCCGCTTCTGTTGTCGTCAGTGGCATGGGAATCTGTGTTTCTTTTTGTTGCGTCATCTTGTTGTATCAGCTCTCTGTGTGGGCGGCGCCATTCTTAGGCAGGCTGCACTTTCTTACGCGCTGGGTGGCTCTCCTTATGGGATGCACTCCTTGCACGTGGGGCTCCCCTACACGGGGGACACCCCTGCGTGGCACAGCACTCCTTGCGCGCATCAGCACTGCACATGGGCCAGCTCCACATGGGTCAAGGAGGCCCAGGGTTTGAACCGCGGACCTCCCATGTGGTAGACGGATGCCCTAACCACTGGGCCAAGTCCGCTTCCCCTGAGTTTAGTTTTAATCTTTGCTAGTGTACCTGAAGGTTTCATACGGTAGAAGAGAAACACAAAACAAAGCCTGGTTTCTTTGACGATGTTATGTTTCAATGTGGCAGAACTCGAATTCTTCCCCTTAATCATAAAGGAAAAATGTTAATTATAGGAAAGATGAGAGGAAGGTGTGAGGATGCGGAAAATGAAGGTGTACCTCCATCTAACTGGGCTCATTTTTATACAGAATATTTCATCTAGTTATTTGGACAGTAACCTAAAATCCATAGGGGAGAAGCAGACGCTCCAAGATACAGATTCTTAGGGGCAGATAATTTTACCCAGCGAAACCAAGTTGCTATAGTTCTCCAACATCACATCTTTGTACAAATTCCTCTGCGCAGGGTTTAGGCATTCCCATTCTTCCTGAGAGACATCTATTGCCACATCTCTGAACATCACCAACCCCTGAAACAAAAAATCACAGCACTATTTTTAAAATTATGAGAAACATTTTTTATAAAGGAAGGAGAGGTACTAAAAGAAGTCACTGCAGGAAGGAGATGGTATAGTAAGTCAAAAGACTAAGGCTGGAAGCTGGTGACCTGGGTCAAAAAGGAACTTGGTATGACTAAGGCAGAGGGCCTACAGGTTATGCTTTAATTTGATAACTGCACACATGCCCTTTATTATCTCTCTTTTTTTTAAAGGAGGTATCAGTGATTGAACCAGGACCTTGTACATGTGAAGCAGGTACTCAACTATTAAGCTGCACCTGCTCCACTGCACACACATCCCTTTGCAGGAAGGGGGAAACTTCTGTTAATCAGATGTCTAGAAATTAAGAAAATAAGTAGAGATTCCCAATTAAATTAGTTGAAAAATTTTTTTATCTTTCCAGAAAGTCTCACAAAAGTCTTGAGAAAAAGGACTTGAAGATTCTTTTTCATTATGATGACTATAATGTCAAAAGTAATTTTACTTTCCCGAAAATTCTTTAGTAAACATCTAATGCATATTATTTTTTTCAAAGATGGACACAGCAATCTGCCATCCCATATATATGCTCTTCTTCAATATAACCTTGACATGCCCACCCACATTGGTTTGGGGTCTATGTCTCCTTCCCTTGAACCTTAGTTGTATCTGTGACTTACTCAATTTAGAGATTATGGCGCAAGTGACTGTGTGACTTCCAAGGGTAGATCAAAAAATGCCCCATACTGCTGCCTTACTCTCTTGGGATGCTTGTTCTTGAAACTCAACAACCATATTCCTAGGAAGCCCAAGCAACTTAAAGAACAGCTTATCTGCAAAGAAACCCAGATCCCCAAACCAAAGCCCTGGCTGAGCTCTTAGCCAACAGCCAGCAACAAGCTGCAAACCATATAAGGGAACCATCTTGAAAGTGGATGCTCCAACTCCTGGCAGAGTCATCCCAGCTGAAACCACATGGAACAGGAATGAGTTGGCTCCACTGAGTCCTGCTTAGATTGCAGATTTAGGGGCAAAATGATGGTCTTGTAATTTTCATTTACTAAGTTTTGGGGTGATTTCTTATGCAGTAATAGTAACTATAACATCTCTTTTAAAAATTTGGTGGCCTAACATTTGATATTATAAAAAAGAGATCTCATCACTCTCTTAAACTTGTACCTCTGAGGTGCACAGAAATCTTTAGTCTTTTCCAGTTCTGAGTTTTTTGAAATTACGTCCAGAAGATCTTACCTGTGACTATCTACCATCCTTCCCTATATGCTATCCATGTTCCTAATTTAGAGAATAATATAGAATGATACTGACTCAGGTAGTGACCTGAGTCTAGCATATTCTCTTCAATCTTAAAATGGACTTTGTAAATAGGGTTCATCTAATTGTTGGCAAGACCGGTATCTTTCTATAGTCAGGTACCAATCACCTCAACCTAATCCTAAAGTCTCACAAAGCCAAAGGCCTCTCCACCCACTGAGATCACCTAACACCAATTCCTACCATATTATATCTAACTAAAAAACCCAAAATTATGGAGAAGTTCAAAATTTTCCCATGTGTAATCCAATCAACCATTCATCCCTGAGAACACCAACTCCCATGAGACACTGCAAGTGGTGACTGGATTTTGTTTTTAACTTTTATTTTGAAATAATTTCAAACTTACAGAACGGTTGCAAAAATAATACAAAACCAATATAGAGAATTCCAATATACCCCCTAACCAGATACCCAGATTAATCAACTTTTTAACATTTTGCCACATTTGTTCTATATTCTATCAATGGATCTGTTTTTTAAACAACTGATAGTAGGCAGCATATATCATGTTTCTTGAATACCTTGATACTTCCATAGGTATTTCCTAAGAACAAGGACATTCACAGCATAACCTCATGAAGTACAGTTATCAAGTTCAAGAAATTTAACCTTGATATAAAGCATAAAGTTTACATGCCATTTTTAAAAATTATCCCAGTAATGACTTTTGGGCATTTTCTCTTCCATTACTAGATCCAATCTAGGCTCATTATTGCATGTAACTGTCATTGTTTCTTTAGTCTCTTTTTTAAATTGTGGAAACATATATACAACATAAACTTTCCCATCTCAAACACTGCTAGCCATACAATTCAGAGCGATAAATCATATTCACAATGTTGAGCTACACTCACTACCACCCATTACCCAAAGTTTCCTATCACCTCCAACAGAAACCCTGTACCCACTATGTGTTAACTTCCCATTCCCCTTACCCCCTCTCACCCCTGGTAAACTGTATTCTATTCTACTTTGTTCCTATGAATTTGTAAATTCTAGTTATTTCATATAAGTGGAATCATACATTTTTCCTTTTGCGTCTGGCTTATTTCACTCAACATGATGTCTTCCTGGTTCATCCATACTATAGCATGTATCAAAACATTTCTTTTTATAGCTAAATTGTTCTCTAGCATATATACCAAATTTTGTTTTGTTTATCCTTTCATCTATTGATAGATATTTGGGTTGTGTCCACCTTTTGGCTACTGTGAACGCTGCTGCTATGATCACTGGTGTACAAATATGTTTGAGTCACTGCTTTCAATTATTTTAGGCATATACCAAGAAGTGGGACTGCCATCATATGGTAGTCAGTTTTACGTTTTGAGGAACTGCCAAACTCTTCCACAGCAGCTGCACTGTGGGGATTAGTTCCACCACCTTGGCAAGAGCATGGTTAAATGATTTATTAAAGCTCATCTGTTTTTGCTTCAGAGCAAAAATAGCTCTGTCCTTGCTTATTTCTGCACAAGCTATCTCTTCTTCATTGATGTTTGAAAATGACTTCTTGCACCTGGCCGCAAGAGAGAATGTGAGCCTAGAGACAAGGTCTCTTGTTCCAAGACAAAACATCCTTGAAAAATTTAATTTTAACCACCGTCCCTGGCCAAATGCAAAAAACATGTCATATAAGGAAGAGAAATAAACCAAATGGAGCCCTCCCTGCATATGAGTTTTGGTGCATGAGTCTTTCGTTCCCACGCACTGCACCACTTTACATTCCTAAGGTGGCAGCTGTTCTTTCTCTTACAACCTTCACACCACTGTCCTCCTTGCTACTCAGAGTTTATGTCAGACAACTGTTCCTCCTATTCTAAAATCTATTGTCTTCTTTTCATCAGATCATACTACGCATACCTCCCCTGTTTGCAGTGATTTATTAACATCCACATTTCTGTCCCTCAGGAGTTTTAGCTCCTGGCACAGTGTCATTACCTCCAATAATTTCCTATCTTAATTCTCAGTGACTTAAAATATCCACATACCTATTCCTTCTAACACCCTGGCCTCCCAGTTCCCTGAATGCCTCTACTTCAATGACCTTGTCTTCCACTCTGCTTAATTCACTTCCCATGTTACTACCCTTGATCTTGCCATTTGCAATAATTGCATCATCTCCAAAACAGTAATTTGAAGTAACCCTAGCAATAATCAATGTACATTGTTACTCCCTCCATTCATATCTCTTCTTTCCTTCTTACTCTGCTTAAATTCCAAGCTCAAGAAATCACTCACTTTCGTAATCACTGTCAACCTGAACTCCCTTGACCCTCTCATTTCATATTTGCTTAACAAAGTCTGAATCCTAGATAAATTCAACTCTCTTCCTACTTCATCACTGCATCTAAGTGATTCCCATTTATAACAATGGAGGCAGGAAGACAACAGAATAACACCTTTAACATGCAGCGAGAAAGCTGTCAACCTGTAATTCTATATTTTGCTAAAATTCTTCGAAATAAAGGAGAAATAACATTTCTTTCAGACAAACAAAAGCTGAACAAATTTGTCACCAAAAAAACCTGAGCTATAGAAATGTTAATAGGTCGAAGTGATACTAGGGAGAAATTTTGATCTATGCAAAGGAATGAAGAACACCAGGAATTGTAAATATATGGATAAATAAAAAAGACCTCTAGGGAAGCAGATTTGTCTCAACTTTTAGAGTGTCCACCTACCACATGGGAGGTCCAGGGTTCAAACCCAGGGCCTCCTAACCTGCGTGGAATGCCATGCCTTGCAGGGGTGTGCCCCATGTAGGGAAGCCCCATGCACAAGGAGTGCGACCCGTATGGAGAGCTGCCATGCGCAAAAAAAGTGCAGCCTGCCCAGGAGCGGTGCTGCACACATGGAGAGCTGACACAGCAAGATAATGCAAGAAAGAGACAAAGATTCCCTGTGCCACTTACAAGAATACAAGCGGACACAGAAGAACACACAGAGAATGGACACAGAGAACAGACTTGGGGTGGAGGAGAAAAATTAATGAAAAATAAATCTTAGAAAAAAGAAGACCTCATTTATACTTAATTTCTTGAAAAGATAATCAACTGTTTAAAGGGAGAAAAGCATGTGTAGTTTAAACTTACTTTAGCAATAAAACATATGGCTCCCTCCTATAAAATAGGACATATAGATGTTTCCAAAGAAACATCTGTTAAGTGAAAAAATGGTGAGGGCTAATAAAGAGGAGCCTCTCTGAAGTCCTAGGAAATCTAATAGTCATCTGGAAAGGATAAATATACAGAGGGTGACAGACACTGTCAATGGATAATATTGAGGTATGCTGTTATTCTGAGGCACACAAAGCCAGGAAGTCAACAGTTAACAGAGACCACCATCTAATCTTCCTGATTCACCTGAGAATTAACGAAACCTCAAGAAGAAGTTAGGGAGAATAGCAATATGTATCCAGCAAAACACGTAAGAAATAATAAATGTGGAAGAGATCAGAAAGAATACAGATATTTAGAATCTTATTTCTTCATATAATATATTAGTGCACAGAATATGAAAAATAAAGTTGAGATTAACAATGCAGGGTAATCAATATGAACTCATAAGATAAAACTTAAAAATTGACGTATATAAGATAATATAGAAAGGTATGCATTATTGAAAAGAAGCACATCTTTTCAGGGGTGAAGAGTATGAAAAAGAGGTTGAGTGATGCTATATGCCTGGGGGGTTGGGAATTAAAAAAATAACAAAAATAGCAAAGAAGCAGGATGGAGAAATAGAAAGTTTTCATCTTTTAAGCTTTTTATATTATCCATGAAGTGGTATAAAATTATTGTAAGACTACAATAAACCCTAGTAACAACCCCTAAACTAGTAAAACAAAGAGATATAGCTAATAATCATATAGTGGAAATAACTTGGAATCTTTAAAATACTAAATTAAGAGAAGGCAGGAAAATAGAAATAAAGGAAGAAAAATAGATGACAAGATAAACTATATGAATAATTATTTAAATTTAAATGGTCTAAACAATTTGGAAATGTTTTCTGAAAGAGGTCATACAGAAAATATTTTAGGCTCTGTGGGTCACATGGTCTTTATTACATATTCTTCTTTGTTTATTTATAAAGCTTAAAAAACATAGAACCATTTTTATTTCAAGGGCCATCCAAAAACAGGCTGCAAGCTGGATTTGGCTGAATGGCATCGTTTGGCAAAACATTGGTCTAAATACTTGAAGGCAGAGATTGTCAGGCTGGATAGAAAAAACAGGATGCAAAATATGCTGTTATAAGAGATATGCCTAAAATATGCCAGGTAAAATAAAAGGACAGAAAAAGATACATCATAAAACACCAATAAAAGAAAGCTGAAGTAACTATATTCATAGACAGAAGAGAGCTCGAGAATATCATCAAGGATAAGAAAGAACATTTCATAAGGATAAAGGACATAACAATCCTAAATGTGCCTGTAAATAATAAGAGAGCTTCAAAATACATAAATTTAAAAAACTGACAGAACTGGAAGGAATAGTAGGCAAATCGTTAAAGATATAGAAGAGTTGATCCACCACTACAACCAACTTGACCTAAATGACAAACACCTCCCACCCAACAACAGTATAAAATACATGTATTTTCAAGTGCACATGGAGTATTAATCAAGATAGCATGTATTTTGGGCCATAAACCAAAACTTAATAAATGTAAAAGGATTGAAACCATAAAGTAGATTCTGTGGCCACCAAATAACCAAATTAAAAATGAATCAAGAGAAAGATAATTGGGAAAAAAAACAAATATTAATATTTGGAAGTTATTCTTCTAAATAACCATGGGTCAAAGAAGAAATCAAAAGGGAAACTTAAGCTAGAAAAAGAAGAAAAAATTAAACCCAAAATATAAGGAAGGAAGGATGGATTATCAATGAAAGAGAATAAGAGCAAACTAGAGAGAAAAATCAATAAAAAGCTACTTCCTCAAACAGATCGATAAAATTGTTAAACCTCTAGGTATAATGATCATAAAGAAAGGACTTAAATTACCAATACTAGGAATTAAAGAGGGGCTATCACAATAGATCTGACAGGCATTTTAAAAAAGGGAATATTATGAAGAATTTTATGCCAATGAATTTGACATCTAAGGTGAAATAAACAAATTCCTTGAAGGATACAAATTACCTAAACTGATTTAAGAAATTAAAAAACCTGAAGAGCCCTATATCTACCAAAGAAATTAAATTGGTAATTAAAATCTCTCCACAAAGAAAACACCAGACTCAGATAGTGTACTAATTTTCTATTTCTGCTACAACACATTACCATAAGTGCAGTGGCTTAAAACAACACAAATTTATTATTTTACAGTTCTGTAGGTTAGAAGTCCAATACAGATTTCATTAGGCTAAAATTAAGGTGTTGACAGGACTGCATTTTTTTCTGGAGGCTCTAGAGTGCTGTGACCACAAAGCTGAATAGGTTCCAGAGGAGGGAGGGGTGTGAGGCTGAAGAAATGACAGACACAAAATAGCGGGGGCCTGGTGGACTGTGAGGAGCTTGTAGCTACCTCAGGTACTTGGCTTGATCACACATTTTATTTTATATCATAAGTAGAGACAGCACATTCAGTGGTTCTCATGGGAAGTTTGAGTTTCTAGGTCACTACAAATATAAAAGTTACTCTTCTATTTCATTAGCCCTCAGATAACACAATTTCCTTATCCATACTCAGCATATTTTGTTGAGCACATACCTTGCCCAGTGGGCACTTTCTTCTTTATTTATATTCTTCCTGTGAACCATGGAGCCTGCTTTGCAGGCTTCCAGGGACTCTGCTTTGCAGGGTTCCCCACACTAGAGGAAAAGCTTTTCCTGGCCTTTTCCAGTTCTAAAGGCCATTCACAATCTTGGCTCATGGCCCCCTTCCTCCATCTTCAAAGCCAGTAATATTGCATCTCTCTGACCATTCTTCCATACTCACATCTCCCTCTGACTCTAACTCTTCTGTTTCCCTCTTCTACTTTTAAAAACTTTAATTGTTCAGGGCATACCCGATAATCCAGCATAGTCTCCCATCTCAAGGTCCTTAATTTAATTATATTTACAACGTGCTTTGTGCCATGGAAGGTAACATTTTGACAGTCCAAGAATTAGGTTGTGGGCATCTTTGGGGGACTATTATTCTGTCCATCACAGATACCTTCAGAGGTGAATTCTACCAGACATTGAAGGAAGAAAATAATATTAATTTGACACAAAAATCTTCCAGAAAATACAAGAGGTACATTTTGTCTTAATTTTTGGAGCACTGATACCAAAAATTAAGGTAAAATAAAGACATTTTCACATAAATGAAAGCTGAGAGAACTTGTAATCAAGAGACCCATCTACAGGAAATGCTAAAAGGAAATCTTCAGGCTAAAGGGAAATGATACCAGGAAGAAATTCACATATTTGAGAAGGAAGGAAGAACAACTGAGAATAGTATACATGTGGGTTTTAAAAAATTATATTGCCAAAGAATCAAACACAGTTGTTACTCAAGATTCTCTTTAATTTCTTGTTTTTGTGGGTTTTCCCTTTCTTATTTCGCATATTTGTGCTCTCTCCCTTTTTTTCCTGTGTCAAGGCTTTAGTGATCATTTTATTGATCTTTTTAAAAGAACCAGCTTATTTATTAGTTGTAATTTTTTCCTGTTCTAACAGATAGTTTCTTTAATCTATTTTTAAAGTTATTTTTTACATATAATTTCTTATCTTTGTGTTTAACTAAATGCCATGGATTCCAATATGTAGTACTATCTTTGATTACTAGATATTCTGTACTTTTCGATTAATTTCCTCTTTGACCCAGGAGTTACTGAGACAAACTTTATAAACTGTCAGTTGAAAGAGCTTTATTTTTCTCATCTTTTATTAAAGTCTAGTTGTATTTTACTGTGCTCAGTGAACGTTTATCATTCCTACTTCTTGGACTTAACTGTGGCCTAATGTTTTGTCATTCTTTCTAAATGTTCTACGGGCACTTGAAAAAGCATATTCAATATCATCAGGATACAGAATTTAAAACACTTATCAATAAGGTAGATCTGATGGGTTATGTAATTTAGTACTTCCATATTCTTACTATATATTTTTTTCAGTGAGAAGGTGATTAAAAGTATGGAATGCTTCACAAATTTGCATGTCATCCTTGCACAGGGGCCATGCTAATTTTCTTTGTATTGTTTCAATTTTAGCATATGTGCTGCCGAACTGAGCACTCCTTACTAAATTTTGTCCATTCATCCTGACATGGACTGAGAGAGGTGAATAAATGTTATTTACTGCTGACGAGTGTTTACTTCTTCTTGTATCTGCTCTAAATTTTGCTTTAGGTAAATTGCTACTGTAATATTTGATACAGAAATATTAATAACTATTATATCTTCATTGTGAAATGTATACTTTAGAAATACATAGTGCCCTTCTTTGTTATACTTAATGCTATGACAGGGCTCAAATTTTACATGGTCTGTTTTCTTTTAGTTTCTCTTTGCCAAATATAATTTGCCAAATATAATCTGCCCATCCTTTTATTTGTAAACTTTCTGAATCACTTTAAGTGTCTGATGTATAGAGCAGAGAGCTGGGTTTTTCTTTGACACTGAATATGAAAGTCTTTTTGTTTTAATAGGTTAGTTAAAGCACCTATGCTTTTTTGATAAGACATATATTTCGTCTTTGGTCTTATTTTATCACATAATTTTTTTTTAATTTTTTTATTGACTTTGTAATAATATTACATTAAAAATATATATGTGAGGTCCCATTCAACCATAATTATTTTTTGTTAATTCTTTTTCCTTTATATGTATTAAGTCTTGCACTATATAATTTAGTTACTTATTTTCTAATTCTCCCACTATAAATTAAGTTCACCAAGGAAGATTTTGTTCATGTGACTTTCTTTTCACTGATCGATTTCTAGTTATCTAGAAATTCCCTGTCACATAGTAGATACTTGATAATATTTGTTAAATCACCTCATCAAACCAAAGTTCTCATAAGAGAAACATTAATATTTCCCTTAAAAGAATGTTTTTTCTCTTCTCTTCACATCCCTGGTAGAAGACTGAACATATGGGCGATGAGGAATTATTTAGTGAATGAGTATATGAACATTGTTTGGAAAGAGCAAAAAGGGAAGGCCTGGACTTTTGGCACTTATTCACTAGTAAATTATTATATAATTCTTGAGTTGGTAAGAATGCAAAAAACAATGAAAAATGCCAACATTCCTATGACCTATAGGGCGAAAAAAAGGACTATTTCAATTAGGAGCAAGAAAACACAAACTTACATGGGCCATGACTTTTTTTTTTTAGTCCTCTTCTGGCTTCCACTTTAGAAGAAACTCAGTCCAAAGAAGGTGTTGCTAGGTGAGAGAGGGGTAAGAAAAGACATGGGACAATCTTGCCTCTAATCTTCCCAAATACTAAATTAGAATGACTTTTTCTTCTGGCTTCCTATCTCCTACACCCACTCCCCATGAAAACATACATAAACGATTAAAGAGAATTTGGACAAACGCCACCTTACTAGAATTAATAGGTTAATCAAATAGTATAGCTTTAGTATGCTGCACATGACACTGGCAGCCTGAAAGTTTGATGGACTTGGGACCCAGCAGTTTTGAAACATGTAAATGGAGTTAAAAAATTTATTTTCCAGGTACAACACCCATTTAAAATTGTTCTTCATCTTGTACACTTGACAGATGATACAATTTTAACATGGGAGTGATAACGGGTCAAAATTTACAAAATGAAGTACTGTTTTAGTGTGGGAGTTGTCATGATGCTGTGTTTAAGTGAAGTATGGGATCCTGAGTGTCCGTTGAAATGGATTTGTTCAGCCATTTACATTAATGAACATTCAAATGCACCAGGTATCATTTCAGGTGACTTAACATGAATGAATAAAAGTCAAAGCTATTGGATTATTAAAAAAAAAAAAAATGCCGCCTTACTCAACAGGGGAACCCCTCGTAGCAGGATGGATTCAAGAAAGACAGGGCTCAGGCTCCTCAGCAGGAGGGATTTAGGCCAGATCAGTGCCCCAGTCCTATGATGAAATGGATCCCAGTCAGAACTGTCCTGACTGTCACTGAATTAAGAGAAAACATAAAAAGGCAGTAGGAGAAAAAAAGATCATGAAAATAGAAAACAAATCCAAAAGACCCAATGCATGTGTAACCAGAATTTCACAAACAGAGGCTAAAACAACACAGATGGAAGAGAAGCTTTGTATTGTGTGTGACTCTAAAACTGACCACTCTCGAGTGTATCCCTAGCTGTCTCTGTGCGCCTGAGTGTAACGGTTTTTCAAAATGCGATTTTCTTTTACGTAATTCTAAATGGGACCTACACAAATAGTCACCCACAGTCATGGTCACAATTACAAACAAACTTCATTCACACAAATGATTATGCACACCATCACAAATGCACAATCACGCACCCACTTCGCTGTCAAAACAATCGACAACACACACAGTCTGGAGACAAACCCGTCTCGTGGCGCAAACTCATCACACAACCCAACCCTTGGGACGCTCCCGCAGTTTGAGGCCTGACACTCGGACACTCCTGCTCCCTGGCCCTGGGAGATCAGCATTCCTTACCATCAACCTCCTCGGGGAGAGCTCGAGTCCAAGTTCCGAGCTGGCTTCCACACGAGGACGCACGCAGCTCCCGCGTCAGACTATTCCACCAATGCCCCTACCGGAAGCTGCCTTGGCAGCTATGTCTTCTGGGAAAAGTAGTCCGAGAGGAAAGAACTGCGGAGTTCAACGCGCGATGCTGAGCAATGCACCTGCGCAGTTTCACTCAGGCCCGTAGTGACGTCATAACCTCCTCGGATTCTTTCCACCTCTTTGCGTCTGGATTTGAGGATCTCGAATTCCTCTAAGGGCAGATCTCGGGCCTGACACAGGGACTGTCCCTGCTCCCTCAACGTGGCCTGTGAGGTTGTGGTGTGAGGTGTGTTTTGTGTGAATCCGCATGTGCGCGTATCCGAGGGTAAGTCGCCTAGAGAGGGAGAGGGGTGGATATGACATCGATTGTGTGGGTGTGTGAGGAGGTTTGTATGTAAAAGTTTTGAGATCCTCATGTCTGTGCACATACCCGCATAGCTTCGCGCCTTGGGCTCGTCTATGCGCGCAGTAATTGTGAGTTATTAATAATGTGAGGCGTTACACTTGTGGGAAGCTGTTTGAGATAACGTGACAGCACATTTCCGAGGAGGGCGCGATTGCATTTGACGTTATTTGTGACGTGCACGTGCTACGTGAGGCAATTTGTGCAGGGTACACGTGTGACTAGCGGGCAGGCGGGTTTCGTGGTCCCTGTGGCGTGTGTCTGCAAGTCAGTTGGTTGGGAGAAAGAAGAGGAGGAAGCTTGACTGCTGGGTCCAGAAGGGACTCAGCTGGGTGAACCGCTGATCCCTGAGGTAGGGCGAGCTTGTCCAGAGCCTCTGCGGTGTGGACGGAAGCGATATGAGATGACGTTGTCTAATTGTGAAAGACCAGGGGATTGACTGAGAACAATGGAAACTAGTACGATTACCCGCCAGAAAGGACAAATCTAGGATAAAGAATTTTTTACCTTGAAGAAGTGCCGGAAACAATGCGATATGAGGAAATGCTGTATTTGCGAGAATTGACGTTTTCTGTGTTTCAGTTCTTGTCATGAGTGTGAGATGGTTTACATTTAAAACTGTCGCTGGGGAGAGGAACTTGAATGATATGTGGAAATGGTTTGTGACTGTACCCGAGTGTGTGGATGAATTGTGTGATGGTGATAGAACAGGTATATACTGTTGTGGAATGGACGTTGATATGTATGTTTTAACTGAGTATGAATCCGTGAGAGACAATGTGCTTATAGAGATTTGGCATTAATAAATGTGTTTCTGGGTGTGTTTGGGTGTGGTTTACGTGAGATGAGGAGGGACTATTGTATTAGACAGTCAAAGGTGTGCTGATGCAAAGTACCAGAAATCGGTTGGCTTTTATAAAGGGTATTTACTTGGGGTAGAAGCTTACAATCACAAGGCCATAAAGAGTAAGTTACTTCGCTCACCAAAGTCTGATGCCACGCGTTGAAGCAAGATAGCAGGTGACATCTGCAAGGGTTCAGCTTTCCTCTTACCTCTTAAAGTTCCATGGTCCAGCTTCTAATCTCAGCTGTAAGGCTTGTCTCTCTTCCCAGGGCAGCTGCTCTGCTCTTTTCACAAGGTCAGCTGTGAACTATCAGGCAAATGGCTCAATTCACCCCAGGGCTCCAGTGTCAAAACCAAGTTCTCTCTGCTGTATCTTTCTTTGTACATCTACTTCTCCTGGGTAAGTGTCTGTTTTATTGTCCTACCAAGGGGGCGGAGACTCAACCCTGCATACCTTAATGACATAAAAGCCCTAATCTTAACAATTTAATCAAAGGAATCGCAGCTGAATCTAAAACCGTGAAAGGGTAGCAAGCCTAGAGGACCAGACCGGTTTACAAACATAATTATATTTTCTGAATTCATAAACAATATCAAACTGCTACATCTCCTTTGTTCCCCCACCTTTATTTTGTACTTGTTACCACTTATATCATTGTACATTGTATATCCAAAAACCTATCATTACTTTTCATGCATTTGCATTTTAGCACCTGTAGGAAGTAAGAAGTGGACTTACATACCAAATAATACAGTACAATAATACTGACATTTATACTTAATCAAGTGGTTACCTTGCCATGGGTCTTTTTTTTAAAAAAAAATTTATTTATTTTTATTTCTCTCCCCTTCCCCTCCCCCCCAATTGTCTGCTTTCTGTGTCCCTTCACTGTGTATTCTTCTGTGTCCACTTGGATTCTTGTCAGCAGCACCAGGATCTGTGTCTCTTTGTTGTGTCATCTTGCTGCATCAGCTCTCCATGTGTGCAGCTCCACTCCTGGGCAGGCTGCACTTTTATCATGTGGGGTGGCCCTCCTCATGGGTCACACTCCTTGTGCATGGGTTCCCCTACGCAGGGGACACCCCTGTATGGCACGGCACTTCTTGCGCACACCAGCACTGCTTGTGGGCCAGCTTCACCACACAGGTCAGGAGGCCCTGGGTTTGAAACTTGGACATCCCATGTGGTAGGCAGATGCCCTATCCATTGAGCCAAATCCACTTCCCAGTCTTTATTTCTGTATCCTGCTTTGAACCACTGTCTAGAGTCCTTTCATTTCAGTCTATAGAACTCCCTATAGCATTGCTTGTAGGACAGTTCTAGTGGATGTACTCCCTCAGTTTTTATCTGAAAATATCTTAATCTCTCCCTCATTTTTGAAAGAGTCTCACTGGATATAAAATTTTTGACTGGCAGTTGTTTTCCTTCAGCCCTTTAAGTTTTCTAACCCACTGCCTTCTTGCCTCCATGGTTTCTGATGAGAAACTGGCACTCAATTTTATTAGGACTCCCTTGCATATAACATGGTGCTTTTCTCTGCAGGTTTTCAGAACACTCTCTTGTCCTTTGCATTTGAGAATGTAATCAGTATATGACAGTATATTTTTTTTCATGTTTATTTTGTTTGGTGTTCTCTGAGCTTTTTGGATATGCCCATTCATGTCTTTTGCTAAGTTTGGAAAGGAAGTTCTCTGTCATTATTTCTTTGAGCATTCCTTCTATCCCTTTCTCTGTTCTCCTTTTGGGACTCCAATAATGCATATTGGTGCACTTGATGATGTCCTATAGCTGTCTTAGGCTATTTTTGCTTTTAATAGTTCATTTTTCTTTTTCCTGTCCAGCCTGACTCATTTCAAGTGTCTTGTCTTCAAATTCATTGATTCTTTCTTCTGCCAGCTCCATTCTGCTCTTGAAACCCTCTTGGGCATTTTTAATTTTAGTTATTGTGGTCTTCAACTCTAGTAGTTCTGTTTGGTTCAATTTTAAATTTCTATCTCTTTAATTAGACTTTCGTATTGTTCATTCATTGTTTTCTTGATATTCTGTAGTTCTTTCTCTGTACTTTGCATTATCTCCTTTAGCATTTTAAAGATCTTTTTGAAAAGGCTTTGTTTAGTCTGTCCACATTCTCATCTTTTTTCTTGGTGTTTTCTGTATTTTTATACTTCTCCTTTGGATGGGACATCATTTCCTGTTTCTTTGTCTTGTATTCTTTTGTTGCATTCTATACAATATTGTAAAATGTTAACTCTGGGATTTACTCCCTGGGATGTCTGTTTCCTGGTTTTATAACCAACTGATGATAAAACAGATTTTCTTATGCTTCAACCCCCCTATCAGGAAGGTCTGTGCATAGTGAATGGACTGTGCAGGGTTTTCCCTGACTTATGGGGATCTGTCTTGTCCTGGGATTTTCCTTGTTAGTTGTTTTGGAGTTCCCCTATTTACATGAGTTTTTTTGGGCCAATCCTCCCTCTGCTGGATATTTGAAGCTGGCAGTCCTTTGTTCCAGACTATCGGCCTCTATAGTTTTGTATACTTCTTTTGTTGTCTGATACCGCTTTTGCCTGGAAGGGAAATTCTGGGAGAGGGTCACCCCAGGGAGAACTTTCCAAGTCAGTCTTTCCCAGCTAAAACAGGGACACAAACCCACAAAGCAGGCGCAGACTGGATCCAAAGTGCCCTGGGGAGGGGTTCAGGAAGAGTGCTAAAAACTTCTCCAATGGCTCCCCAAAGCTGAGCTTTCCTGGCATGCCCAGAAAATGTAGCCCTTAAGCTAACTTTCCCCCACAGCCCTGAGGAAGCCCTGCATCTTTCAGTCACCACTGCCTCTACCCAGGGAGGGCTGGACCAATGGCTGCCACTACCTTTGTCCAGGGTGGGCTTGAAACAATGGCTTCTGCTGCCTTTGTCCAGAGCAGATTGAAACAATAGCTGCCCTCAGAGGTGGGACCCAGTGATCCAAATTCACTAATCACAAGCTGCGATCAGGGATTGGCCATGCACACCTGTGTTCTTGGGGAAGAGGATTTTTATGTCCTTTTCTGTCAGCAGCAGCTAGCCAAGGACTGGACCAAGGCAGCCTGATGCAAGAGTGGAGGATTGCTGCTGGTAGTTGCTGTGAGGAGAGAACAATTTACAGTTCTTTTTCATAATTTATCAGCATCTTCCTCCTGTACTTCCCTGGATGCTGTACAGTGTTCTTCTGGCCTCTGTAGTTTCAAAATTCTTGTTTCAGACAGTTCCTATTTAATAGTTGTTTTGGTGGAAGTTCTGAGTCCTAGAGATCCCTACTCTGATTCTTCCCTGGAAACCAGCACTGGTAATATTTCTTGATATGAATACTGATTAGGGGGAGAGTTAAGTTTGTGAACATTCATCAAGCAATAGGCTTAAGATTTATATACTTTTCCATATATATGTTACACACAATAAATTTTTTTAATAGGCAAGTAAAAATCCTGATTTTGCCTACTTGCAACTCCTGAGATTGGGCTTCCTGGGATTACTAGAAATTTCTATGATGAATGAACCATGGTGACTTTAGGAACATGCACAGGGTTGCAGGGATAGATGGAGCTGCCTGAGAGTAGAATAAAACCATGAAACTACATGACATCAAAGGAGGTTTTCTATGGTACATCCTTTAATTTGGGGGTTATATTTCTGTTGCATTCTCAATGTTTCAATGTTCCATAGGAAAATCCAGGAGGTAGGAAATATGATTAAGGAATAACCCTCAGTTCTCCAAAAAGGCAGTTAGGTTCCTTGTGGTGTGATCCCTATGCACAGAAGTCCACAACTCATAAATACAATTTCTAGCAAGCACATTGAGCATTGATGACTACCTCTATCGTCAAGTACTACTTCATATTAGTAGTTTATGGGATCCATTGGGCAGTGGGAGTATTAGCTCAGCCACATATGAAACCCGATTAAACTATCCTGGAATCATAGAGAATGGGGCAGGAAGAGGCATTTAGTAGTGACCAGAATTAGCCTTGGGTGTACTTGTATTCGTTAGGGTTCTCTAAGGAAACTGAATCAACAGGAGATATCTGTAAATAATATGAGATTTTATAAAATTCCCTCACATGACTGTGAGGACACACAAGCCAGATTCCATAGGCAGGTTGCAAACCAGGGGCTCCGGTGAAAAAGTCCAATAAAGGTCCTTCATGAATTCCTGGGAGATGTTGGCTGTCCAAAGACAAGCTGGGAAATTGTCTCTGAATGCTGAAATCACTTCCTCTTTTAAGGTATTCAACTGGTTGGATAAAATGTCACTCATTGTTGATGGCAGTCTCCCTGGTTGATTGTAGATGTTATCAGCCATCTATGCAGTAAACTCACTGATAACTGAAGTCCATAAATGTCCTTGTATTAGAATTAGCCCAGTGCTTGCTTGACCAAACAACTACGCACAATTACCTGGCTGAGTTGACACAGCCTAACAAATCAATTTTATTGATACATATTAATAAAGCATAAATCCATCCAAAGTATACAATCAGTGGTATTTGGTATAATCACAAATCTGTCCATTCATTTCTTCAATCATTATTAGAGCATTTTCATTATTCTAATAAGAGAAATAATAAAAAGCAAAAAAACTTCATCACCTCTCAATCTTCTATGCTTTCCCTGCTGTACATAGCTGCTATTCTGTTTCCATCTCTCTAGTTTGTGTTTATATTTTGTAAAAACAGTCATATATGCAATATTATCCATATTTATATTTCACATGCAGTTTCACTACATAACATAGTCCCATGTTACATTTTTAAGCTTTCCTTCTAGTAATTTGCATGTCCTTAGACGTTCCCTTTCCACCTGTTATACCCTAATAGCTCTGCTAGTCAACAAACATCATGATGTGCTTTCACCATTCCCATTCATTTCCAAAGATTTTCAAACAAACTTTTGACCAATTCTCAGCTTTCCATTCTCTATGCTCATTCTATTTTCTGGTGTCCTATATTTTAATTATTAAGTCTATAAGTTTACACAATCTATTTAGTTCATAGTAGTGCAATCATACAGTATTTATCCTTTAGGTTCATCCATGTTACCATATGCTCCATGATCTTCATTTCTTCTTACTGCTGCATAATGTTCCATCATGTGTCTTCACTACAGTTTGTTTAGCCGTTCATCAGATGATGGACACCTGTGTTGTTTCTATCTTTTGGAAATTCTGAATAACATTGTGTGGTAGTTTGATATTATTTATGAGTTACAAAAAAGATAATTGATTGTAAACTGGTCTTTTCCTCTGGGCGTGACACCCTTTGATTGTATTGAATTCGGAGGTTTCACTTTACTTGATTAAATTAAGATTAGGGCTTTGATTTGGCCATGTCAGTAGGATGTTGAGTCCCTGCTCCCTTGGTGGGTGGATACTTACACAGACAATGACACAGCAGAGGAGAGAGCTTAGTGTTGATGCTGGAGCCCCGGGGAGAGAGCTGAGCTGATCACTTAAGAGTTTACAGCTGGCCTTAGGGAGAGAGCAGAGCAGGTGAGCCCATAAAGAGAGTAGCCCCAGAAAAAGAGATGAGCCTTATGCCAGCCAAGAGCTGAGAGCCAAAGAAGCTGGGACCATGGAGCCTTAAGAGGAAGGCTGAACCCTCACAGAGACCAGCAGCCATCTTGCTCCAACACGTGGCAACAGACTTTGGTGAGGGAAGTAACTTACTCTTTATTGCCTTGTCTTCTACCCCAAATAAATACCCTTATAAAAGCCATCAGATTTCTGGTACTTTGAGTCAGCACCCCTTTGGCTGACTAATACATGCTGCTATGAGCATCGGTGTGCAGATGTATGTTCATGTCACTGCTCTTAGTTCTTCTGGGTATATACCTAGTAGTGATATTGCAGGGTCACATGGCAAGTATATATTCAACTTCTTTAGGAACTGCCAGTCTTCCACAGTGGCTGTACCATTCTACATTCCCACCAGCTGAATAACTATTCCTCTCTCTCCACACCCTTCCAACATTTACAGTTTTCCAAATTTTTAATAATAATGGCCATTCTAATAGGTGTGAAATAATATCTCATTGTAGCTTTGATTTGCATTTCCCTAATTGCTAGTAATGTTAGACATTTTTTCATGTGTTTTTTTTTTTTTTTTTTTTGCCATTTATACTTCTTTGGACAACTGTCTATTCAAGTCTTTTGCCCATTTTTTAATCAGGTTGTCTTATTGTTGAGTTGTAGCATCTCTTTATATGTCATGGATATTAAGCCCTTATCAGATATGTGATTGCCAAATATTTTCTCCCTTTGAGTCAGCTGCCTTTTCACCTTTTTGACAAAGTCCTGTGAGGTATAAAAATATTTAATTTTGAGGAAGTCCCATTTATCTATTTTTTTGTTGTTGCTTGTGCTTTGAGTGTAAGGTTTAAGAAACTACTACCTACTGCCTGCTATAAGATATTGAAGATGTTTTCCTTCATTTCTTCTAGGAGTTTTATGGTTGTTGCTTTTATATTTAGGTCCTTGATCCAATTTAAGTTAATTTTTGTATAATATGTGAAATAGGGTGTCCTCTTTCTTTTAGATGTAGATACCCAGTTCCCCCAGCACCATTTGTTAAATAGACTGTTCTGGCCCAGCTAGGAGGGCTTGGCAGCCTTGTCAAATATCACCTGACCATTGATGTGAGGGTCTGTTTTTCAGTTCTCCATGTGGTTCCATTGCTCAATCTGTCTGTCTTCATGCCAATACCATGCTGGTTTTTTAAAATACTATAGCTAAGTAATGCTTTAAAGTCAGGAAGTGAGAGTCCTCCAACTTCATTCTTGTTTTTAAAGACATTTTTGCTTGTAATTAGTATCACTAACATATGGGTGTGATGGCGGTCTGTTTACTTGTCTTTTTCTTTTTTTGGAGTAATGAAAATTCTCATATTGACTGAAGTGATGAATGCATAGTTCTGTGACTATACTATATGTTGTTGATTGTATACTTTACTTAAATTGTATGTTTTATGGACAAAAACAAATAATAATGTAGGTTGGAGAAAAAATAAACCAAATGTAAGATATGGACCCAAAAATAAAAGACATTTTTGGCTATTTGGGGCCTCTTACCTTTCCAAATAAATTTGATAATTGGCTTTTCCTTTTCTGCAAAAAAGGATGTTGGGATTTTTACTGGGATTGCATTGAATCTGTAAATCAGTTTGGGTAGAACAGATATCTTAACAATATTTAGTCTTCTAGTCCATGAACACGGAAAGTCCTTCCAATTATTTAAGTCTTCTTCAGTTTCTTTTGGTAATGTTTCATAGTTTTCTGAATACAGGTCCAAGGTCCTTTATGACCTTGGTTAAGTTTATTCCTAAATATGTGATTCTTTTAGTCACTATTATAAACGAATTTTTTTCCTGATTTCCTCCTCAGATGCTCATCAGTAGTGTAAAGAAACACTATTGATTTTTGCTTATTAATCTTCTATCCTACCACATTACTGAAATTGTCTATTAGTCCTAGTGACTTTGTTGTGGATTCTCAAAATTTTCTAGATATAGGATCACATCATCAGTGAATAGTGAAAGTTTTACTTCTTTCTTTTCCATTTGTGTGTCTTTTATTTCTTTATCTAGCCTAATTGCTCAAGCTAGAACCTCTAGCATAGTACTGAATAACAGTTATGACAGTGGGCATCCTTGTCTTGTTCCTGATCTCAGTGTGAAGGCTTTCAGTCTTTCACCATTCAATTCAATGCTAGCTGTAGATTTTTCATATATGCACTTTACCATATTGAGAAAGTTTCCTTCTATTCCTATGTTTTGGAGTGTTTTATCAAGAATGATGCACTATTTTGTCAAATGCCTTTTCTGCATCAATTGAGAGGATCTTGCGATTTTTCTTCAATTTATTAATGTGATTTATTATACTAATTGATTTTCTTGAGTTGAAAAACCATTGCATAATTAGGATAAACCCATTTGATTGTGGTGTATAATTCTTTTAATGAGTTTTGGATGCGGTTTGCAAGTATTTTGTTGAGGATTTCTGCATCCATATTCATTAGCGATATTGGTCTATAATAGGGGTTTTTGTTTCACAGACCTCTTTGCCAGTCAGGTAAAAACCACTGACCCCTTACTAAGTCCACACTATATGTATTATTTAATAAATATATCATACCTGCATCACCACTTCCCCACAAGAATAATTTTTTTTTAATATTTTCAATTCAAGCTCATGGAACCCCTGAGTAAGACCCCTTGTCTATAATTTTCTTTTCTAGTAGTATCTTTTTTTTTTTTTAATTTCTCTCCCCTTCTCCCTCCCCCCAGTTGTCTGTTCTCTGTCCATTCACTGTGTGTTCTTCTGTGACCACTTCTATCCTTATCAGCGGCACCAGGAATCTGGGTTTCTTTTTGTTGCTTCATCTTGTTGTGTCAGCACTCCGTGTGTGCAGCGCCATTCTTGGGCAGGCTGCACTTTCTTTCGTGCTGGGCGGCTCTCATTACGGGGCACACTCCTTGCATGTGGGGCTCCCCTATGCTGGGGACACCCCTGTGTGGTACAGCCCTCCTTGTGCGCATCAGCATTGTGCATGGGCCAGCTCCACACAGGTCAAGGAGGCCTGGGATTTGAACCACAGACCTCCCATGTGGTAGGCGGACACCCTATCCATTGGGCCAAGTCCGCTTCCCTGTAGTATCTTTATATGCTTTTGATATTAGGGTGCTGTTGGATTAATAGAATGAGTTTGGTAGTGTTCTTTCCTCTTCAATTTTCTGAAAGAGCTTGAGCAAGATTGATATGAAAGATAGCCTTTGAATGATTTGTAGAATTCACCTGTGAAGCCATCTGGTACTGGGCTTTTCATCTTTGGGAGGTTTTTGATGACTGTTTCGATCTCTTGTGATTGGTTTGTTGAGGGTTTCTCTTCTAGGGTCTGTGTAGGTTGTTTGTGTGTTTCTAGAAATTTGTCCATCTCATCTACATTTTCTAGTTTCTTGGCATACAGTTGTTCATAATATCCTCTGATGATCTCTCTTATTTCTGTGGGTACACTGGTAATGTACCCCCCTCTCATTTCTGATGTTATTTGTCTTCTCTCTTTTTTTTCTTTGTCAGTTTAGCTAAGGGTTTGTCAATTTTGTTGATCTTAAAAACCAATTTTTGTTTTATTGATTCTATTTTTGTTATTGTTGTTGTTCCTGGTTTCATTTATTTCTGCTCTGCTCTTTACTATTTCTTTCCTTAGCTCTGTTTGTGATTAGTTTGCTGTTCTTTTTCTAGTTTCCCCAGGTATGCAGTTAGATCTTCAATTTTAGCTTTCTTTTTTTTAATGTAAGCATTGAGGAGTATACATTTCCCTCTCAGCACTGTCCCATAGATTTTGCACTGTCCTATAGATTTGATATGTTGTATTCTCATTTTCACTTGTCTAAAAATATTTACTGAATTCTCTTGCAATTTCTTTTTAAGATTTTATTTATTTCTCTCCCCTTCCCCCATTGTCTGCTCTCTGTGTCCATTCACTGTGTGTTCTTCTGCGTCCAATTACATTATTTGACAGCACTGGGAAACTGTGTCTCTTCTTTGTTGTGTCATCTTGCTGAGTCAGTTCTCCGTGAATTCAGTGCCACTCCTGGGCGGGCTGTGCTTTTTTCATGCAGGGTGGCTCTCCTAGCACGTGGGGCACCCCTACACAGGGGAACCCCTGTGTGGCATGGCACTCATTGCACACTTGCGCACGGCAGCACTGTGTGTGGGCCAGCTTTACGACACAGGTCAGGACACCCTGGGGATTGAATCCTGGACCCTCCATATAGTAGATGGACTTTTTATCAGTTGAGCCACATCCACTTCCCACAATTTCTTCTTTGACCCACTGATTATTTACACATGTGCTGTTTAATCTCCATATATTTAAGAATTTTCCCTTTTTCCATCCATTAATGATTTCCATCTTCTTCACTATGATTAGAGAAAGTATTTTGTATAATTTCAATGTTTTCAAATTTATTTAGTCCTTTCTTGTGACCCAACATATGGTCTATCCTGGAGAAAGATCCACAAGCACTTGAAAAGAATGTATATCCTCCTGTTTTGGGGTGTAAGGTTCTATAAATGTCTGTTGGGTCTAGTTCATTTATATTACTCAAGCTCTCTTTATTTATCCTCTGAACAGATGTTCCATCTAATACTGAAAGTAGTTTATGGAAGTCTCCAACTATTATTATAGAGGTATCTATTTCTCTCTTCAGTTTTGCCAGTGTGTGCCTTATGTATTTTGGTGCACTCAGGTTAGGTGCAAAAATATTTAGTTATTTCTTCTTGGTTAATTGCTCCTTTTATTAACATATAATGACCTTCTTGATCCCTTATAACAGTTTTGCATTTAAAATCTATTTTGTTCCATATTAGTCTCTCTACTCCAGATCCTTTTTGGTTACTATGTGCATGGAATATCTTTTTCTTCTAACCTTTCACTTTCAACCTGGTTATGTCCTTAGGTCTAAGGTGTGTCTCTTGTAGACAGCATATAGATGGATCATATTTTTAAATCCATTCTATTATTCTATGCGTTTTTAAAAAATGTACCCAGCCCTCCTCAGATGGTTCTCTCATCTGTCTGTTCATTGTTTGCTCGCCTTCTCCAGGAGGCACCGGGAACTGAAGGCAGGACCTCCCACATGAAAGGTGAGCGCCCAGTGGCCTGAGCCACATCCCCTCCCCATGGGCTGCGACATCTGCTGGCTTGTGGCATCTGCTCATTTAAGCATCTGTCGTTGTGGTGGGTGTGGCATCTAGCTTGTTGCAGTGGGTGCAGCATCTGCTTGGTGCGTAAGGAGTGGCTTCTGCTTGTTGAAGCACGTATGGCATCTGCTTGTCTTCTTTAGGAGGCACCAGTATGGCTTTTGATTGGGGAGTTCAAGCCATTAACATTCAATGTTATTCTGTAAAGGCATTACTTACTTTGTCCATTTTGTCCTTTGGCTTTCTGTTGTCATATCTTAGTATTGCCTGTCTTTTTACCTTTAATTTACCCTTCCTAATAATCTTCTATACTCTTCTCTAAGTGTCTCACCCTTGTTTTTTTCTTTCAGGCTATAGCACTCCCTTTAGCATCTCTTATAATTTTGGTCTATTAGTAGCATATCCTGTTTTTTGTTTGTCTGTGAAGACATTAAACTCACCCTCAAAAAATTTTTTTTTTGAGGTAGCAGGGTTGGGGATGTGCCTGGGACCTCACGTGTGGAAAGCCAGTGCTCAATCACTGAGCCACACTGGCTCCCCTGAGTTGTTGTTTTTTTTTGTTTGTTTGTTGTTTGTTTGTTTTAAGAGGCACCGGGAACCAAACCCAGAACTTTCCATGTGAAAAGCACGTGCTCAATCACTTGAGCCACATTCACTCCCTCATCCTCATTTTTGAAGGACAGTTTTGCTGGCAGTTTTTCTCTTTCAGTACCTTAAATACATCATACCACTCCTTGCTTCCATGTTTTCTGATAAGAGGTCGGCACTTAATCTTATTGAGGTTCCCTTGTATGTGATGCTTTGCTTTTCTCTTGCTGCTTTGAGAATTCTCTCTTTAGCTGATATTTGTCATTCTGAATAGTAGGTGTGTTGTAGTAGGTCTATTCTGATTGATTCTGTTTGGGTCCATTGTCCTTCTTGGATATTGATATTTATGTCTTCTATAAAGGTTGGAAGGTTTTCAGTCATTTCCTCAAATATTCTTTCTGCCCCTTTTCCATTCTCTCTTCCATCTGGGACACCGAAAACACATATGATTGTGTTTCATGTTGTCATTCAATTCCCTGAGACTCTGTTTCATTTTTTTACCATTCTTTTTTCTTCCATTTTCCTATCTTTTCCAGTTTGGATGTTCTGTTCTGGAAATCACTAATTCTACCTTTGAGCAATTCAAATCTGCTGTTATGTGCCTATAATACAAACATATATATTTTTTTAAGATTTATTTTATTTATCTCCCCTTCCCCCCCCACCCCCATCCCATTGTCTGCTCTCTTGTGTCTATTTCCTATATGTTCTTCTGTGTCCCCTTGCATTCTCGGCACATTTGGAATCTTTTTCTCTTTTTTGTTGCATCATCTTGCTGTGTCAGCTCTCCATGTGTGCAGTGCCACTCGTGGGTGGGCTGTGCTTCCAGGAGGCCCTGGGTTCAAACCCTGGACCTCCTATATGGTAGGCAGATGCTCTATCAGTTGAGCCACATCCGCTTCCACATCTGCTTCCCATCTAATACATATTTATATATATTTTTAAAATTTCTCTTCCCCCTCCCCAGTTGTCTGTTCTCTGTGTCTATTTGCTGCATGTTCTTCTTTGTCCGCTTCTGTTGTTGTCAGCGGCATGGGAATCTATGTTTCTTTTTGTTGTGTCATCTTGCTGAGTCAGCTCTCTGTGTGGAAGGTGCCATTCTTAGGGAGGCTGCACTTTCTTTCCCGCTGGGCAGCTCTCCTTACGGGGCACACTACTTGTGCATGGGGCTCCCCTATGCGGGGGACACCCCTGTGTGGCACAGCACTCCTTGCGCACATCAGCACTGCGCGTGGGCCAGCTCCACACTGGTCAAGGAGGCCCGGGGTTTGAACCGTGGACCTCCCATGTGGTAGACGGATGCCCTAACCACTGGGCCAAGTCCACTTCCCCTAATACATATATTTTTAAGGATACCAGGAATTGAACCTGGGAAGCAGGTGCTCAACTACTGAGCTACCTGCTCCCTATCTCTAATGTTTTATTTTTTTTGAGGTACCAGGGCCGAGGATCGAACTCTGGACCTCCTATGTGGGAAGCTGGCCCTCAACCCCTAGTGACATCAGTCCCCTGAGTTGGTTTTTCCATTTGTTTGCTTGCTGTTTGTTTTGTTTTTAGGAGGCATCAGGGACCAAACCCAGGATCTCCCAAGTGGGAAGCAGGTGCTCAATTGCTTGAGCCACATCTGCTCCCTCTAAAGTATTTCCTTTTTTTTTTTTAAGAAGTCTGATTTTTTTGTGGTTTTTTAAAAATTTATTTTAATTAATTAATTTATTTCTCTCCCCTTCCCCCCACTCCGGTTGTCTGTTCTCTGTGTCTATTTGCTGCGTCTTCTTCATCTGCTTTCTGTTGTTGTCAGTGGCACAGGAATCTGTGTTTCTTTTTGTTGCATCATCTTGTGTCAGCTCTCCATGTGGGCAGCGCCATTCCTGGGCAGCCTGCACTTTCTTTTGCGCTGGGTGGCTCTCCTTAGGGGGCGCACTTCTTGCACGTGGGGCTCCCCTAAGCAGGGAACACCCCTGCGTGGCATGGTACTCCTTGCGTGCATCAGCACTGTGCATGGGCCAGCTGCACACTGGTCAAGGAGGCCCAGGGTTTGAAATGCGGACCTCCCATGTGGTAGATGGACGCCCTAACCACTGGGCCAAGTCTGCCGCCCCCTCTAATGTTTTTTTTTTTTTTAAGATTTTATTTATTTATTTCTCTCCCCTCCCCCCCCACCCCAGTTGTTTGTTCTCTGTGTCTGTTTGCTGCGTCTTCTTTGTCCGCTTCTGTTCTTGTCAGTGGCACGGTAATCTGTGTTTCTTTTTGTTGCGTCATCTTGTGTCAGTTCTCCGTGTGTGCGGCACCATCTTGGGCAGGCTGCACTTTCTTTCGTGCTGGGCGACTCTCCTTATGGGGTGCACTCCTTGCTCATGGGGCTCCCCTACATGGGGGACACCCCTACGCGGGGGACACCCCTGTGTGGCACGGCACTCCTTGCACACATCAGCACTGCACATGGTCTAGCTCTACACAGGTCAAGGAGGCCGGGGGTTTGAACCATGGACCTCCCATGTAATCACTGGGCCAAGTCTGCCGCCCTGTTTTCTTTTTTTAAGGACACCATAATGGACTATCTTTGCAACTTTCTGTGACTCTATAATTATTTCAAATAAAAAGTTAAAAAAACAACACACCACAAAACACATTATCGAGATCATATCATACTAACAATTAGTAAATATGAAAATTCCTAAGTATCCTGAATGAACAATAGGAAGAAAATTATCTATAAACTAAAGTCTTCCATGGATTTCTTCATTCAATGGTTACTATATGGATTGTAACATAAGATGAATTAGATCCAAAAGAGAAATACGGCCTAAGTTTTTCTCTAAATGTATCAGTGAAAGTATGAATGAGAGACTTATTCTCCAAATCATAAAATGAAAGCTTTCCTAACTCATAGTCTAGAAAAATGCCTCCCTGTCTGGGTGTTATTAGGTTCATAGTACCAAAGGTGTAAGATCAGAGCTGGATTCTCCAGCAGCCATCTTTTGGGGATGGTGATATAATAGCATTTCTGCAGAAAGATTCATTATAGACACCTACAGCCCAATGCCCCTTGCCTCCTACTTCTGCCAATAATGTCGGCCACAAACAAATCCCTGAGAACTCAGAATAGATGGGAACAAAGTAAAGTTCTCAAGATTGTAAGGTGAGATCTAGTTCATCCTTCCTAATGTCACGCTCTATCTTCTGAGATAATGAGTTTCAGGTGGGCAGTTTCAGTATCTAGCATCAAATTTACCTTAAATATGTTGATCATTTTCCATAGGCTAAAATATTCTTCAAGAGGACTGATATATCTTTTCTGTAATTCATATAAAAAGACTGCTGGAGTGTTTAGGTTTTCATACTTGGTGTAGATACTTTCAATACCTGTAAATAAGTTGAGTTCTGACCTCACACACATTTCTGCTATTTCTCTCAGTAGATTTTTTAGGGTGAAAATATGCTCTAAGAATTTTACTTTGTTTTCCCTTAGCTTTTTTTCAGCATCCTTCCCTTCAATCTGTATTTCAGAAGTAATTGTATCTTGTTTTCCAAAAAAACTCTTAAATTGTTCAAAATCAGAGTACAATTCCTCCCTCTGATTTATTACCTTTCTCTTCAACTCAAGTACTTTTATTACTTGGATCACTAACTGCTTTTCTGCATTTTTAACACGCTTCTTTAGAGGCTCTATATAGCTTTTGTCTTCTTGTGCCTAGCTGCAGCTTGCTCCATGGGCATCAGGTGACGATCCCAGTGGTCAGAGGAAACCCTGCACTTAGGACACAATAGCTCAAGGTCTTTATCACAAAACTGGGCAAGGATCTGATTGTGTTTCTCACACAGGTGTTTCTCTTCCCTCAGTTTCCTTTTGCTTCTCCTGGTGGGAAGTTGCTTCACAATATTAGTCATATGACCTAACTGATAGTTCTTCTTGAAGTCCCTGTCAAAGCAGTGGTGGAGGCAGACAGGACAGGGGAGATATCCTGTAGATTTTCCCAGCACTGGGTGATGCAGGAGCAACAGAAGTTGTGGCCGCAATTAAGGGTCACTGGGTCCCTCAGGAAATCCAGACAGATGGAGCAGCTGGCCTCTGCCTGGAGGTCAGCCAGGGAAGCTGAAAAGGCCATTGTGCAACGAGGATTTCTATCTAAGGATACTGCCTTCAGAAATTCCTGTTTTTCTAGGAGCTAAGGAAAGTGCGAATCTTCTGACTCTTTACTCCTCACTGTTCTTCCTGAAGGTCAATATCTAGGAAGTTACAAGCTTCAGGTGTGCTTCTCTGCATCTTTCCTACTTCCCAGAAGTCTCTTCCAAGAGTAACCAAAATACACAGTCAAGCTAAGATGTCACTGCAGCATCTCCTCTTCCTTCTGATTTTCAGCCAAACTGAAGCACAGGTGGGCATCATGTGATTAATTAATGAGACATATTCCCAGTCTCCAAGTTGTTCCTGTGTCTCGTGCTGTGCTCAACTGTAGATGCTCTACTGGATGGTCGTGGCTCTGGGCCAGGTGAGAAACTGCCGTTATTTCCTTATGGCATGGGTGGTGCTGCTGGGCCCTCCTACCAGGGCAGATCTCAATGTCTTCTTAATCTCCTCTGTCTCTCTCATCATATTTTCCTTCAATTCTTTGAATTGATTTAGGAGATTTGTGTGATTACCACTGATTAGTTGTCTTAAATCCTGTATTTCATCAGGATATTTGTTTTTTTCTCTTTACTAGGCTATTTTCTTGTTTCCTAGTATGGCTTGTAATTTTTTGCTGATGTCTAAGCATCTAGATATATTGGTGAATTTACTCTGATGGGTACTTTCTCTTGCCTAGTGTTTAAAAAAAATTTTTTTTTTAATTTTATTTCCACAGTTCTGCTTTGATTTTTGTTCAACTTATTCTAAGTCTTTAAAATTGCTCTGATTAAGTTAACAAAATTGGGCCAGAGACTCACTAATGGGGAGCAGATTTTCTCCCAAAGATGGGCTAAAGAGAGACCTAAAAGCAGTTTTTCTCCCTGGAGTTTCCTAGCTGGCCAGCAGATGCACTCATCAGTGAACCTTTCCACAGAGGTGTTTCTTTCAATCTCCTCTTTCCCTTATTTCTGGTCTGGCCAGAGCCAGATTCAAAGCAGCCTCTGCTAACCGAATTCACTTAAGAGAAGCCCTCCAACTCATACTCCCTCTTCCCATGTAACTGCTGATAGGGAGGAAGATGTCTGTTCCCTTCTTAAGTCGGCCGCAGTGCACCAGGGATTTTATCCCAGCTTAATGTCTTGAGGGTAGAGGATGGGAGTCCTTCCCAGCCATAGGCGGTAGTGGTTAGTAACTAATATTTGTTATTTTGGGTTCATCTCTCTGTCCCTTGCCCTTCTGGGAGTTACACAGTACTGTCCTGGTCTGCTGACCCCCAAAGCAGGTCCCTCATACAACTTTGACCCTATCACCATTGTTTTTGTAAGAGTTGAGCCCTGCTTGCCTACTCCAATGCCATCTTCTGGGTGCTCCTCTCTTAGCATCATTATTTCTTTCCCAGGATTATAGTAACTGAAGAACCAAAAGATGTCTGTACTCCAACCCTTTGTGAAACAGAAGATCATCAAAAAGAGGACCAAGAAGTTCATCTGGCATCAGTCAGACCGATATGTCAAAATTAAGTGGAAACCCAGAGACACTGACAACAGGGTAAGAAGATTCAACTTTGGATGAATTGAATACTTTATTAATATGTACCAATAAAATAGATTTGTTTAAAAAAAAAAACACAAAAAACCAGAAAGCAAAAAACAAACAAAAAAATAAGATTCAAGGGCCAGATCTTGATGCCCAATGTTGGGTTAGTGTGGCAGTTTGCTTTATTGTGAATTCAAAAAAGTAATATTGGATTTTGTTTGTAAACTGATCTTTTCCTCTGGGCATATTAGATTATATTGGATTCATAGGTTTCCTTGATTTACCCCCTTTGATGGGTGGTGACTCACAGATAAAAGGCAGGGCAAAGGCCAGAGTTGAGGGCTTTTAATGTTGGACTTTTGATGTTGGAGTTTGATGCAGAAGTCTTTTTTTTTTCCCAGAGATTTATTTCTCTCGCCTTCCCCCCCATTGTCTGCTCTCTCTGTCCATTCACTGTGTGTTCTTCAGCGTCAGCTTGCATTATCAGGCGGCACTGAAATCTGCATTTCTTTTTTGCTGCATCATCTAGCTTGTCAGTTCTCCGTGTGTGCGGCACCCCTCCTGAGTGGGCTGTGCTTTTTTCACATGGGATGGCTCTCCTTGCAGGGTGTACACCTTGCACATGGGGGACCCCTCTGCGGGGCATCCCTGTGTGGCAGGGTACTCCTTGTGTACAGCAGCACTGTGTGTGGGCTAGCTTACTACACGGGTCAGGAGGCCTTGGGGATCGAACTGTGGACCCTCCATGTGGTAGACGGATGCTCTATCAGTTGAGCCACATCCACTTCCTGATGCTGAAGTCTTAAGCTGAAGCCCCAGGGAGAGAGACAGAGCTGTTCACCTGATAGTCTACTGCTGACCTTGTGGAGAGAGGCAAAGCCTAGAGAGCCTCATAGTCTACAGCTGTCCTTGTGGAGAAAACAGAGGCTCTGAGCCCAGAGGAACCCAGGAAGTCTGAGCTCTCACAGATGTTAGCAGCCATCTTGCTCCAACACATGAAAACAGACTTTGGTGAGGGAAGTGACATGCTTTATGGCCTAGCCCAAATAAATAGCTTTTATAAAAACCAACCAATTTCTGGTATTTTGTATCAGCACCCCTTTGGCTGACTAATACAGTTAGTTATGAGCAACAAGAAAACAAAGCACATGCTGCTCAGTGGGTTCTGAAATTACCTGGTCCACAATAGGAAGCAGCTGGAAGTACTGTTCAAAGGCAACAAATCTTACTGTGCCATGATTGCCTACAGTGTTTCTTTCAAGAATCCCAAAGCCATCATGGAAAGAGCCAGTCCAATTGGCCACCAGAGTCACCATTTCCAATATTCTGCTGTGCAGAAGAGAGAGAGAGAGAGAGAAAGAAAGAAAGAACAGTTCACCTGCAAGTTTTATTTGTGTTAAATAAAACCATAAAACGGGAGCAGGTATAGATCAATGGTTGAGTGCCTGCTTTGCACACATGAGGTCCTGGGTTCAATCCCTGCTACCTTCTAAAACAACAACAGGGAGGCAGATGTGGCTCAAATGATAAGGCCTCCACCTACCATATGGGAGCCGAGTGCCCATGTGGGTGCCTGCATGGTGAGCCAAGTGCCCACTTGGCAAACTGAGTGCCCACATGATGAGCCGAGTGCCTGCATGGTGAGCCAGTGCCTGCGCAGCAAGCCAGCGCCTGCTTGGTTAGCCGAGTGCATGCACAGCAAGCTGAGTACCCACACAGTGAGCCAATGCCCCCACAAGTGAGTCATCAGCAAGATGATGATGCAACAAAAGAGGGACGAGGGGTAGAGCCAAGATGAAGCACAGCAGAGACCAGGAACTGAGGTGACGCAACTGACAGGAACCTCTCTCCACATCAGACGTCCCCAGGATTGAATTCTGGTGAATCCTAAAGGAGAAAGACAAGAAGAGAAAACAAAAAGAGAAATAGAGGGAAACGGACTTGGCCCAGTGGTTAGGGCGTCCGTCTACCACATGGGAGGTCCGCGGCTCAAACCCCGGGCCTCCTTGACCCGTGTGGAGCTGGCCCATGCGCAGTGCTGATGCGGGCAAGGAGTGCCGTGCCACGCAGGGGTGTCCCCCACATAGGGGAGCCCCATGTGCAAGGAGTGCACCCCGTAAGGAGAGCCACCCAGCGCGAAAGAAAGCGCAGCCTGCCTAAGAATGGTGCCGCCCACATGGAGAGCTGACACAACAAGATGACGCAACCAAAAGAAACACAGATTCCCATGCCGCTGACAACAACAGAAGTGGACAAAGAAACAAGACGCAACAAATAGACACAGAGAACAGACAACCGGGGGAGGGGGGGAAATTAAATAAATAAATCTTTAAAAAAAGAGAGAGAGAGAAATAGATACAGAAGATCACACAGCAAATAGACACAGACAGCAAAGAAAGAGCAGGGTGGGGGGAGGGGGAAAAACAGATAAAACTAAATAAATAAATAAATAAAACAAAAAATTACAAAACATCCGCCAAACAACAACAATAAAATCTTCCCACAAAGAAAATTCCAGGTGCAGATAGCCTCATTGGTAAATGGTAACAAAACATGAGGAAAAGACTAACAAATGTATATAATTTAAGAAAATAGGGGAAAACAATTCTCAACTTGTTCTAATTTTAATTTTAATACTAAATTTTATATTTTAATTTTAATACTAATATATTTTTTAGTATTTTTAATACTAAATTTATTTTTATACTAATAATTTTAATATTAAATTTTAATACTAAATTTTAATTTTAATACTAAAACCTGAGAAGAATATCAAACAAAATACAGACAGCACACTTGGTGGTCCCAGGATCTGTCCCTTCCTTCAACAGTGTTTGGAGGTTACTGATCCAGGGACCACCCCTCTCTTCAGCTTCCAACCACCCCCCAACTTCCTCTCCAGTTGCAATCTCCAGGACCATCTCTGCCATCCCCAGCTTCTAGGACAAGCTAACACAGATTTCTGTGGTTAGCTACTCATTGTCAACCAATCACAAGCCCCCACATCCATCAGAATTATTTTGCCAGTGTGAATGCCTCCATCAACTGTCTAGTCAACCTGCATCTGCAGGCCTGCTACACCTGTCTCTCTCTGGGCTTTTATTTCAACCCTGATGATGTGGCTCTGGAGGGCATAGACCACTTCTTTGGCAAGTTGGTGAAGGGGAACAAAGGCAGTGAGCATCTCTTGAAGATGCAAAACTAGTGTAATGGCCATGTCCTCTTTCAGGACATACAGAAGCTATCCTGACATGAGTAGGGTAAAACCCTGCATATCATGGAAGCTACCATTGAGGGCAAGCATGCAAAAGTTTGGCTCTCAGAACTGGCCACCTCCGAGGTCTGAGGCACGAAATATGCCTCCCTTGGTTGGCCCCTCGGGACAAGGTATGCACCTACGCCTCCCCGCAGGGGAAACTCACGCAAGCCCCCTCACACCACCTCTGTCTGGGCCAATCTCAGGGCCTCCTACCTCGTAAAGACACGCCTGCTCTCTTCCACCTATCAGCGAGCTATCCAGCTCAGCCCTCTCAAATTTAAGCTCTCCCTAGTAACTACTGACCAGCCTAGTAGACAAGTTCTGCTTCTATGCCCTTATAAGGTAACAACAGCTAATCTAGCCTATCAGAACCCAATCACCCTCCACCAATCCCCTCTCTTCATACTCTATAAAACTGCTTGTACTTCCTCAATAAAGTAGACTTGCGCCATCTGCCTCGTCTCCGCAGTTGTCCTTCGAGTCACTGTGCGTCCTCTCACGCCTGCGCCTCCCCACCCCGAGCCCCCTGTCTAGAGAAGCGGGGGCTCCTCACCTCAGTGCCACCCACATAAAGAGCTGACACAACAAGATGACACAACAAAGAGAAAACACAGATTCCTGTGCTGCTGACAACAACAGAAATGGACAAAAAGACGCAGCAAATAGACACAGAGAACAGACAACTGGGGTGCAGGTGGAAGGGGAGAGAAATAAATAAATAAATAAATAAATCTTAAAAAATAAAAAAAAACCCGGGGATTTTCTTTAAAAAAAAAAGAACCTTTTCAGCATTCCAGAAGACTCCCTCATGTGTCTTCCCAATTGATGCCCCTAAAAGTTAACCATTATTTTGATCTCTATCACAAGAGATTGGTTTTGTCTGTTTTTGAACTTAACATACATAGACTCATACAGTGTGTATTCTTGTGTCTGGCTTCTTTTACCCAAAATGTCTGTAAGAGTCTCTGTTGTTTTTAGCATAGGTGTATTATCATTATTATATTAAATTATCTGAATATATCATAATTTATTTATCCAGTCTCCTGTGATGGACATTTTGGTTGTTTTCAGTTTTGGTATTTTATGAATAAAGCTTAGAACATTCTTGTATTAGTCTTTTGATATGCATATGCACTCAGTTCTGTTGGTTCTAAGTACCCCAAAGTAGAATTGCTGGGTCATAAAGTACATGTATGTTTAACTTTAATAGCTATTGCAAAATAGTTTTTGAAAGTGGATGTTCCTTTTTACACTCCCATCTATAGTATATGAGAGTTCTAATTGTTCCATGTCACCAACATCTATTGTCATGCAAATTAATTTTAGCCATTCTAGGGTGTGCGAGGTGGTACATTGTAGGTTCACTTTGCATTTTTCTTATGACTAATGATGCTGAGTTCCTTTTCCTGTGCTTATTGGTTCATGCCTCTGAAACCTAGATTTTATTACCCTGAGTAAAATCTGAACATGGGAAATACATTTTTAAAACCCAAAAAACAGAAGATACTTTCTGCGAATTGTCTGTTTAAATCTTTTGTCCAGTTTTAAAAATGGGGTTGTTTTTATTATTTTAGAAATTTATCTGATATTCTGAATACTTGTTATGTATTGTGATATTTTTTCAAGTGTTTATTTCTTCCATTTTCTTAGAGGTATCTTTTGATGAAGAGAAATTTTAAATTTTGATTAAATACACTTTACCCATTTTTTTACTTCTATGTTAGTTGATTTTTGTATCCTTTCTAAGAAAATTTTGCCTGCCCAACAGTTGAAATAATATTCTCCTGTGTTCTAGTTTGTTTGTATTGCTTTATTTCTTAAACTGGCTGGTGGGATCACAAGTATCTATCATTTTAAGTCTTTTCATAATACAAAATATACTTTAAAATTTATCATGAGGGAAATGGATGTGGCTCAACCAATTGGGCTCCCATCTACCATAAAGCAGGTCCAGGGTTCAATGCCTAGGGCCTCCTGGTGAGGGCAAGCTGGCCCACATGGAGTGCCGGCCCATGCGGGAAAGCAGCTCCACGCAGGAGTGCCAGCCGACGTGGAGAGCTGGCACAGCAAGGTGACACAACAAGAGATAACAGAGGAGAGAAAATAAGAAGACATAGCTGAACAGGGATTTGAGGTGGTGCAAGAGAGTAATTGCCTCTCTTCCAGTCTGAAAGGTCCCAGGATCAGTTCCCGGAGCTGCCTAATGAGAATACAAGTAGACACAGAAGAACACACAGCGAATAGACACGGAGAGCCAACAATGGTGGGGGAATAGAGGAGGGGGCAGAAAAATAAATCTTTTTAAAAAAATTATCTTGAGATAAAATTCACATACCATAAAATCTACCATTTTAAAGTATACAGTTCATTGGTTTTTAGCGTATTCACAAGATTGTACAACAATCACCACAGTCTAATTCCAAAATATTTTTATCACCTCTAAAAGAAACCCCATACCCTTTAGCATTCATGACCCCAGGCTTCCCTCCCCCTTTTACCTTTTACTTCTAGAGTTAGACCATAGACCTAGTTGTAAAAGTTATCTTAATTTTGTGTATAGTGTGAGATATGGAATGACTTGCATTTTTCCTTATATGTATCCAGTTATTCTAGTGCCTTTTGTTGAAAAGACTCCTTTCCTCATTGAACTGCACTGGCACCTTTGTGAAAAATCAATTGAGCACATATGGGTGGGTCTGTCTCTGCACTCTATTTTGATTTATTGACCTATATGTTTGTTCTTATGCTAATCCCACAATGTCTTGGTTACCATAACTTTATAGTGAGTCTTCAAATCAGACACTATAAATTCTCCAAATTTGCTTTATTGTTTTGGCTCTTTTGGTCTTTTGTAGCTCTATAAAATTTTATTTATTTATTTTTTAAAAGATTTATTTATTTATTTATCTCCCCCCCCCCCACCCCGTCTGTTCTCTGTGTCTATTTGCTGCGTCTTTGTCCACTTCTGTTGTTGTCAGCGGCACGGGAATCTGTGTTCTTTTTGTTGCATCATCTTGCTGTGTCAGCTCTCCGTTTGTGCAGCACCATTCTTGGGCAAGCTGCACTTTCTTTCGCACTGGGTGGCTCTCCTTACAGGGTGCACTCCTTGCGCGTGGGGCTCCCCTACGCGGGGGACACCCCTGTGTGGCACGGCACTCCTTGCACACATCAGCACTCCTTGCGCGCATCAGCACTGTGCATGGGCCAGCTCCACACGGGTCAAGGAGGCCTGGAGTTTGAACTGCGGACCTCCCATGTGGTAGACGGACGCCCTAACCACTGGGCCAAGTCTGCTTCCCTCTATAAAATTTTAGAATTAAGTTGTCCACTTCTATAAACAGCTAGGATTTTGATGAAATTGCATTGCATCTATAGGTCATTTTGGAGAATTGATGTCTTGGCAATATTGTGGTCTCTCAATCCTTTTATTTCTCTTTTTTTTTTTAGGTCTTTAATTTCTTTCAGGAATGTTTTGTAGTTTTCAGTGTAGAAATCCTGCATATTTTCCCTTTCACTCAGCTTGACAAACCTTTTCTGTAAATAGCTAGATAGTAAATATTTTCGGCTTTGCAGGCTATGCTTTCCCTGACATGACTATTTACCCTGAAGTGTGAAAGCAACCATGGACAATATTGAAACAAATATACCAATAAAACTTTATTTACAAAAACAAGCTACTGGTGGGATTGGGCCCCCATACAGTACTTTGCTGACCCTTGCTTCAAATTATTCCTAAGTACTTTTTAATTAAGCTTTTAATTTTGAGATAATTTAGTTCCTCTAGAATAGTAAGAAATTATACACAAAGATGTTTTATATTCTTTACTCCATTTCTTCCAGTGGTAACATCTTGCAAAATTATAGTACAATATCACAAACAAAATATTAAAATTGATACAAGACAGAACATTTTGATTACTACAAGGACCCTTGTATTACCCTTTTATGTACTCTGTTCCTGCCCCACACCCTCCTTAAGCCCTGGCAACCAATAATCTGTTCTCCATTTCTATAATTTTGTATTTCAAAAACATGAAATAACATTATGATTATACTAAAAGCCACTGATTTTATACACTTTGAATAGATTGTAGGGTATGTGAATATATCTCAATAAAAATGGTTTAATTAGTGGTTATGTAGGGCTTGGGAAGGCATGCTAAGGGTTGTAGAGTTTTTCTTTTTGGAGTAATGAAATAGTTCTAAAAATTTTTGTGATGATGAATGTACAACATTGTGATTATACTAAAAGCCATTGATTATATACCTCAGATAGAGCATATGGTATGTGAATATATCTCAATAAAACTGCCAAATAAATAAATAAATGTGTAAGAATAGCCAGAAATAGCAGCTATGTAGAGCAGGAGAATCAGAGATTGAGAGGTGAAGAATTTTCTTGTTTATCAGTTTTTTGTTAATTATTATTATTGAAATAATGAAAATGCTCTAATAATGATTGAAGTGATGAATGTACAACTATGTGATTATATCAAATACCACTGGTTGTACACTTTGGATTGTTTTATTTATATGTATCAATAAAAACTGATTTGTTAAAAAACTTTAAAAACTGTGATATAAATGGAATCATCATTCATACAGTATGTAACATACTGTTCATACTACTTTAGTTTCTTTCACTCAGCATAATTCTCTGGAGATTTATTAAGGTTATTGTATGCATCAACAGTTCCTTTCTTTTTTATTGTTAAGTAGTATTCTATTGTATAACATACTGTAGTTTATTTCATCATTCACTGCCTGTAGGATATCTGGGTTATTTCCACTTTTTGGCTAATAGAAAGAAAGCTGTTATGTATGTTAAAATTCTATCTGAGTAAATGAGTAGTTGGTCTATGTTGGAGTTTTCTGTATGGAGTTTGTATTACTTTTTTTCAACTGCCCTGTAACTTTGAAATTACTTCAAAAAATATATCTCTCTATATAAAAGACAAAGCTGCTATAAACATTCCTGTATGGAATTTTATGTGAACATAAGTTCTTTTCTGTGGGATAAATGTGAAGAAGAGTGCAAATGCTGGGTGATAGGGTAGTTGACTGTTTAGCTTTTTAGGAAACTGCAAACTGATTTCTAGAGTGACTATACCATTTAAATTTCAGACAGCAATGTATGAGTGACCTAGTTTCTCTGCATCCTTGCCATCATTTTTGTTGTCCTTATTTTTTAATTTTAGCAATTCTGATAGGTATGTAGTGATATCTCATTGTGGTTTTAATTTACAGTTCTCTCATGGCTAATAATGTTGACTATCTTTCCATGTACATATTTGTCATCTTTATATCTGCTTCAGGAAATGTCTGTTTATGTATTTTGCCCATTTCCTAATTGGATTATTTATTTATTTATTGCTATTGAATTTTGAGAATTGGTTATACATTCTAGATACTAGTCCTTTGTTGGATATGTAATTTTCAAAAGTTTTCTTCCAGCTTATAGATTGTTTTATTTTTTCATACTTTAAATATGGTCTTTCAAAGAGCAAAGATTTTAAAATTTTGATGAAGTCATTTTATCAATTGCTGCTTTTATGTATAGTGCTTTTGGTGTCAAGTCTAAAAAATAAGAACTCTTTGCCTAGCCCTAAATCCTAAATATTTTCTCCTATTTTGTTCCTAAAAGTTTTATAGTTTTACATTTTACATTTAAGTCTGTGATCCATTTGGAAGTAATCATTTATTTGCCAAGGTTTATTTATTTGTCTAGTTGATCCAGAAACATATGTTGAAAAGACTATTTTTCCTTGAAATACTTTTCTACCCTTGCCAAAGAACATTTGGTTGTATTTCTATGGGTCTACTTCTGGATTCTTTGTTATGCTGATTTATATATCTATCCATCTGTCCAAACCATACAATATTGATTACTCTAACTACATAATCTTTAAATGAGATAGTCTGATTCCTTCTACTTTATTTTTTTCTTTTTCAATATTTTAGCTATTCTAAGTTATTTTACCTTTCCTATTAGTTTTAGAATAATCTTTTCTATGTCTAGGAAAAAAGTATGCTGGGGGAGAAAGTTAGCAAGATGGTGGAGCAAGAAGTTCTAAAATCCTGTTGCCCAAAAGTGACTTAAAATAACAAGCAGAAACAGGTAAACCCAATTTCCTCAGGACTCCAGAAATCTGTGAAAAGTTTACAGCAACCAAGCAAATGCTGAACCAAGAAAAGGCAAAGTAAAAATGGTAGAAAAATCTCATAGCACCTCTGCTGGCCCTTCCTCACTCCTCTCCCAGCTCAGTATGGAGCTGGCCTGCACTTCCTGTGCAGATCCAGTCCCTGTTCAGGAGAGAGCAGAGTGACCCTTGTGTATATATGGGATGCAGGTATATCTGTACCAGTCTATCAAGTGGTATCATAAAGGACTGAACTGGGACACATTCTTCTGGCTCATTATCCCAGAACTTAATTTGCACGTGGAAGTAACTTGCTGGGCAGTTGAAGCACTGTAAGAAAACAATCAAATCATAGCTGCCTGGGGCAAAGGATTGCCATGTTTAAGATATATAATATAGTGCTCAGGACTTGGCAGAGGGTCTATTTCCTGGAAGAAGATATGCATTCAGATCTGTATAAACAGGGGTATTCCTAAGCCCATAAACCAATATCCAGAATAAGAGGCATGCTCAAAAAAGATGGGAAAGGACACTGTGCTTTCACCTCAGGCTGTTCATTAGGCTCATTGTTAGGCTGGTTAAGCTTTGATGGAGAGTACTTGCACAGGCCAGTGTGCAAAGCCTGGAAAAGGTGTTTTCTGTTTCTCATTTTCTCTCTTTTTCTTAGTTCCTGACATTAATGGAAACCTCAGTCACAACACTTGAAAATGCCTGCCATGCAACAAAATATTAAAGACATAAAAATAAACAAGAAACAATGGCCCTTCAAAGGAACAAGATAAAGAATCAGAAACCATGGGCAAGGGAGTCCAGTCTTTCTATATACCAAACAAATATATATTTTTTTAATTCATTTATTTACCCCTGAGATGGCTCCCTTGTCTGTCTGCTCACTGTGTCTGCTCGTTGTGTCCATTCATTGTCTGCTCGTATTCTTTAGGAAGCACTGGGAACCAAACCCAGTATCTCCCAGGTGGGAGGCAGGAGCCCAACTGCTTGAGCCACATCTGCTCCCCATTCATTGTTCATTGTGTCTGCTCACTTGTCAGCTTGTTGTATCTGCTTGTCTTCTTTAGGGGGCACCAGGAACTGAACCTGGGACCTCCCATGTGGGAGCCAGTACCCAACTTCTTAAGTTGCCTACTCCCCTAGACAAACACTTTTTAAAAACTGTCTTAAATAAAGAGCTAAAGGAAAACATGGACAAAGAACAAAAAAAAATCAGGAAAATGATATATGAGCAAAATGAAAATTTCAATAGATAGAAATCATAAAAAGGAACCAATGAGAGCTGAAGACCACGATAACTGAAATAAAAATTCCAAGGAGGAGTTCAACACAGGACCAGAGCTAGAATAAGAATCAGTGAACTTGAAAACAATTGAAATTATTAATTCTGAGGAGCATAAAAAAAAAGAATGCAGAGAAGTGAACAGAGCCGTAAGAGTCTTGTGGGATATACCATCAAGTATACTAACTCATACATTATGGGCGTTCCAGGGAAAGAAGAAGGAGAGAATGGGGCAGAAAAAATATTTTAAGTAATAATAGCTGAAACTTCCAAATTTAGCATGCACATGAATATATAATCCAAAAAGCCTGACAAACTCAAAACAGGAGAAACTAAAAAAAGGTCCACACCAAGACACAAGATCAAACTGCCAAATGAAACAGCCACAAGAGAGAAGCAACACAGAAGTGGCTCAAGCAGTTGGGCTCCCATCTACCATATAGGAGGTCCAGGGTTCAATGCCCAGAGCCTCCTGTGAGGGCAAGCTGGCCCACGTGGTGAGCTGGCCCACACAAAGTGCCGGCCCATGTGGGAGTGCTGGCCAATGCAGAGAGCTGGCCCAACAAGATGATGTAAAAAAAGAGACACAGAGAAGAGACAATAAGAGACATAGCAGAACAGGGAGCTAAGGTGGCACAAGAGAATGATCACCTCTATCCCATTCCGGAAGGTCCAGGATTGGTTCCCAAAGCTACCTAATGAGAATACAAGCAGACACAGAAGAACACAGCAAATGGACACAGAGAGCAGACAATGAGTTGGAAAGGGGAAAATAAATAAATCTTTAAGAAAATAATAAAAACAAAAATAAAAATGATGAATAGATTATACATTCCCAGATAAACAAATGCTGAAGGAATTCATCACCACTATTATTTACCCTACAAGAAATGCTGGGGATTGGATGTGGCTCAAGCAGTTGAGCACCTGCCTCCCACATGGGAGGTCCCAGGTCCAATTGCCAGCACCTCCTAAAGAAGACAAACAACAAGCAGACATTGAGCAAAAACAATGAGCAGAAAATGAACAAAAAAAACCAGCAAACACAATCAGCAAACAGATGAGGGCACCATCTAGTGGGGGAGGAAAAATGCTAAAGGGAGTTCTCGTTGAAAAAAGGACACTAGACAGTAGATATCAGCTAAATGTAATAAAGAGCTCCAGGAAAGATAACTACATGGGTAAATGTAAATGCCAGTATTTTTGCATTTTTGGTTTGTAATGCCACTTTTTACTTTTTGCAGGATCTAAAATGCAAAGAATAAAAATAATGATAAATTTATGTTTTTGGACACACAATGTTTAAAGATGTAATTTGTGACAAGAATAACATAAAAGTGGAGGGAAGGAGAAATATAGAAACATAGCTTGTGCATTGAAATTAAGTTGGTGTGGCAGTTTAATATTACTGATGAATTCCAAAAATAAATATTGGATTATGCTTGTAATATGATCTGTACCTGGGCATGACTGAGTTATGATTAGGGCATTGAGTCCCCACCCCTTATTGGAGACTCACGGATAAAAGGATTGGAGAAGAACAGAGTTGAGGGTTTCTGATGTTGGAGTTTGATGCTGAAGACTTAAGCTGGAGCCCTGAGAAGTAAACTCCCAGAAGAAAGAGAAGCCAGCCCCGGAAGAAAGGAACCTTGGACCCAGAGAAGAACAAGCCCCAGGAACATAGGAACCCAGGAAGCCTGAACCTTCACAGATGCCGGCAGCCATCTTGCTCCAAATAGACTTTGGTGAGGGAAGTAACTTACGGCCTGGTATGTGTAAGCTTCTTCCACAAATAAATACCCTCTATAAAAACCAACCAATTTCTGGTATTTTGCATCAGCATCCCTTTGGCTGACTAATACAGTTGGTAACAAATCAGATGAAATTTTCATAAATTTAGGGTGTTAAATATAAGGTCCATGGTAACCACAAAGAAAATATCTGAAATATATGCACAGAAGGAATTCTAAATTGTTTGCTATAAAAGATAAACTAAATACAGAAGTAAGGAACTGAGGTGGCACAAGTGACAGGGAACCTCTCTCCACATCAGAAGTCCCCAGGTTCGAATCCCAGTGAATCCTAGAGGAGAAAAATGAGAAGAGAAGACAAAAAAAAAAAAAAAGAGAGAGAAATAGATACAGAAGATCACATAGCAAATGGACACAGACAGCAAAAACAAAAACAAACAAACAAAAAAACCAGAAGTAATCAGTGATGGAAGAATTGAGGGAGAAAAAAAGGGTAAGACTTATAAAAATCAAATCACAAAATGGTAGAAGAAAGTCCTTCATTATCAGTAACTTTAAATGTAACTATATTAAATTCTCTGTCAAAAGGCAGAGAATGGCGGAATTTTTAAAAAAGTATGACCCAACTATATGCTGTTTATAAGATACCTTAAATCCCAAAACACAAGAAGGTTGAAATTGAAATGATAGGAAAAAATGTTCCACGCAAATAGTAATAAAAAGAGAACAGGGTGTCAATGCTATTATCAGTCATAACAGATTTCAAGTCAAAAGCTGTTAAAAGGGACAAAGAAGAACACTATATATTGATAGAAGGGGTCTGTTCATCAAGGAGATATAACTGTTATAAACTATCTGCACCTAATAAGATCCCAAAATATATGAAGCAAATATTGACTGACTTAAAGGGGGCAATAGATGGTTCTACATTAACAATAAAGACTTCAATACAGTAAGAACAAGGATGAACAAGGATGAATCTTTAAAAACAGATTAGTTAGGCAGAAAATATTGCATACTCTTATGATTTCCTATTTATATGAAAAGTTTAGAAAAGGCAAAGCTACAGTCATAAAAAACATCAGTTATAGACTATGGCTTCAGTTGGGTGGAGATTGACTATAAAGAAAATTTGAAGATATTGGGCTCTAAACATGACTGTGGTGATGGCTATATAATGACATACATTTCAAATCAGAACACTTAAAATATATGAATTTTATGCATATAACATATACCATATAAAGCTGTAAAAAGAGTTTCCCCTCTGTTGATACAATGGTTGCTATACACTGGCTTTTCCTTCAACAATATCCATTGTACACCTACTGTGTGCTGAGCAACCTTCCATCTATCATGACATGAAGTCTGTTTCAAAGTTCATCAACTCCATAGGCACTTAGAGCCGGTGGTGGAATACCTCAGCATTTCTCTCTTGTAGTTTGTCAAAAGTCTGAATGTTGCTTACTCTACCCGCTTCCTCCTCTCATGTATCTTCTTTATGCATGACCTGCATAAGTTAGCCTCTCCAAGCCCCAACTTTGTCTTTATGAAGTGCAGATAATAATAGAGCCAATCTCTAATGGTATTATGAAAACCAAGTTAACTATTGCAGGTTTTTAGAACAAAGTCTGGCACATAATAAACTCTGTATGAATTTACATTGAATAAAACAACACTGAAAAAAAAAGGCTCCAATAGACCACTTTTATTAATGTATATAAAGCTAGACATAAGATCAGTAAACAACTAGAGGACTTGAATAATACTATAAACCAACTTGACAAACATACATAGATCACTGTAATAACAGCAGAATACATTCTTCTCGAGTGCATATAAATCAAGTACCGTTCATTGCATCTGTGCTCCTGGAAACATAAGCAGAGTTCACTGCTTGAGGAGAACTGTACATCACACTGTTCAAACCAGTAGAGGTGATCACTAAAATGGGTATCTGCAATGTGCTGGCTAATGTTCTCAAAATTCACTGTCTTATAATCACAGTATTTACAAATTAGGGATTGTCCTCATGTAGTTTGGTATGTGCATTTAGAAGCATGTTAGTAGATAAACTTTCCTTGCATACTTGACACACATTTGAATCAGTACACTTATGCTTCAGGATCATATGTTGCTTTAAATCAGAAAAATATTTGCTATTGAACTCAAAAATTTCACATTTATAGAGGCCACTGCTCTTGGGTCTCAGTAAAGGCCATTTTTGCTAGGCAGTCATATTCAAAGCTTGGCTTTTGTTAAGAATTTTATTAATACAAAACTTAGGTGGTGATTCTTCATCAGTTTGGTCCTGGAGGATCTCAGAAGAATTGTTTTCTCTTTCTGTCTTCAGCAGTCTGAACTTATATAGGACTCTTGAGTTTGTTGGTTGACATATTCAGGTGAGTCACACTCTTTCTCATAAATTTGAGTATCTGAAGATTTTTTCTGTAGAAAAGGCAGTATGATCTAGAATTCTAAGTACAGGACTGGGAACCAGGTACTTTTCATTTCAGTTTCTGGCTTTGATTCCATCTGTAAATTTTAGCAAGTCATTATCAGAATCATTTTTGTTGTCAAAATATTTTAAGTTTGGCTGTCTCATAGAACAGACACTAGAACAATAATCAGAAAAAGTTCCATTGAATCCATCTGCAATTGTTTATTCCAGAGGAATCTGAATAACAAGGGTATAAAATCTTCCTTTTTCTTTTTTGAGGATATTCATTTGTATATTTTTAATTTGATACTGTTCTCAATAATCAAGTGAGGAAAAATGAATTACAGGGAAATTTCCACAGACCAGTCCCTCTGGGCCCATCCAGCCTGCTTAGGGGCCTGCCGAGGCAGAGGAATTGCTCTGGCCCTAGTGCTCCCTGTTACTTTGCCAGGTGGGCCCCTCTCCCTTCTGTGCACTCCATGTCTGCCTGCCAGGCCCTGTGGCCCTCTAGGGATTTAACTAAGGATGTGAAAGACTTGTATATGGAAAAAAATATATCACTGAAATTGAAGACCTAAATAAACAGAAAGACATCCCATATTCATTATTTGGAAGATTTAATATTAAGATGTCAAAACTACCCAAAGCAGACTACATATTCAGAGCACTCTCAATCAAAATTCCAAGTCGTCTTTGCAGAAAAGGAAAAGTCAATCTTCAAATTCATAAGGAATTGCAAGGGGCCCTAAATAACCAAAACAATCATGAAAAAAAGAGCAAAGCTGGAGGATTCACACTTCCCAATTTCAAAACTTACTACAAAGCTATAGTAAATAAAACAATGTGGTAATCAGAGATAAGCCCTCACATCTATGGTCAATTGGTTTGACAAGGGTGCCAAATCCACTAAATAGGGGGATGAATAGTTTCTTCAACAAATAGTGCTGGGAAAACTGGATATCTACATGCAAAGGAATGAAAGTGGACCCCTACCTCACACTATATACAAAAATTAACACAAAATAGATCAAGAATCTAAATAAAAATCCTACAAGAAAACATAGGGGAAAATCTTAAAGGCCTTGTATTTGACAATGGATTTTTAGATGTGACATCAAGTGCAGGAAGAATAAAAGAAAAAAAGTGGATAACCTGGACTACATCAAAATTTTAAAATATGCATCAAAGGACATTATCAAGGTATGGAAAAGAATATCTACAGAGTGGGAGAAAACATCTGGAAATCATATATCTGATAAAGGTTTAATATCTAGGATATATAAAGAACTCTTATAAATCAACAACAAAAAGAAAAACCAATTTAAAAATTGGCAATGGATTTGAATGGACATTTAAAAATATATATATACAATGTTCAATAAACTTATGAAAAAATGGCTGAAACATTAGCCATTGGGAAATGCAAATCAAAACCACAATAAGGTATCATTTGACATCAACTAGGATAGCCATTACTGAAAAGATGAAAAATACCAAGTGTTGGCAATGATGTGAAGAAATTGGAACTCTTATTTATACATTACTGGTGGGAATGTAAAATGGTGCAGCTGTTGTGGAAAACAGTTTTGCAGTGCCTCAAAAAGTTAAAAATAGAATTATCACATGACCTGACAATTCTTTCAGGTATATAACCCCTGTAGCAGTGATATTATTGGTGAATTCCAAAAAGAAATCTTGGATTATGTTTGTAAACTGTCTTTTCCTCTGGGCATATTAGGTTATATTGGATTCAGAGGTTTACTTGATTAAATAATGATTAAGGCTTTGATTGGGCCATGTCAGTAGGATGTTGCATCCCTGCCCCCTTGGTGGGCGGGGACTCACAGAGAAAATGATATGATAGGAGGGTTAGTTGGAGTTTTTGAGCTAGAGCCTCGGGAAGCAAGCACACAGAAGAGCTTGGTCGTGAGGAAAGAGAAAAGGCCCCGGGAAGAGAAACAAGCTGTTTGCCTTATAGTCTACAGCTGGCCTTGTGAAGATTAACAGAGGAGCTGAGCCCAGAGGGAAACCAGCCCAGGGAGGAGAGGAGCACAGGAAGCCTGAACCCTGGCAAATGTCAGCAGCCATCTTACCCCAATGCATGGCAATAGACTTTGGTGAGGGAAGTAACTTATGCTTTATGGTCTGGTAACTGTAAGCTTCCACTCCATATAAATTTTTTAAAAGCCAGCAGATCTCTGGTATTTTTGTATCAGCACCCCTTTGGCTGACTAATATACCCCCAAAGAACTGAAAACAGGGACTCAGCTACTTGTACACCAGTATTCCTAGCAGCATTATTCACAATAGTCAAAAGGTGGAAACAACCCAACGGCCCCTCAACAGAAGAACGGATAAAGAAATATGCTGTGTCTATACAATGGAATATAATATTCAGCCATAAAAAGGAATAGTTTTGATACATGCTACAACATGGATGAACCTTGAAAACATTACGCTAAGTGAAATAATCCAGACACAGAGATATGAGTATTGCATGATTTCAGTTATATAAAATGCCTAGAATAAACAAATTCACAGAAAGAGAAAGAAGAAAATTAGAAGTTATCAGAGGCTGCAGTAAGGGAGGAATGGGGAATTGCTCCTTAAAGGGTAGATTTTTTTGTTTTGTTTTGGGAGATGAAAAAGTTTTAGTAAGGAAAGATGGTGATCATAAAACAACATTGTAGATGTATAATTAATGCCAATGAATTGTACATTTAAAAATGGTTAAAATGGCAAATTTTATATTCACCACAATAAACACCAACAGGGAAGCAGATGTGGCTCAAGCAATTGGGCTCCCATCGACCATATAGGAGGTCCAGGGTTCGATGCCCAGGGCTTCCTGGTGAAGGCACACTGGCCTGTATGGCAAGATGGCCCACACAGAGTGCTGAGCTGCACAGAATGCTGCCCTGCACAGGACTGCCAGCCAATGAAGAGAGCAGGTGCTGCAAGATGACACAAGAGAGACAGGAAAGACAATAAGAAGACGAAGCAGAACAGGGAGCTAAGGTGGCACGAGAAAATGATCACCTCTCTCCCACTTTGGAAGGTCCCAGGATCAGTTTCTGGAGCCACCTAATGAGAATACAAGCAGACACAGAAAAACACCAGCGAATGGACACAGAGAGCAGAAAATGGAGGGAGGAGAGGAAAAATAAATAAATCTTTGCAAAAATAAACAAACACATAAAAAGGTCAGTGAGTACACCTCTGAGAACATAATAAAAACTATTAAATTGTACATTTTAAGTTGGTGAATTGTACAGTACTTGAAGTACATATCAACAAGGCTCTTTTAAAAAAGAGAGAGGGGATAGTGTTGAAGTCTCCAAAAAAATATAAGAAAATCATCCTGGCACATGTCTCTCCATTTATTTGGATCTTTCTTGATTTTTTTCATCAAGATGGTATCATTTTCATCATACAAGTCCTGTACATGTGTTGTTAGATTTATAACTATTGTTTTTTGAACTACTGTACATGGTATTATAGTTTTAATTGCAGTGCCCATGTGTTCATTGCTAGATAGAAATACAATAGTTTTTTTGTGTGTTGTTGTTTAGCTTGTATCCTATAACATTGCTGAAATCATTTTTTAGTTCTTGGACATTTTTAATAAATTCCTTTGGATTTCTATGTAGGCAATCAAATAATCTACAAATAGGGACAGTTTTATTTCTTTTTTTCTGATCTATACAATTTTTATTACTTTCTTGCATATTGCTTTTACTAAAACTTCCAATACTATGTTAAATAAGAGCAGTGAGAGCTGGTAATTCTTGACTTGTTTTCATCCTACCAAAAAAGCATTCAATCTTACAGTCTGCTCTTTATCAATTTGAGGAAGTTTCCTCTCTATTCCTATTTTTCTGAGTTTGCTCTTTCAGCCATGAATGGATGTTGTATTTAGTTAGATGTTTTTTCTGTATGGATTGATGGGATCAATTGATTTTTTTTTAGCCTATTGATATAGAGGATTATATTGATTGATTTTCAAATATTGAATCAGTCTCATATCTCTGGAATAAATCCCCCTGTGTTGTGATGTATAATTCTTTTTATATACTGTTGAATTTTATTTGCTAATAATGTTGTGCTAAGGAATTTTTCATCTATATTGATAAAGGATATTGGTTCTAGTTGTTTCTGTTTTGTATTCTTGCCTGGTTTTGGTATCAGGGAATAGTAACTTCCTAAAATGATTCAGGAAATGATCCTCCTCTTCCATTTTCTAGAAAAGATTATTTTAATTCTTCTTTAAATGTTTGTTAGAATTCTCAAGTGAAACTATCAGGACCTGGAGATTTCTTTTTTGGGGAAGTTTTAAATTACAAATTCAATTTCTTTAATATTTATAGGGTTATTCATATTATCTATTTTATATTGGTTATTACCAATTTTATATTGGGTGAGTTGTGGTAGTTTTTGTGTGTTGAAGAGATGGCTGTTTCAACTAAGATGCCAAATTTGTAGAGTTGTTTGTTATGTTTCCTTATATATTTTTCCTTATCCTATTAATGCCTGCAGAGTTTGTAGGGATATCTTATTTCATTTCTGATATTGTGTCTCCTGTTTTTGTCAGTTTGGTTACAGGTCTGTCCATTTTATTGACCATTTCAAAGAACCAGTTGTTTCATTGATTTTCTTGTTTTTCTTTTTCAATTTCATTGACTTCTGGTCTCTGTTTCCTTCCTTCTGCTTGCTTTATATTTTTAAAAATTTTCTTTTTCTAGGAAGTAGGAGCTTAGATTTTTTAACTGAGACTTTTCCTGTCTTATAATGTAAATATTTTACTATAAACTTCCCTCTCAAAACTGCCTTAGCTGCCTCCTATAAATTTTTTTTATACCCCCCCTTGTGGCTTTTTGTGTGCTGTCTGCTCTCTGTGTCCATTTGCTGTGCATTCTTCTGCATCTGTATTTATTTTTATTTATTTCCTCTCCCCCTTGCAGCTTGCTTGCTGTCTGCTCTATGTGTCCATTCGTTGTGCTCTTCTGCATTTTTGCTTGTCTCCTTTTTTGTTGCATCACCTTGCTGAGTTGGCTCTCCATGGCACTTGCAGGCTGGTGGCTCTCCACAATGTGTGGGTGAGCCTGCCTTCCCAAGAAGGCCCTGGGACGTGAACCCAGGACCTCCCATATGGTAGACAGGAGCCCAACTGATTGAGCCACAGCCATTTCCTTCCACAAATTTTGACATAATGTATTTTCATTTTCATTTGGATGAATGTACTTTAAAAGGTTTTTTTTTCCCTTGAGACTTCCTCTTTGACCCATAGATTATTTAGAAGTGTGTTGTTTTGTTTCCACACGTTTTGAGATTTTCCTGTTAACTTTCTGTTACTGATTTCTAGTTTGAATCCATTATGGTTGGACAACACTCTAATTTTCTATTGTGTATGTTGCTAGCATATAGAAATATAAATGTATTTTTATATATTTACTTTCATCTTGCATCCTTTGCTAAATTCACTTATTGGTGTGGTTTTTTTTTCTTTTTAGATTCCTTAGGATTTTTCCAACTACCCAATCATAGTTTACTTTTTTTAAAAAATTTATTTCTTCCCTCTCCTTGTTTGCACTTGCTGTCTGCTTGTCTTCTTTTTTTTAGGAGGCATCAGGAACTGAACCCAGGGCCTCCCAGGGAGGAAGGTGTCTAATTGCTTGAGCCACCTTTACTCTGTGTTTCTTCACTGTCTTTTAGTTGCATCATCTTGTTGCGTCAGCTTGCCGCACCAGCCCATCATGTCAGCTCTCTATCTTGCTTGTCTTCCTTAAGGAAGCACCTGGAACTGAACCTAGAAGTTCCCATGTGGTAGGTGGGAGCCCAGCTACCTGAGCCACATTCCTTCCCCCTGGTTTACTTTTTCCTTGCAATTTTCATGCCATTTATTTCTTTTTCATACCATGTTAAAATGGTGAGAAACAGTGGTAAAATACATGCAATCCTTTCTTTGCCAATCTTAGTAGGAAAATCTTCTATATTTCACCATTAAATGTATTAGCTCTAACTAAAAAGATTTTTTAAAAAGGAAAAAAAATACGTTAGTTCTAGGTTTTTATAGATGACCATTGTGAGTATGAAGAAATTCCCTTCTCCTAGTTTGCTGAGAAATTTTATTATGAACGGATATTGACTTGTGTCAAATGCTTTTTCTGCACCTACTGAAATGATTGTGTTTTCCCCTTTTATTCTGTTAACTTTCAAATAAACAAACCAGTCTTGCATTCTAAAAATTTTTGAGAATTTTTGCATGAATTTTCAGTAAGGATACTGGTCTGTAATTTTTCTCCTTCTCCTTCTCTTCTTCCTCCTTGCTTCTCCTCTTCCTCTTCCTCTTCTTCAAAAAGCTTTATTTTTTACACTTGGTATATGGCTTGTTAGAAGGCTGCAAGATGCTTTGTTTGAAAGAGACCTCCTGGGGAGCAGATGTGCCTCAAGTGGTTGAGCACCCGCTTCCCACATGGGAGATTCCAGGTTCAGTTCCCGGTGCCTCCTAAAAACAAAACAAAACAACCACAAGCAAACAATGAAAAAACCTACTCAGGGCAGCTGACATGGCACAGTAGTAAAGCGCCGGCTTCCCACATATGAGGTCATAGGTTCAATCCCCAGACCAAGTACCTCAAAAAAAACCTCCTGGATGCCAGGCAGATGCAGAGCCCCTTCCCCTCCCAAGGATTCTGGGCTCTGGAGACTACTGGTCATTCATTCTAAATGGTCATTCATTCTAAGAGATATATACCCAGCCTGGTAGGTAAGCTGGCCAGCCTCTGAATGTTGGGTGGTTGCCGTTTCCTTAGTCATCTAGCAAATGGTTCTCCAGGAAGTCACAGAGATAAGAGTCTGTGTTGGTAGAACCCAGGTCATCAGATCCAAAAGGGCCTCTTTCAGATTCTTCTCCAGGGCATGTCCTGAAAGAGGGCATGGTATGAGGTGAGGAGCCCCCGCTTCTCTAGACAGGGGGCTCGGGGTGGGGAGGCGCAGGCGTGAGAGGACGCACAGTGACTCGAAGGACAACTGCGGAGACGAGGCGGATGGCGCAGGTCTACTTTATTGAGGAAGTACAAGCAGTTTTATAGAGTATGAAGAGAGGGGATTGGTGGAGGGTGATTGGGTTCTGATAGGCTAGATTAGCTGTTGTTACCTTATAAGGGCATAGAAGCAGAACTCGTCTACTAGGCTGGTCAGTAGTTACTAGGGAGAGCTTAAATTTGAGAGGGCTGAGCTGGATAGCTCGCTGATAGGTGGAAGAGAGCAGGCGTGTCTTTACGAGGTAGGAGGCCCTGAGATTGGCCCAGACGGAGGTGGTGTGAGGGGGCTTGCATGAGTTTCCCCTGCAGGGAGGCGTAGGTGCATACCTCGTCCCGAGGGGCCAACCAAGGGAGGCATATTTCGTGCCTCAGACCTCGGAGGTGGCCAGTTCTGAGAGCCAAACTTTTGCATGCTTGCCCTCATGGCACCATTCCTAGGCAGGCTGCACTTTCTTTCGTGCTGGGTGGCTTTTCCTTACAGGGCGCACTCTTTGCACGTGGGGCTCCCCTACACGGGGGACACCCCTGCGTGGCACGGCACTCCTTGTGCGCATCAGCACTGCGCATGGGCCAGCTCCACACGGGTCAAGGAGGCCCGGGGTTTGAACCGCGGACCTCCCATGTGGTAGACAGACGCCCTAACCACTGGGCCAAGTCCACTTCCCTGAAAAGGTTCTATGTCTTTATCTGAAGGTGGTTGCATAGGTTTATATTACATTTCAAAAATAATTGAGCTATGATTTTAAGATTTATACTCTCTGCTGTACAAAAGAAAAATCACTCACAGTCAAAATAAGCAGTGGATCTGGTTTTGAAACCACATTTCTCTAGTGAAAATCAGTTCTCTTTTAATTCTTTTTTTTCCCTGTGAAAATTTTATTACACAGTAAAACCTGAGCATGGTCAATTTGTTAAAAATTAAATAAACCATAACCTAAAAGACTGATTATACCCCATATTAGATGCTGTTACAGTATGTTGCATATTGGTGCAAAATTAAGCAAGGCAATGATAAAGGGGTATAAGCAAGATTTAACTATGGAAGCTTCATTCTCAACAATATTTCTGAGATACTGTCCAAAAGAAAATAATGATACATGTGCACAAAAAAGGGTTCAGTAAAACACTGTTTAAAATGGGCCAAAGCTGGAAAGAACTTAAATATCCTTCAAAAAGAAAATGGTTAAATACATTATAGTACATCCACACAAAACAATGTGACCTTTAAAAAATTATGACATGGTTCATAATTTGACATGAAAATTTCTTCACTATATTTTGTTAGATGAAGAATGTAGATTACAAAAAAGTAAGTATTATCCTGTTTTGAATGAAAAAAGATATTCCTGCTTATAGATAGGAAGACAGTGTTGTTAAGATGTCAGTTCTTCCCAACTTGTTTTATAGATTCAATGCAATCCCAATCAAAATTCCACCAAGTTATTTTGTGGATATTGACAAATTGATTCTAAAATGTATATGGAAAAGCAAAAGACCCAGAATGGCAACACAGTACTGAAGGAGAATAAAGTCAGAAGACTGACACTACCTGACTCTTCAGTTTTGACAAATAGAATAAACAAATAGATCAATGAAACAAAATAGAAAGCCCAGAAATAGATACACACAAATAGTCAACTGATCTTCAACAAAGGTACAAAAGCAATTCAATGGAGAAAAGATTGTCTTTTCAACAAATGGAGACAGAACTACTGGACATGCACATGCAAAACATGAATCTAGACATAGACCTTATAGCTTTCACAAAAATTTACCTCAGAATGAATCATAGACCTAAATATAAAATGTCAAACTATACAACTTGTAGAAGAGAACACAGGAGAAACTTTTAAGTGATTTGGTTTGGTAGTAACTTTTTAGATACAACACCCAAAGCATGATCCATGAAAGAAAATACTGATAAGTTGGATTTCATTAAAATCAGAAACTTCTACTCCACAAAAAACATGTGAAAAAAGACAGGGAAGCAGATTTGGCTCAATTGATAGAGTATCCGCCTACCACATGGGAGGTAGAGGGTTCAAACCCAGGGCCTCCTGACCTGTGTGGTGAGCTGGTACACGTGCAGTGCTGATGCACACAAGGAGTGCTGGGCTACAGAGGGGTGTCCCCTGCATAGGAGAGCCCCACACGCAAGGAGTGCACCCCATAAGGAGAGCTGCCCCATGTGAAAAAAAGTACAGCCTGACCAGGAGTGGTGCCGCACACACAGAGAGCTGATGCAGCAAGATGACGAAACATCTAGTTTCCCAGTGCCACAGACAAGAATACAAGCGGACAGAGAGAAATAAATAAAAAATAAATCTGAAAAAAAAAAAAAAAGACAACTCACAGAAGTGGGAGAAAATATTTGCAAAACACACACCTGATAAAGGAGGTATATCCAAAATATACAAAGAACTCTTAAAAATCAACAACAGGAAAACAACAACCCAATTACAAGAGAAATGAATAGACAGGGAAGCGGACTTGGCTCAACAGATAGAGCGTCTACCTACCACACGGGAGGTCCATGGTTCAAACCCAGGGCCTCCTTGACTTGTGCAGAGCTGGTCCATGTACAGTGCTGATGCATACAAGGAGTGCTGTGCCACACAGGGGTATCCCCCACGTAGGGGAGCCCCATGTGCAAGGAGTGTGCCCCGTAAGGAGAGCCGCCCAGCATGAAAGAAAGTTCAGCCTGCCCAGGAGTGGCAGCCGCACATATGAAGAGCTGATGCAGCAAGATGACGCAACAAAAAGAGACACAGATTCCAGGTGCCACTGACAAGAATAGAAGCAGACACAGAAGAACACACAGGGAATGGACACAGAGAACAGACAACTGGGGCAGGGGAGGGGAGAGATTAAAAAAAAAAAAGAATAGCTTACTAAAATAGAGATGAATAAGCATCTCTATCTTTTTTGCTAAATATGTCATTAGGTTATTGCAAATTAAAACAAGATAATTACTACTGCACACCTATTGTAATGGCTGACATCCAAAACACTGACAATACCAATGATAAAGAACAGCAGGAATGTTCATTCATTGTTGGTGGGAATGCTAAAGGGCACAACCACTTTAAAAGTCTGGCAGTTGCTTAAAAAGCTAAATATAGGCTTATCATGTCATCCAATAGTTTACCTAAAGGAATTAAAAACTTATATCCACTCAGAAACTTGTACAAGAATGTTTATAGCAATTTTATTCAAAATTGCCAAAAATTGGAAGTAACCAAAATGTTCTTCAATAGGTGAATAGGTAAATAAACAGTGGTACATGCATAAAATGGAATATTATTTGGCGATAAAAAGAAATGTGCTATGAGGTGATGAAAAGACATGGAAGAACCTTAAATGCATATTACTAAGTGAAAGAAGCTGGCCTGAAAAATCTACATATTCTATGATTCCAACTATATGACATTCTAGAATAGGTAAACTATAGAGACAGTTAAAAGATCAGTAGTTGCCAAGGGAGAGAGGGGAAGGTAAGAAAAGGTGGAGTACATGTCATTTTTAGGGCAGTGAAACTAGTCCATATGATACTTTAATGGTGGATATATGACATTATACATTTGTTACAGCCCATGGAACCGTACAACACAAATAGTGAACCCTAAAGTAAACTGTGGACTTTAGTTAATAATAATGTATCAAGGGAGCAGATGTGGCTTAAGCCACATCTCTCATCCACATGGGAGGTCCCAGGTTTGGTTCCTGGTGCCTCCTAAAAAATAGATGAGCAGACACAGCGAGCAGACAGCAAGACAAACAAGGAGGTTGAGGGTAGGGGAGAAATTAATTTAAAAAATAATGTATCAATATGGATTCATCAGTTCTATCAAATGTACCCAACTAATGCAAGGTGTTTTACTATTAGAAAAAACTGTAGGGACAGAGGGAGTATGTGGGAATTCCCTGTACTTGCAGCACAATTTTTCTGTACACTTAAAGCTGCTCTAAAAAAATCCTATATCCCTTTATCCATGTGCTTATTCACAGAAAGAGGAAATTATTTGGAATAAAATTTCAAATGAACCATCTCTAGGTTCAAAGAAGCTGTTTCTAGGAGTTAATCTATCTTGCTTTCAGAGAAGTAGAAATAAAAGGGGATATGTGTATGATACACAGTAAGTAGTATTGAAATGGCTTGAAATCTGTCCAAAGAGGCCCAAACTTTCTCCACATCTGTGAAGCCTTTCAGATTCAAATGCCACCTTAAAGTTCCTAAATCTCAAATTCAGAGACAGTAGATTCCTCTTACTGGATACCTCTTACTGGCTTGGGCTTTTATATCTCTTGTTACCAACTTCTCTACCAGCCATTGTTCCTATAAGGAAATCACATCTGACTTGGAAATCAATCATCATCATCATCCCTATACATAAGAAAAGCAGTGGGATTTAGGCTAACGTGTCTATGCAGAAATTCAGACCATTCCCTTGGTCATCAAGTAGAAAGGAAGTTAAGAGAGAGTAATCTGAAAGATCAAGGTGATGACACTTTAGGAATAACACAGCAGAAATGCCCATTTCCAACTCTACAATTCATAAACCTTCATAAAATCAATGGAACACCCTGAAGATTCCCCAATGAGTCACATATTTTGAATTGGAAAGGGGAAAAAAGATATTTTAATAAGGGAGACCCTGTTAATTGGTTAAACAAATGTTTATAGGTCCTATCTCACACCCCTGAACAAATTCCTCTGAATGAGGTGAGTGACTCTACACTACACCTTCAGAAGTCAGTGCCACATTCCTGAATGAACATATCCATGAAATGTCAGGAACCCGTATCTCCACAGGGTTCTAGGAAGGAGTGTAAAGTTGATCAAGACATGGAAGCTTGGTAGCAAGTAGGACTTGCTCAGAAAAAGTACAGGCTACAGGAAGCGGACTTGGCCCAACAGATAGGGCATCTGCCTACCACATGGGAGGTCCACCATTCAAACCCCCAGCTTCCTTGACCCATGTGGAGCTGGCCCATGTGCAGTGCTGATGCAGCCTGCCCAAGAATGGTGCCTTACAGAGAGCTGACACAACAAGATGATGCAACAAAAAGAAACACAGATTCCTGGTGCTGCTGATAAGGATAGAAGAGGTCACAGAAGAACACACAGCGAATGGACACAGAGAGCAGAAAACGGGGGGGTGGGGGGGGGTGGGGGAGAAGGAGAGAGAAATAAATAAAAAATAAATTTTTAAAAAAGTACAGGTTAAGTAACCTATAGAATATCCATGTAATTAACACTAAGACCTTAAATGCACAATTATAGAAAATAGCTAAGGGTATGGAATATTTTCAAGATAGATAAATCAATTTACAAAACAGCCTAAACAATACAATTATAGCATAAAGACAGAAAATGGAAAGTTAAACACCTGTTTCACTTTCCTATTGCTATGTAACCAATCAAAAGTTTGTGACTTAAAACATTCATTAGTTCATGATTCTCAGTGTTGGCGATTTGGGCTTGCCTTGGTAGAGTGGTCTCCTGCTGGTCTCACTCAGGGGATAGCAATTAGCTGGTGGCTTGGAAGGTAATGGATGGTCTAGGATGGTCTAACTTAAATGTCTGGCAGATGTTGCTGACTGCCACCTGGGCTTCTCTCTCTCCAAGTGCTCTTTTGTCTTCCAGTGAGCTAGCCTTAGCCTTGAGTACATGGTGGTCTTAGGGCAGGAAGAGGGCAGAAGCAAAAGCTCCAAGACCTCTTGAGGCTTTGTCTTGGAAGTTTCACAGTGTTACTCCCACCACATTCTATTGGTCAAAGCACATCACAAGGCCCTAATAGTAAGCTAACCACTAACATTTCAAGAGGAGAGCAAATATTCCCCTTTCTGAAAAACAAAATATAAAAGATCAAGGGAAACAAACTACCATAAGCTTTGTCTTCTGATATGCCCAGTAATGCTTTATTTTCCCTCAGGGCTCTTACAGAACTGCAGCAGGCAGTGGAGGACTGTGATCATGAAACTCCAGAGCTTTCTTGGAGCCCAGACAGGCTAAATTAGAACAAATTATCACCACACAAGTTGCCCTCATCTACTACACACATACCCAGATGGAGGTAAAAGGGAGACTATACTAAAGGTAAACCCCCTAGGGAAAGGCCAGGGTCACTGATACCTGGGACTGGAAACTCTAAGTTCGCAGTAATTTCCTGGGAAGAGAGCTCTGGGAACGATGTTATTATGAAACATGGAACTTGCCCTCAGAGAGCCCCCAAGAGAAGTCCTCCGTGGAAGGAATCCTACTCCTAGGCTATCCCTATTATGTCCTCCTAGGACTCTGTCTCAGGGACACTTCCAACTAAAATTCCCATTCCCCCAAACAGGTTTGTGTTTTTTTTACTTGCAAATTTATTCAACGACTCAAATTTCTGATTGCCCTTTTGATGACCATTCCTCTGCAGCTGGGGTCCATGTGGTTGTAAGACAGAACAGAGGAAGCAGCAAGGAACCCAGGGATACAGGCCCCAAGAAACTACAATTGGACCTACAGTTGGACCCTAGGTGGAAAACAAAGGCTCCACCAATACCCCCGTCATGGGCACTGGAGACCCAATTGCCCTGATGAAGACAAGTCAGACCACGCTTCAGCACAGGGCGACTCTGATTAACCCAAGTGTGTCTCCACATAAGTCTTCACAGGCACAGATATACTCGGGAGATATTTTTCCACAGACCCCTCAGTCCAAATATTAAACAAAGAAATAAAGCAGAAATAAAGCTTTATTCCAAGACACCACCAAACTCCTACAGGGTCACAGAATAAAAAGGCCTTTCCCGTCACATTCACAATCGGCCACAAAAGCACCATCATAAGATACACGGTCTCAAACATCACAGTGTCACATCGCGCAGAGCCGACCAGTCGCCCAAAAGCTTTGGGATCCGAGCACAATCCTCGCCTCATCAAGGTCACAAACGCACCTCTCCCCCCCTCACCCATCTAGCTACACACACGTATAGTGCATACACAGGCCTGAGCTCCCGGCTCCACACACTCCGCCCGCAGCCGGAGGTTTGGGGATGGCTCTCGCCTCTGGCACCCAGACTCGGATCACCCTAACACGAAGCGGAGCCAGACGACTATAAGGACTTCTGAAAGGAACCAGAGGTGAAAGTTCAAACGTGATATAGGGGCTTGTGGGTGGAGTAGTCCAAGATCGGAAAAGCCCGGATGTGGAGAAGGCGCTGGGAGCCCGCCAGCCCCAAAAACCGCTCCGCTTTTGACCAGCGCCGCGGAGACACCTGGGAGGTCCGGCCCGCGCGAGAGTGCGCAGGCGCAGAAGGTTGGCCAGTTCCTGAAGGTGAGGCTGGTGGGTCTTCCCCGCGCGGAGGAGGCGGTGACGGCGGGGCCAGTTGGGGAGGCCGAAGAGGAAAGCGGGAGCCCAGGCAGGGGAGGGCCAGGGAAAACAGAGGAGGCTAGGGAAGGAAGCGGGGTTCTGGGTCGGAAGGCGAGGAGGGAAGCGGGAACCTGGGCGGAGGAAGAATCGGGAGCCCGGGCCGGGGAGCGGCAAGGAGGGAATCAGCAGCCAGAGGCGTGTGTGAGCCTCGCGAAGGAGGAATTCTGTCTTTTCTTCCTCCGAGGAATCCCCAGCGCTTGGAGCGCGGTCTGGCACACAATAGGCGCTCAGTTTGTGTAGCTGTTTGAGCCTGTTCTTGTTTGTGTTTGGGCGTGTGTCACTGTGGGTGACGTTGTGGAATGGGCTGTGTATATGAAAGTAGACAGTTTTTAAATTAGGTGCAAGTCGATTTGTGTTTGAGACTGTGAGACTTTGGAGAAGTGTCAGGGGTTTCTTAGTGAAATTTTGTTGCTTGGTTGGGCTCTGCGAGATTGTGCATGACATGGAGGCCTATGGAATTGTGACTTGTGTAGTAGGTGATATTGTAACTATGAATATATCTAATTTTTTAGGTTTTTTTGTGTGCAAAATCCACTGTGACTATGAATGTGGCTCACTGTGGCTTAGAGTGCTTGAGATACTGGGTGTCTGACTGTCTAGTTGGGTATGTATTTTTTAGATTATAGTGGCCATTTTATATGTCTGTTGGATTTTACTCTGTATCAATTAGACAGTATAATAAGTAGAGGTTTTTAAAATTGAAAAATAGTAAGATTAAAATAATTTCCAGATGGTAAAATTGAGAAACTTCATATGAAACTCCGTGTTGACTAATGATCAATATGCTAGAGTAAAGCACCATTGGAAGCACACAGAAAAAAACTTTTTCCTATAACTGACACTCAAAATTTATGTTTGGGTGCATTGTTGTTTTTTGTTTTTTCCTTCTGGTAGGTGAATTCCTGGGCAGGTTCAATAATTTCTTCAGCAATTTTTTTTAAACCACTTTTTTTTTTTTTAATTAGAGAAGTTGTAGGTTTACAAAAAAATCTTGCAGAAAATAGTTTCCATAAAATTCTCCCCCCTCCCCGTTATTAACACCTGGCATTAGTGTGGTACATTTGTTACAATTGATGAAATGATATTGTAATTGTACTATTAACTATAATCCATGGTTTACATTAAGGTTCACTGTGTTGTACAATCCTATGTGGGTTTTTTTTTTTATAATTCCAATAACATATATATAACCTAAAATTTCCCCCTTTTAACTACATTCAACTATATAATTCATTGCTATTAATTACATTCACAGCATTATGCTGCCATCACCACCACCTATTACCAAAATTTTTTCACCACTCCGAATAGAAACTGTACAATTTAAATATTAACTCCCCCTTCCCTACCCCCACTCCAGCCCCTAGTAACCTGTACTCTAGTTTTCTTCAGCCATCCTTGAGATTTAAAAAAAAAAATTCTTTTGAACATTTAAACATAAGGTCAGTCTCATATTCTAATAGTCATTTAGTACCATAAAATGTTCGTGTATAAAGCAATATTTCAAACTTGTTTTAAAAATCTCCCTCCTACTAGAAGGCTACAGCTTGAAAGAGTACATAATAAGTTTCTTTTCTAATTCCCTCTATTTTGTCTTTTCTTCACTCCTTTCATGTCGGTAGTCTCCAGCTTGAATGGATTGGGAACTGAGAATGGGAAGAGAAGTCAGGGACAAGAAGAGGCTAACATGACTGACACTATTGTAATTTAGTATAAGACATGTCTTGCCTTCTGAGAGAACTCCCTTTCGGGAACTTCCAGATATACTTCCCTTTTCATGAGCATAGCCTCCTAAGTGCTTCCTCTGGTCATGTAGTGACCCCCTCTAATGGGTCTTGTCCCTCCAGTTACTCCTCTTGGACAGGATTCAAGACAACCCAGGCAGGGTATAGGGTCGCTATCTAGAGTTTACGTGAGAATTAGCCACCTTAGCAGTCACATTACTCTCCCAAATCCTGGAAATGTAAATTTTTTCCAAGGTTTCTCTGACCACTTTGATTCCTAGTGGCATCAAGGTCTGAGAGGCCTCTTGTTTGGTATGAGGAAGGAAGAAGTACTGGCTTTTCTTCCCCTTTGAAAACAATATTCTAAAAATAATTCACTCTCTTAGACAGACATTCACCTCATTTGGCCTTTCCAACCTCTTGAGGTAGGAGTTAATGGTTGCAAAACTTTACAGTCAACTGCTTTACAAGACCTTACTTTAGTATGAAGGATACTTAGAATCTTGTTTTGCTCACCACCTTTGTGACATCAGCTAAAATTGATACAGAAAGATTTGTAATTTAGTATCCTATTAAAAAAGAACAATGACAACATTTAGAAAACCCAGGAGGGTTGCTGGAAAAAACTAACAAATCAGTAGACACACAGATACATATATGTATGTAAATATGTATGTGTGTGTGGTATAAATATCAGAAAACCATGGAAAAAAGACTTATGTTGGCCCTCAAAAGTATGAGATACCAAGGAGTCTATTTAATAACACTGTATAATGCCTTTTTAAAAAGCGGTTAAATGTTCCCAAGGACTAAACAATTAGGACTTGAATAATAATACAATAAAATAAAGATGTTTGAATTCTCTAATGTTTCATGCAGTTCCATTAAGATTTAAGGTGTTTTCTTTTTAACTTTCTGAAGTTTTTATGAGAAAGGAAACAGGCCAGAAATTCTGAAAGAGAAAAATAAGGGCATAAGTAGCCCTAGCAGATATTAAAATGTTATAAAACTAATAACTGTAGGGTTATTAAGGGGTTATTGCAGTGTTACTACAGAGTTATTACAGTGATCACCAATTAAATGAACAGCAGTGGAGCTAAATAAAAAGTCCAAATATACTCATATATATATATATATATATATATATATATATATATATATATAAGGGAAATAAAGTATGTGATAAAGATGCCAGTTTTCATCAGTGGAAGCATTACAGATTATTGGATACATAGTGGTACTAAACCAAATTGCCAGATAGTTTTTATGGGTTGTTTGTTTGTTTGTCATGGGAAAAACACAAAGTTAAATGAGAAACTAAAAAATTATTTGCAACTCATACCATAGTTAAAGGATTAATTTCCTTTAAGAAAGAGGTAATACCAATCCAGAAGAAAAAATAATCCAATAGAAAATGAAGGAACACAAAAGGCTCTTCATGAGACAAAAACCTAGAATTGTGTTTGTTTGTTTTTTTAACTTATTAAAAGAAGCTGGGAACAGGTGTAGCTCAGTGATTTGAATGCCTGCTTCCCATGTACATAGTCTCAAGTTCAATCCCTGACAGCTCCTGAAAAAAAGAAAAATATCAATTAGAATCACAGTTTACACTATTGGATAAGCAAGCTTAAATACATTTATATCAACAGTATTCACAGGGTGACATTCTCATATATTGCTGATAATGGTATAAAATGGTAGAACTTTAATGAAGAACAGTTTGGAAGTTTTTGGGTTTTTTTTAGTTAACTTTATTTCAAATTCACAAAAATAAAAGAACAGAAAAAGGCAGCTCAATAAGTTATGGAAACATTACTCCTAAAAAGTTCTTTTTCAGGCACTATTATCTCATTTTATTCTACTTGCTAACTCAGTTGTTCCTCTAGTGTTCAGAAAGATACACAGAATGAACACTGATTACTGAAATGACATAATCAAGGTTTCCTTATTAATGAAAACAATATGCTTAAACATATTTATATCTCACAAAACCAAATCCTGTAGTCTTTTTTTTTTTAAACTTCAGAATTAATATAGTACCAGATTTTCTTTGTTACAAAAACATTACATTGTTGTTGTTAAGTATAATTTGGAACTATCCATCGGACAGGAAGGGAAATTGCCCCAAATCTATCCTGCTGCCCCAAAAGCCTATGTCTGGCATTGGGGAAAGAATAGGATTTGTGTAGCTCATTTTCCTTGCTGTATTTATGTGTGGTTTGAAGAATGGACACAGGCCAAAGCAAGGGAAATGGAGGCAGTTTTAACTGAGTTTTGTCATAAGGGTCTCTAAGGCAAGTATGGTCTGATATGGCTTCTTTTTCATCTCGGCCCTACCTTCTTAGGAACCACCCCTTTTCTAAAGAGGAACACAAAGGAGGACTGGTCATCTCTTGCAAATCTCAAAATGGCTCAGGTGAGGTGATGATTCCTCTATCCTTTTTGAAATAGTATTAAAGAAAAAAAAAAAAAAAGGAAGGATATTTGAGCATTTGCTTTCTTGTCCTAAAACCTCCTGCCTCTCTTTTCCTTCAGGAAACTTGTCCCCATTTCTTCCCATATTGGCCAGACAGACTCGTACCTTCCACAAATGCTCCTTCTAATTTTAACTGGTGTTCACATGTTAAGTGGGTATGTTATTCAGCATCACTTTTCTCAGTCTTCTTCCAGAAGCAATGCTGGAACAAAATTACATTCCCTTTAATTAAATGAGAATATATTACTGAATGAACCTGTCTTGTCTAAACAAGATTTGATATCTGAGTGGTGCGTGCTTAGGAAGGCCTTAATCATGTCCACAGATCTGAGTTTTCCAGTGAGTTAAGATGGCAGTGGAACTGATAACAATATTAGTAAGTGGCAAAAAGTCCAGACTTTTGAGACTTTGAGGATAGGAGAAGTGATTGGCAACTTCTACAGAGAACCGAGAATCCTGTGTTTCTCCTTCTAACAATTCATAAAACTGTGGCCTGCCAATGATAAACTTCCTGGTATTCTAATGGTGTTAATAGATTTATTCCTATTTTTTATTCTAATTTTATATTTGGATACAAGAGAAGTTAACATATATGCTTAGACCACTATAGTGAACTAGGAGTATAACTCTTGAAATATTCTGCTCTTGGTTTTTTTGTTTATTTGTTTGATTGTTTGTTTGTTTGAAGGAGGTACTAGAAGTTGACAGGACCTTGTATATAGGAAGCATCAAAGACACTACTCTTTCCTGGTTCTTTCTTTTAGAAAATTTATCTTTGTGGCTGCACCTCGTAAATACTGGTGTTCTCCAGAAACTATATTGTTCCCTTCTTTACAGTCTCTGATTCCCTAGTCACAGTCTATCACTGTTAGTATAATGGTACTCAGATCATTTGAATCATAAATTTCTGTCCTGAGTATCAAAATTATATATCTACCTCTACCTGCATGTTCCACAGATAACTTCAAGCACATGTCCAAGATTTACCACTTTATCTCCTTTGACCCATCTTTTTTATTTTTCCAAATGTCCCCAGCACCTATCCTCCAGCTAATACAACTAACTTGAATTAAATTAGTATAACCATTTAATGGCAGTTCCTTTTATACTACAATTCCCTCCATCCCCACTGATACCATCTTTATTTGGGTGCTTGTCTCATAGTGATTACTTATCTTCCCATTTAACACACTTCAGTCCTTTCTCAGTACTCCAAGTCTGCATACCAATGCTTACTTATTAATACATATCTTTGTGTTTCTTAGGCTTTTTATATCATCAGACCCAAAGTACCCTAGAGGAATATATGAGACAGTCTGTTAGGGGAGAGGGAAATATTAATATGCCTATTAACAGTTAAGTAATCAATAATACAAAGTTTTCCAATCCATTAACATAATGCACATCTCTTTTTTCAATTAAGATTTATTTTATTTATTTATTTCTCCCCACCCCCTCATTTTTTTGCATTTGCTCTGTCTGTTGTGTGCTGGTCTTCTCTTTTCCAGTGACACCAGAAAGCGAACCCGGGACCTCTGCTGTGGGAGGGAGGCACCTAATTGCTTGAGCCACCTCCACTCCCTGCTTTGTTGTGCTCTCATTATGTTTTCCCCCTTGTGTCATCTTGGGTCAGCTCACTATGCCTGCATGTCGCAACAGCCTGTTGCCTTGCTTGTCTTCTTTAGGATGCTCCGGGAACCAGACCTGGGATCTCCCATGTGGTAGGCAGGAGCTCAGTCACTTGAGCCACATGTGCTTCCCACACATCTTTTATTTAGATCTTCTTTAAGTTGTCTCAGTAATGTTTTGTTGTTTTCAGTGTATGAGTCTTATAAATTTTTTATTTTATATTTATCCCTATGCCTTGCAAATGTTTTGTTATATTAAACCCTGGGTTTATTCTATTGTAAATGGCATTGATTTTATTTCAGTTTCCCATTGTTCATTACTAGTATATGAAAATGCAGTTGAGTTTTGTATATTGATTTGCAACCTTTCTATACTCACATACTAGTTCAAGTAATTTTTTATAGGTTCCTTGGGATTTTTTACACAATCAAGTCATATGTGAATAGCAGTTGTTTTCCTTCTTGCTTTCCAATATGTGTTCCATTTTCTTTTTCTTGCTTTACTGCATCCAGTACAATGTTGAATTAAAGTGGGGAGAATAGACATTCTGGTCTTGTTCCTGATCTTAAGGGAAAAGCATTCAGTATTTCACCATTAAGTATGATATTAACTATAGATTTTATATAAATATACTTTATCAGGTTGAAAAAGTTCCTTTATATTTCTAGTTGGCCAGTAGTTTTTTTCATGAATGAGTATTGAATTTTGTCAAAGGTTTTTCTTAATCCATTGGTTTTTCAGTATCATATGGTTTTTCTTATAGTGGATTATATTGATCAATTTTGAAATGTTAAAGAAACTTAGTAGTCCTAGGATAAAACCTTGTTAGTCATGATATCTTACTTTTTTATATATTGCTTCATGAGTTGGCTAGTATATTGTTAAGGAGTCTTGTGCCTTTGTTCATGAAGGGTTTTAGTCTTTGGTTTTCTTTTCTTGCAGTGTCTTTGTCTGGCGTCAGGATAATACAGGTCTCAGAGAATGAGTTGGGAAATGTTCTGTTTAATTCTATATTTTAAGAGTTTGTAAAGAAGTGGTATCAAGAATTCATGCATGAAGCCATCTGTCTGGTCCTGGGCTTTTGTGGGCAATTTTTAAATTACTAATTCAACCTCTTTACTGATGAAGGTCTATTTATATTTTCCCTTTATTCTTGGGTCTGTTTCAGCAGTTCGTTCCTTTCTAGGAATTTGTCTAATTCATCCGAATTATTTAATTTATTGGCATAAAGTTCAAAATATTCTCCTTTTTATTCTTTCGATGTTCAATCTCTAGTGATACCTCCCCTTTTGTTCCTTTTATTGGTAATTTGTATCTTTTTCTCCTCTGGTCAGTCTGACTAGAGGTTTATCGATTTCATTCATTTTTTTTAAAGTATCTTCTTTTAGTTTCATTGCTTTCCTCTGCTGCTTTTCTGATTACTATTTTCTTATTTATGCCTTTATCTTTTTTATTTCCTTCCTTTTCATTACTTTGAGTTTAATTAGCTCTTTTTCTAGTTTCATTGATTTGAGACCTTTCTTGTTTTCTACTAGAAGTATTTATGTTTTAAATTCCCCCTAAGTACTGTTTAAGTTATCTCCAACAAATTTTGAAATACTGCTTTTTCGTTTTCAGTATTTTCTAATTTCCCTTGTGATTCCTTTTTTAATCCACTGGGTGTTTAGATGTATATTTAATTTCCAAATATTGGGATTTTCCAGATAACTTTCTGTTACTGATGTCTAGTTTAATTCTCTTGCAGTCAGAGAGTATATTCTGTAGGATTTCAATCGTAAATTTACAGAGACTGCTTCAACAGCACAGACTGTAGATTAACTTGATCAGTGTTCCGTGTGTACTTGGAAAGAATTTATATTCTTGTGTTGCTGGTGAAGTCAAATTGCTTGATCATGTTAGTAAAATCTTCTATATCCTTATTGATAATTCATAATCCATTACTTGTTATAGTAATGACTGAGAGAGGAAACTTGAAATCTTTAGTTAAAACTGTTGTTTTTGTCTCTTTTTCCTTTCATTTCTGTCAGATTTTGAAGTTCTGTTTTGAGGTGCATACATATTTAGGACTGTTATGTCCTCTTATGACTTGACCCCTTCTACTATTATGAAATGGTACCTTTAATCCCAGATAATATTCTGGGATTATAGCCATTTAGTTTTTTTATGAGTAGTGTTTGCATGTTGTATACGTGTTTTCCAGTCTTTTTATTTTAACCTACTTATATTTTAAATATTTAAATCTTTGTATATAGTTTGGTGTTATTTTTTCTCCCCAATATGACACTTTCCACCTTTTAAGTGAAATTTTTAGTCCATTTTCATTTGTGTAATTCTGGTATAGTTGGGTTTACATCTGCCATGTTGCCGTTTTTTTCCATTTTTCACAATTCTTTTTCCATTTTTCTCTTTTCTTGCCCTCTTTTAGACTGACAATTTTTTTTTGTTCTTTTTGTTTGAGAACTTTTTTTTAAAATGATTCTATTTTTTTCTCTATTACTTATCAGCTGTTCCTCTTTGTTTTATCTTTTGGTGGCTGCTCTAGAGCAGGGGTTGGAAAACTATTGCTTATGGGCCAAATCAGGCCTACAATCTGTTTTTATAAATAAAAATTTTATTGGGACACAGCCAATCCCCAAAGCATTTTGGTTAGCTTCTTTTACTCTATCTGCAAGTATTCATTGATCTCTCTTTCTTCAATGGCTTATCTGTTGTTATTTCTACCTATTGTGTTTTTCATTTCATATAATTTTCTTTTCTAGAAGTTCTATTTTATTCTTTTATATCTTCCATCTTCTCCCTTCTCATGTTTTCTTCAACATTCTTGAGTTTATAGAACATGTTTATAATACCTGTTTTAACCCCCCTGTCTGCTAAATCCATCCTCTGTCATTTCCAGATCTATTTCTTTTGATTTGTTTCCCCTCCTGATTATAGGTCCTATTTTCCTGCTTTTTTGCATGCTGGAAATTCTTTTACTTGAATTTTACATTGCTGGGTGCTGGATTTTATTAGGGTCCCTTAAAGAACGATGGTACTTCAGACTATTTTGATCCTTTTGAATCTAGTTTTTAAATTTTTGTTAGCGTAGGTCCAGAGCAGTGTTCAGTCTAGGGCAAGGGTTCTTAACTTTTTTATGTTTCACATACTCCCTTGCCAGTCAGGTGAAAACCACATACCCCATCTCAGAATGTAGTGACAGATACTTTCATGACACTCAACATCACAGGTCAGAGAAAATAAAGATAGTAAGTTGACTTTTTTCAATTCAAGCTCACAGACCCTTGGTCCATAATTTAATCTCATTACTCAGGTTGGCAATTTATAGCCTTCAGGCCAAATCCAGCCTTCTGCCAGTTTTTGTAAAAAAGTTATATTGGAACATGGCCATAATTAATATTTTACATGTTGTCTATAACTGCTTTCATACTATAACAGTGGAGTAGTTGTGACAGACTACATGGCTTGCAAAGCCTAAAATATTTATTGTCTGACCCTTTACAGAAAAAGTTTGCTGCACCCAGAAGCTGTACTGTGAGGTCTCTCTACTCTGGCTGATGGGAATGCAAACTGCTGCCAAACTTACCTTACCTTTGGGAATTGTCTAGCATATTTCTTTCTTCTAATTACTTTCCCAGCCTTGTGGAGTTTCACTGCCATATATTTGCAAATTAGTTTTCAGCCACAGATTTAAGGAGATCACTTTGCATATCCTGCTTGGTCTTCTCCTCCTCCTCCTTCACCCCTCTCACTCTTGCCCATTCTTTTTTTCCTCCCCCTCTATGCTTCTCCCTCCACTTTTATAGTCTGTCATACTCCCCAAATTCTGATCTGTGGTTTTTCAACTCAGGGAGATTGCTCCCCATGCTAGGCAGTAAGCTTGGGCAATCTTAGGACTTGTTTGTTTTCCTTCTCTCCACAATTACAATTCTGTGCTTAAAAAGAGACATGTAATATATCTTTTACGTTTTTTAGTTGTTTATGGCAGGAGGGAATTTTGTGCAGCAGTTAATCCTTGAGAAATAGAAATGGAAGTCTGAAGTATTGATTGCTTTGTTTTATTGGACAGTTAACTTGGATGGACTTAAACTTCAAACTCTTCCCTGTGATGAGTGGCAGATGAAATCCTTGCTTTAGTTTGTTTTTGTTTTTGTTTTAATTTTTAGCCATGGTGCTTGGATTTTGGGTCATGCATGTGTAACTAAGATGTTGGCCAAAGATTTGAACAAAGTTTATTCAATGTCCTTGGGGCTCCTCTTCTCTGGCTTTCATTTTTATGGGATTTCTCCCTTTCTTCCCAGTTGTTGTTGCCCTGAACTCTGTGCTTTGATTCAAGCCTGTAAGACTGTGGGTTTTCACCTGAATTTTATTTGTCATGCTTGGTGTCTACTGGGACTATCCTTAGGCTTAAGAGTGGTATTAAGTAGTAATTCTTCCATTGCTCTCTGTTCATGCAAGTATAAACCGTCCCTTCCAGTTACTGTCTGGGTCACTCTGCAGTGCCTTTAGATGGTTTTTTTATATTTTATCCAGAGTTTTACTTATTATCTGCAGTAACATTACTGCTATTCTTGAATCAGAACCCCACTTCCTTATTATTTATCAAGTTGTAATTTACATACAATTTTAAAACATTTTAAGTATACAGATCATGAGCTTTGAGAAGTATATAGATCTGTGTAATCACCACAGCAATCTCGATTACAAAATTTCCATTTCTCCATGAAGTTTCCTCATGCTCCATACAAGCAGTTGCTACACCACCACCACCCAGCCCCTAGTAATCATGTAACTGCTTCTTTCACTATAAATTAGTTTTCCCTCTTCTAGAATTTCATGTAAATGGAATCATACAATATCTATTTTGGGGGGAATTGGCTTATTTTTAAAGACTTATTAATAAGTCTTGGCTTACTATTAATGATTTTGAAATTCATGTTGTGTATGTTAGTATTGTGGAGTAGTATACTGTTCATCTTTTGATGGACATTTCTCGTTTTTTCAGTTTTTGACTATAATGAATGATATTCCTATGAACATTTGTATACAAATCTCTGTGTCCATTTATTTTCACCGCTTTGGGTGAAATTGGTGAGAAATTAGTGGAACATATGGAAAATTTTAATTTTTTGAAGAAATTGCCTGTTAAATGAAGTCCTTGTGCCATTTTAAATTCCCACTAGCAATGTGTACGAGTTCCGTAGCTCCACATCCTCACCAACACTTGGTTTTGTCATTTTTTAACTATCATTTATTCTAGTGAGTTTATAATGGTATTTCCTTATAGTTTTACTTTTCACTCCCCTGATATTTACAAAAGATGTTGGGCATTTTTTATTTTGCTTATTTGTCACTTATATATATTCTTTTCTGAGTTGTCTGTTCAGATCTATTGCCACTTTTTAATTGGGTTGGTTGTCTTTTTATTCAGGTGTTGTGAGAGTTCTTTCTATTTTCTGGATTCAAGTTTTTGTCAGATGAAAATATTTGGAACATATTCTCCCAGTCTGTGGCTTGGTTTATTTTTTTAATGGTGTCGTTCAGAGAGCTGAAGTTTTTATTTCTGTTTTTTGTTTATTTTTATATTTTTTATTTTTGTTGTTGAGGTTTTTAGTTTTGATGAAATCCAATTTTCTGTTAATCAAATACATTCCAATAATTTGTTTTCATTTCTTTATTGGATTTTTAGCTACATCTGTTTACATCATTTCTTAGTGTTGCTTTAAGGAATACTCTACTAAAGACTTAAAATTCAGGTGCTTCTTTTACATATTTAAGCCTTACAGGGCCCCAAAGGCCTAACCATGAGTTCCCTGGCTCTCATCAAATATGCTCCCCACCCACTGGAATAGGCTCCCTACCCAGGTAGTTCCCCTAACAGCCAAACCAACTGCACTCTACCCAGTTACCAAACTAATGAACTTCAGTTCCTTGCCAGTCCACTGACAGGTGAATTATTCAAACAAACCAATCACATCCTCCCAGAAATGAGGGGGTGCCTCACCCTCTAGTTATTACAAAGTCTGCCTCCCATAGGCCCTGCTGCATTACTCTGCTCTTGAGTACAACCCCTACGTGGTCCTGCATGGGGCTTGTGGTGTTCTCCCCCAGGCTGTGAGTATATGCGACTAATAAACTCATGCCAATCTCATTTGTCCAGTGACAGTTGGGCCATCTCATACTATTTAGGACTGGGGATGCCTCCTTAACCATGGGGTCAATAGGAAATGATCAGAACCATTGGCCTCGCAATTAGTATAGCCTACCCTCAATCAGGGACCACCTGTACAGCTTTAACTACCTACTCTTTGCTCAATGATTTCTGATACAGCAAAGGCTGCCTGGGATGGACTACCAATTACTAACTGGCTTAAGCTTTAGTTTGCCCGGTGTTAAAGGACTGCCAACTCCCCCCACCTTAAGTATCTTTCTTGCCCCCAAGGCAAGAGCTGTTGTTTTTATGGTTTGTTTTGTTTTTAATCAATTTTATTGAAACATATTCATGAATCATATATTTCATCTAAAGTGTACAATCCATGGCATTTGGTGTAATCACAGAGTTATGCATTCATCACATCAGTCAATATTAGAGCATTCTCTTTACTACAAAAAAAAAACCTCAAAAACAAAAACAAAAAAAACCCTACCCTTAGTAGTCTCCTCTCAATCTCCCTATCCTTCCCCTGCCATACATAATTGCTGATGTATTTCTGTCTCTGTAATTTCTTTGTATTTACATTTTTTTAAAAAGATTTATTCTTTATTTCTCTCCCCTCCCACCCCCCATTGTCTGCTTTCTGTGCCCATTCACTGTGTGTTCCATGTCCGCTTGCATTCTTGTCAGTGGCACCAGAATCTGTGTCTTCTTTCGTTGCGTCATCTTGCTGTGTCAGCTCTCCGTGTGTGTGGTGCCATTCCTGGGCAAGCTGCACTTTTTTCACGCTGGGCAGGTCTCCTTACAGGGCACACTCCTTGCACATGGGACTCCCAGACGTGGGAGACACACCTGTGTGGCAGGGCACTCCTTGCGCACATCAGCACTGCACGTGGGCCAGCTCCACACGGGTCAGGAGGCCCTGGGTTTGATCTCTGGACCTCCCATATGGTAGGTAGACACTCTGTCAATTGAGCCAAATCCACTTCCCTGTATTTACATTTTGCAAAGATGGAGTCAAACAATATGTAGTACTTTTTTTGTCTAATTTCTTTCACTTTAGCATGCTTCCTTAAACCATTAATGGAAGATTATTAATATATTACTATATACCACTGTCCATAGTTTGCTTTGGTTATATTTTTGCCCAAATATCACCCTGCTATTAACCTCTTGTAACATTAATGTACATTTCCTCTGTTTCAGAGGAAAACATTCTTATGTATGCACTGTTAGTGATACTCGTTTTTCACAGGCGTTCACTATGCTTTACAGTCCTGTGTTTCATTTTTTTAGCTTTCTTTCTAGTGATACACAGGTCGTTAGACTTTCCCTTTCAACCACTACCGTACCTATGTATTAGCACTACTAATTACAAACCCTTTGATGTGCTTTCACCATTTCTATTAATTTCCAAACATTTACAAACAACCTTCTGGGCAGTATCTAGCCTTTCCCTGGTGTCCTAAGCCCTAGAACAGTTTTCTGGGCCGTTTCTGCCTGTCCTCTAGCTGTTCTTCTGGTAGAGAAGTGAGCTATCTGCTTCTCCAATCCTCTCTCTTCCTGGAAGTCCGCAAATTCAAGCATTACTGTTAATTGACTATATCCTGGCATCCAGTGCAACCTGTGTTCTCTGGGACTTCTGCACCCAGTCTGAGGCAGGGGGACCATCAATAAGCCTTTACGGAGACAATGAGAGGCTGCCAATAGCAGCTGGGGGCAGCAACAATACAACCTTGTAACTGGGCCAGCACTTGAGTACTGCTTGCTAGGGATCAGGCTAGAAGTCTAGAGGATAAAGATTCCAGTGTACTGTGTCTAGCCTGGCGACTAGAGATTGATCACTTGGAGCAGTCATCTGGCCAATATTCAGGAAGGTGCTTCTCCTTCTCCTCCCTCAGGACAAAATCAGAGTTACCCTCCTACAAACTTGCCGAAAGGCAGTGGTCACCAACAAGGGAAGAAGTAAGAATAGCTCCCCAAATGCCTCATTAAAAGGGGTTGTCCAGACAAGGGTTGTCCTCACCCATCTCCTTTCTTGCTGCTGTGTGTCTTCTGACCCTCAAGGGCATCAAGGTGCACATCCAAGGTGGCCCATGTCCTTGGCACTGATGAAAAGAAAAAAGGTGGGAAGAGGCATTAGGCATTCAGCTCCTCTTCTAATGCAAAATCCCTAGCCCAGTGTACATGGGCTTTGCACAGTACTGCTTCTTACCAGCCCCTAATCGTGCAGTCACAGGGCTTAAGGACCCCACCCGGGTCATGGACAATAATGACGTTATTGAATGTGAACCCCTGATCTTTGGGAGATTGGGGATTCCCAGAGGAAGAAAACCTCTGCCTATGAGGCAGGCCTCCACACTCCTGTTACCATAATTACCCAGAAAGTTCATACTATAAGTGATCAGATGGGGACAGAACCAGAAAACCATGACTACACCCTAGAAACACAAAAAAGTAAAAAAAAAAAAAGGGCTGGAGCAGAGGATGCTCCTCCCGGGGTTGTGGGTCCAGCACTCTTCCACCGGGCTACTCTACTAGTTATACCTCTGTTATAACAGAAGGCCCAGTCCTCAAGATTATAGGAAAAAAACACTTATCATAAAACCTGTGACACAGTGGAGGATTTATCCAAACCTTACTTAATCCAGGTCAGACCATACAACTGTTGCCACAGGGAAAGTCCTTAGTCCTATTGATTCTGATCTGAGTCTCTCTGGAGGAAGAAATTAATAAATTTAATCAGGGTAAAAAGAGTCCCCCTTCCTCTGAAGTATATCCAGTGACTGAAAATAAAAAGCAGGGAACCGGACTTTGGCCCAGTGGTTAGGGCGTCCGTCTACCATATGGGAGGTCCGCGGTTCAAACCCTGGGCCTCCTTGACCGTGTGGAGCTGGCCATGCACAGCGCTGATGCGCGCAAGGAGTGCTGTGCCACACAAGGGTGTCCCCCGCGTGGGGGAGCCCCACGCGCAAGGAGTGCGCCCGTGAGGAAAGCCGCCCAGCGTGAAAAGAAAGAGCAGCCTGCCCAGGAATGGCGCCACCCACACTTCCCGTGCCGCTGACAACAACAGAAGCGGACAAAGAAACAAGACGCAGCAAATAGACACCAAGAACAGACAACCAGGGGAGGGGGAGAAATTAAATAAATAAATCTTTAAAAAAATAAAAAAATAAAAATAAAAAGCAATGAAAGAAAGAAACATGGATACAAGGAGAGGAAACAAACAAAATATTTTAGGTTGAAACAAAGTTATACAATTTGACCCAATTGGAAATCCAAAATTTAATAAAATAATTTCTAATTTTACATCCTCCCATGTTCTCACTAATATCATATAAAATGACACCTATCTTATAGCATGCCAAAATTGCTTGTAATTACCATTTATCTCTTGGCCTCTGAGTATATATTACTAATAATCTGCCAATTTCATCTGTCCTATCCAATGTCAGGTGTCATGTGTTTGGCCATCTCATACTACATAGGGTGGGAATCCCTCCTCACGAATGGGGTTAATTGGAGGTGGTCAGAATGATTATTATACACGTCTTTCATTTACCATTATTTAGTTAGGGTTAATACTGAATTACTTAATGTAAAATACATCAGTCTTGCAACATTATAATTCCATTACTGACCCTCTGATCCTTTATATTTTTTGGCTGCCATGAATGTGATATTTATGTTCATAACAGTGTTAAAATGTTTAAACTTTAAAACCAGGTGTTTATAACCTACAAGTCAAATATGACCTGCCACCTGTTTTTTGTCTAAATTGCGAACTGAGAATGGTTTTTACATTTTACATGTTTAAGTTTTCAAAAGAAAAATAATTTTGACGCAGGAAAATTATATGAAATTCAAATTTCAGTGTCCTTAAATTTTAACAAACACAGCTTTACTTATTCATTTACATATTATCTATGGCTACTTTCACACTATAAAAGCAGAGGTGAGTTCTTGTGGCAGATCATATAGCCTGTAAACCTAAACTATTTACCTCTGGCCATCACAGAAAAAGTTTGTCAGCCCAAACAATCTTTTACATATGACTTTTCTTTTGCTCTTCAGTCCTTTATAGACCTAATTTATTACCTAGTATCCATTATCTTTGGCCTGAAGAACTTCCTTTAGCATCTTTTGTGGTGCAAGCCTGCTAGTGATAAATGCTTTCCTATTTTATCTGAAAGTATCTTTATGTTGCCTTTATTTTTGAAGAATAATATTGCTAGATATAGAATTTTTGGTTCCTTTATCTAGTTTACCTTTTAACAGATTGGCTAGAATGTGCTTAGGTGGTTTTCTTTGTATTTATCCTGTTGGAATTAAGCTTTGTGAATCTGTAAGCTAAAGGTTTTTGCTAAATTTGGTAATTTTAGACCATTATTTCTTTAAAAGTTTTTTTGGCCCCTATTTTTCTTCTCTGTTTCTGTAATTTCAGTTTATGTATGTTGAGTCACTTAATATTGAGCCATAGATCTCTGTTTCTGTTCAGTCTATTCATTTTTCCTTAGACTTTTACATTTCTATTTGGATTTCATAATTTCTATTCATCTATTTTTCAAGGTCATTGATTCTTCTTTTTTCTACTTGCTGGTCTGCTGTGGAGGCCATCTAGTCAATTTTTCATTTTATACATTGATCTTTTCATCTCTGAAATAGTCATTTGGTTCTTTTTTTAAAAAATTAATTTATTGAAGTATATCACTCATATATAAGCATACATAAACAATAAGTGTATAATAATAGTTGTGATCTTACAAAACAACATATATAACATCATATAGGACTCTTAACTCACCCTATCACCAATAACTTGCATTATTGTTAAACCTTTTTAACTAATGATTAAAGAGCATTGTCAAAATATTACTAACCAAAGCATTTTCCCCCAACCCACCCTATTATTATCTCTTTCTCATTTATATATGAGCATACATAAACAATAAGTGCATAGCAAAAGTTGTGAACTTACAAAGAATACATGCATAACATCATACAGGGGTCCCATACATCAATCCTCCACCAACACCATGCATTGTTGTGAGACGTTTGTTACAAATTATGAAAGAATATTGTCAAAACCTTACTACTAATCATAGTCCTTATCTTACATTTGGTGTGTTTTCCCCCCAACCCACCCTATTATTATTTTTTAAATATATTTTTATGACAGAAGTTGTAAACTTATAAAACAATCATGCACATGTGCAGAATTCCCAAACACCCCTCCATCAACACACCACACTGGTGGAACATTTGCTACAGATAAGATAATATCAGGGAAACGGACTTTGGCCCAGTGGTTAGGGCGTCCGTCTACCATATGGGAGGTCCGCGGTTCAAACCCCGGGCCTCCTTGACCCGTGTGGAGCTGGCCATGCGCAGCGCTGATGCGCGCAAGGAGTGCCCTGCCACGCAGGGGTGTCCCCCACGCGCAAGGAGTGCGCCCGTGAGGAAAGCCGCCCAGCGTGAAAAGAAAGAGCAGCCTGCCCAGGAATGGCGCCGCCCACACTTCCCGTGCCGCTGACGACAACAGAAGCGGACAAAGAAACAAGACGCAGCAAATAGACACCAAGAACAGACAACCAGGGGAGGGGGGGGAAATTAAATAAATAAATAAATCTTTTTTAAAAAAAAAAGATAATATCATCTGCTTGTTACCATGTCCATAGTGTACATTTGGCTCACATTTTGTCTATACTGCCTCATTATCAACACAGTATCTCTTTCGCATAGATGTAAGAATATTATATTATTACTGCTAACCGCAGTCCATAGGTCACTCCAGCTGTATTTTTCTCATCCTTCTCCACGTTCCCAACACTCTGCAGTAGTGATGTACATTTGCTCTAGCTCACAAAGGACACTCTTGCATCTGTACCATCAACCACAATTCTCATCCACCTCTTAGCTTACTGTGCTATTTAGTTCCTAGATTATTCTGTAGCATTCTGTCAATTGGCATTTACATACGTAGCCTACCAGTTTCAGCCACATCCCCATTTATAAACTAGCTATCATTCACTATGTGTTACCACCTATTCTATATATTTCCACACTTTTACAGTAAAGCTAATTAAAACTTCTTCATACATTAAACATCAGTAGTCCATTTCAGTCCTCCTCTTAACTCCTTTAAGAATCTGCCACGTACCACCAGGTTTTAAAGATATTTTCCTACAATTTCTTCTAGAAGTTTTATGGTTCTTTTATTTTTAGGTTTTTGATCCATTTTGAGTTAATTTTTGGATAAAGTGTGAGATAGGGGTCCTCTTTCCTTCTTTCTGCTATGGATATCCAATTCTTTCAGCACCATTTGTTGAATGGGCTGTTCTGCCTGAGCTGTGTGAGTTTGACAAGCTAGTCAAAAATCACTTGACCATACATGTGAGGGTCTGTTTCTGAGCCATCAGTTTGGTTTCATTGGTCTGTGTGTCTGTCTTTATGTCAGTACCATGGTGGTTTTACCACTATAGTTAGGTAATATGATTTAAAGTCTGGAGATGGGGGTTTGTTTTTCCTTTTTATGATGTTTCTGGCTATTTAGGACCCCTTACCCCACCAAATAAATTTGATGGTCATCCTTTCAATTTTTTTTTTTAATGCTGGTGGAATTTTTATCAGGATTGCATTGACTCTGTGTAGCAATTTGAGTAGAATTGACATTGTAATATTTAGTCTTCCAATCCATGAGCATGGAAGGTTCTTCCAGTTATTTAGGTCTTTTTTAATTCCTTTTAACATTAAGTTGCAGTATTCTGAATCCAAGTGCTTTAAATTGTTGGTTAAGTTTATTCCTGACTATATGAGTTTTATTTGTCATGTTTTATTTTCGCCACTCTTTTGGCACTTGTAGTTACTTTTATTGATAAAATCTTCATTTCTAGACTCTCTTCCAGGCCTCTCTCTCCTGTCTTTTCTTTTCAGGCTCTAGCACACCCTTTAGTATTGCCTGAAAATCTGGTCTCTTGCTTAGAAATTCTCTCAGTTTCTGTTCATCTGTGACTATTCTAATCTTGCCCTCATTTTTGAAAAACAGTCTTGCTAGATATAAGATTCTTGGCTGGAAGTTTTTCTCTTGTAGTATCTTAAATATATCAGACCACTGTCTTCTTGCCTCCATGGTTTCTGGTGAGAAATCAGCACTTAATCTTATTGGGTATCCCTTATATGTTATGCATTGCTTTTCTCTTGCTGTTCTTAGAATTCGCTCTTGCTCTTTGGCATTTGACATTCTGATGAATATGTGTCTTGGAGTTGATCTATTTGGATTTTTTTGGATGGGAGTATGTTGTGCTTCTTGGACATGGATATCTATGTCCTTCAATAGGGTTGGGAAATTTTCTACCATTATTTCTTCAAATATTCCTTCTGCCCCTTTGCCCTTCTCTTCTCCTTCTGGGACACCCTTGACACATATATGTTTGCACTCCTTTTGCTGTCTTCGTTCCCTGAGACCTTGTTCAATTTTTTCTATTCTTTTCTTCATCTCTTCTTTTGTATGTGCACTTTCAGAGGCCATTTCTTCAAGCTCATCAGTTCTTTCTTCTGCCTTCTCAAATCTATTAAATGATTCCAATGTTTTTAAATTTTCATTTATTGCACCTTTCATTCCCATAAGATCTGCTATTTTTCTGTGTATGCTTTCAAATTCTTTTTTGTGCTCATCTAGTGTCTTCTTAATATCCTTAATCTCTGTAGCCATCTCACTGAACTTATTAAGGAGATTTGTTTGAACATCTATGATTAGCTGTCTCAACTCCTTTATGTCATCTGGAGGCTTATCTTGTTCCTTTAACTAGGCTGTAGCTTCCTGTTTCTTGGTGTGGATTGTAATTTTTTTGTTGGTGTCTTGGCTTCTGGCTTACTAGAGTGTTTATTCTGGGTGCATTTTTCTCTTTAGTTTAGGGCTTTCCGCCCTTTTTCCTTTGCTGGTTGTGTAGTAGGGGCCAAGGTTGTAACTGTTGATATAAGCAGTGGAGGCTCAAGCTGCCCTTTGTGCCAGGGACCAGTGAAGCTTCCCCCAACTTTCTCTTTTGCCAGGGGTAGGGACAGAGTCCCAGCTGTGTGAAATAATCTAAGTCAGTGCAGGCCTAGACTGTAGTTGCCCAGAGAGACTGATGAAGCTTCATGGCCCTTTCTCCCCTGCCTAAGGTGGGGATGGAGTTGCAGTGTGGGCAGCAGTCTATGCAGTGCGGGTCCAAGATGACCACGGTTGCCCCAGTAGACTTCCAATTTTCCGTCTGTGCCAGCCAAAGCTACCTGAAATTACCTGGACAGGCTGGTGCAGAGCCCACCAGCTTCCTCCCTGCCAGAGGCTGGGCTTCAGCCTAGTCTAGGGCTGCAGGCCAATCTGGGTGAAAGAAACCTGTTCCTACCATCACTGTGATTTTTCGGTGGGCGGAGTCAAAATGGCGGCCACTGGCCTCTTTCCAATTTAGGCAGAGCCACACCCCACCTGTTCCCAGGGTTATATCTTAGTCGAGTCTACCAATCAGTAGCCAAATCGGTAGCCAATCATCTCCTTCTCCCCTGTTTTTTTGGGAAATGAAGCTTCCAATTCTAGCCACAGAATAGTTCCTGGTGCCACCAGAACAGGATAATCACTGGGCTCCGCGGCTTGGCCAATAATTTCCCCAAGAGGCTGGCACAGGTCCCTGCAGCTTCCTCCCTGCTGGAGGTGGCACTGGAGCCTAGGCTAGAGCTGCAATCTGACCTGGATGGAAAGAAGCCAGTTCCCACCAGCATTGGGATTTTCAGTCCGCCCTGCTTCCCCTCATGCCAGGTGCAGAGTTAAGACGGCGGCTCCTGGCCTCTTTCTGACTTGGACAGGCTCAAATTTTAGCTGTTCTTAGGATTATACTTTAGCCCACTGCATTTACTCATCAATATCTGAAGTTGGTGCCCAGCTGTCTCTTCCTTCCCCATTTTTGAACTGGAGCTTTCAGTTCCATCCATGGAACAACTCCCAGAAGCAGCTTGCGCCTCCAGTGGAGATGGGCACCAGCCTTCTGGTGTGGAGCAGTCTACTTATGGATCTTCTCTGCAGATGGGCAGTCTCCTCCTTCCTGTCCTTCAAGTATTTTGCAGGATGCTCTTCTGGCCTCCTGGAGCCCCCAAACAGGTGTTTCAGCTAACAGGTGTTTCAGCTAGCTCTAGATAGCTCTGGGCATTTACTAACTGCTCTGTAGTAGGAGCTGCCTTTAAAAGCTCCTTACTCTGCTGCCATCTTGCTGGTTTTCTGGTTCTTTTTTATAGTTAACATTTTGAGATTCTCTATTTGATCACTCTTGAAGGTCAGTTTTTCCATTATATCTTTTAACACATTTAAAGCAGCCATTTTGAATCCTTTGTCAGTGTCAGTGAAATACAACATTGGGGCCCAGTAGGAATTAATTTCCACAACTGGTTTTTCTAAAGTATGGGTCATTTTTTTTGTTCTGTTTTGCATGTCTAGTAATTTTTGCTGGAAACTTGGCCATCATGAATAATGTGTTATAGTAACTGAATTGTTACATCTTTTACATTCTTCTGAGGATTATTGGTTTTTTGTTCTAGTGGGCTTGAAATAAAATGCCAAATTTTGTCTCCTCCTTCAGTGTGAAGCAGCTAATATCTCCACTAGGTTCTTTAAGCTTCCAGCTGCTGCTTTTTGCCTTGCCACTCTTGGTGGATGTTAGGTTCTCCCTTGTGTTCATGTAATGTAGCTCAGTCATGGATTTGATGAGTGTTTATGTTTATATTTTGGTGCTTTTTAAAAATTTCTCTTCCCCCTCCCCTCCATTGTCTGCTCTCTTTTGTCCATTTGCTGTGCGTTCTTCTGTGTCCTTTTGCATTCTTGTCAGCGGCACCAGAAATCTGTCTCTTTTTGTTGCATCATCTTGCTGCATCAGCTCTGTGTGTGTGCAGCGCCACTCTTGAGCAGGCTGTACTTACTTCACATGGGGCTGCTCTCCTTACGGGGCACACTCCTTGTGCATGGGGCTCCCCTACATGGGGGACACCCCTGCATGATGTGGCACTTCTTGCACTGCACACATCAGCACTGCACGTGAACCAGCTCACCACATGGGTCAGGAGGCCCTGGGTTTGAACCCTGAACCTCCCTCCCATATGGTAGGTGGACGCTCTGTCAGTTAAGCCAAATCCACTTCCCAATTTGGGTGCTTTATTTATGCAATTCTGTGCTTCCAGGTTCTCCCCCATCCCCTCTATATTTCTAGTTGATTTGTCAGCCCCAAACTGACACCTTGATCCAGTAAGGCTTCCAGTTTCTTCTGCTTGAACTGTTAGCAGGTAGAATATTCTCAGTCAAAAAGTCAGAAAACTCAGAAATCTCATTAGATGCCTTTTTTTTTTCAAAGATTTATTTTATTATTCCCACCTCCCCTTGTTGTTTGCACTTGCTGTCTGCTCTATGTCCATTCATTGTGTGCTCTCTGTGTCTGCTTGTCTTCTCTTTAAGAGGCACCAGTAACCAAACCTGGGGCCTCCCATGTGGGAGAGAGACACTCAATCGCTTGAGCCACCTCCACTCCCTGCTTTTTTGTGTCTCTCATATTTTTCCTCTTTGTGTCTCTTATTGTGTCACCTCACTGCGCCAGCCCATCACGTCAACTCACTGTCTTGCTCATCTTCCCTAGGAGGTACCAGGAACCAAACCCAGGACCTCCCATGTGGTAGGCAGGAACTCAATCGTTTGAACCATACCCGCTTCCCCATTAGATGCACTTTTATTTTTCAAGGATAAACTCCTTTGTACTTTCTTTCTGGCTGCATTTTGCTAACTTCCTTGTGATCTCTGTTAACACGTGCAGAGTTTAACTGTCAGCCAGGAGTTTGGATAGAGTTTGTACTCAGATTTTGGATCTTATCCTTTCTATAATTTTCTCACTTCCAGGATTTCCTCCTATAATATGTCCTTTACCACCTTGAACAATTAATCTGGTTTTCTGCCTCCAGAGCTGCAGGGTTTGGGGTATGCACATTCAGAAAAAGCCATAAGCTTAACAGTTCTTACCCACTGTAGTTGCTGTCCTTCAGGGCTAAGCTCTCCTCCGATTTCTGCCTACATTTGCAGTGCCTTCCATTATTTTATATTTTGTCTAGCGTTTATAATTATTATCTGAGGGTGTATTTTCTTGAACACTTCACTGTTACTACTAGTTGCTGAAAGTCTGTCTCACCATGCTTTTTAAAAAAATTTTTTTAAGGAGGTCCCAAGGATTGAACCCAGGGAACATGGGAAGCAGGTACTCCAACCACTTGAGCTACATCCATTCCCCTCACAATACTTTTTTTTAAGCTCCTGGGGCCTGGGATTGAACCTGGGATCTTGGGATCTCTAATGTGGAAAACTGGCTCTCAAACACTTAAACACATTGGCTCCCCTGGGTTGTTTGGGTTTTTTTTCCCCCCATTTGTTTGCTTGCTTGTTTTTGTTTTTTCAGGAGGTACTGGAAACTGAACTTGGGACTTCCTATGTGGGAGGTGGGTGCTCAACTACTGGAACCACATCCACTCCCCCACCATATTTTTCTTCTTAAAGATTTATTTACTTATTTCTCCCCACCCCCTCATTGTTTGCACTTCCTGTGTCTGTTCATCTTCCTTGTTTCTTTTTTTAGGAGGTACCAGAAACTGAACCCAGGACCATCTGATGTGGGAAAGGGGTACCTAATCGCTTGAGCCACCTCCATTCTCTGCTTTGTTGTTTCTCTTATTATGTTCTTCCTGTGTCTCTTTGCGTCATCTTGCTGTTCAGCTTGCCACACCTGCCTGTCACGTCACCTGGCTATCTTGCTTGTCTTCTTTAGGAGGCACCAGGAACCTCGGCTCCCTGCTTTGCTGTGTCTCTCATTGTTTTTCTTCTTGTGTCTCTTGTTGCATCACCTTGCTGTGTCAGCTTGTTGTGCCTGCCCATCGCACCATCTTGCTTTCTTCTTTAGGAGGCACCAGGAACTGAACCACGAACCTCCCGTGTGGTAGGTGGGAGCTCAATCATTTGAGCCACATCCGCTTCCAATCACACATTTTAAAAACCATATTCTTCCTGCATAACACATTCATCTTGAAAGGGAAAAATTTTACCTCCTCATTGATGAGAAATTGTTCTTCATGATACACCTAATCTTCTATATGCTTCTATCATTGTAACCTTCCTACAAGAATGTGTTTATACATACTTTCTTAAGTTACGTGTTACATGCCTCTGAGATCGTAACTTCTTGTGAGTAGGCATGGTATCTTAAGTATATTGGCACCCCAGGAAACTAATACAGTTTTGGGGCACAAAGTGACTTTGCTATAAATATTTTTTAGAATGACTTAATAAATTCTGTGGCAATTCTTTCTACTCTGATTTTTATTTCTTCCACAATGTAAATCACTAAAGAAGGAAAATGATGGGCTTCCGTTACAAGTTTTCATGTGAATGCTATGGAGGAACAGGGTCAGTTCCCAATGTCTGGTTCAACCAGTTTCTATCACAGTTCCAATCCATTACAGGGATCAGTGTCATTCAAAGATGTGACTGTGGACTTTACCCAGGAAGAGTGGCAGCATCTGGATCCTGCTCAGAAGACTCTATACATGGATGTGATGTTGGAAAACTATTGCCACCTCATCTCTGTGGGTAAGAAAAATTCCCTTTGAAACTTGTTTTGCAGGGATTAGACTTTTTGTACTTTATTTAATTTGGGCTTCACAGCAACAGAGTGAAGTAGAGAGAAATGTCCCTTTTTAAGAAATTATTAGAGAAGTTATGGTTTTACATAATAATCATGCATACAATACAAGATACCCATATACCACCCTATTATTAACACCTCACATTGGTATGGCACATTTATTACAATTGATGAAAGCACATTTTTATCATTGTACTATTAACATAGTCCATGGTTTAACTTGTGTTGTTCAGTTCCACGAATTTTTAAAAATATTTATTCTACTAACATATATACAAGCTAGAATTCCTCCCTTTTAACTACATTCACATATATAATTCAGTGCTGTTAATTACATTCAGTTTTGTGCTCCCTTCACCAACAGCCATTACCAAAACTTTTCCGTCAACCCAGATGGAAACTCTTGTACAATTTAAGCATTCATTCCCCATTCCCTACCCCATCCTGACCCTGATAGCCTATATTCTAGATTCTGACTCTGAGTTTTTAAATTCTAATTTCATATCAGTGAGATTGTACAATATTTGTCCTTGGGTGTCTGGCTTATTTTACTCAACATAATGTCTTCAGGGTTCATCCAGGTTGTCATATGCATCAGAACTTCATTCCTTTTTACAACTGAAAAAACTCCTTTTGTGTTTATATACCACATTTTGTGTATCCCTTTATCCGTTGATGGACACTTGGGTTGCTTCCATCTTTTGGCAATTTTGAATAATTCCACTCTGAACATCAATGTGAAAATATCTGTTCAAATCCTTGCTTTCAATTCTTTTGGCTATCCCTTGAAGTGGGATAATTCCGTACTTAACTTTCTGAGGAACTGCCAAACTGTCTTCCAGTGAGTGCACCATTTTATATTTCCACCAGCAGTGAATGAGTGCTCCTCTTTCTCCACATCCTGTCCGACAGTAATTTTCCATTTGTTTAATAGCCATTCTAGTGGGTGTGAAATGGCATCTCATTGTTTTGATTTGCATTTCCATAATGGCTGATGATTTTGAGCATCTTTTCTTGTGCTCTTGGCCATTTATATATCTTCTTTGGAGAAATGTCTATTCAGGTCTTTTGCCCATTTTTTAATGGTATTGTTTTGACTTTTTGTTGTTGAGTTGAAGGATTTCTTTGTAATATTTTGGATATTATACCCTTATCAGATATGTGGTTTCCAAATATTTTCTACCATCATCTAGGCTTTCTTTTTACTTTGATGATAAAGTTCTCTGATGCACAAAGGTCTTTAATTTTGGTGAGGTCCCATTTATCTATTTTTTCTTTTGTTGCTTATGCTTTCGGTATAAAGTCTAAGAAACCATTGCCTAATACAAGATCCTGAAGATGCAGCCCTTGTTTTTTCCTAGGGTTCTATAGTTCTGGCTCTTATATTTAGGTCTTTGATCTATTTTTTGAGTCTAGCTAATGGTTTATCAATTCTATTGATCTTTTCAAAGGATAAACTTTTGGTTTTGTTGATTCTCTCTATTGTTTTTCATTCTGTATTTCATTTATCTCCCCTTTAATATTTAATGTATTTCCATTCACAATGTCTAAATTATGTGTAAACTTCATGAATTCCTTTTGTTTAGCAGAAAGGACGATTGTGTCTTTACTTGCCCAGTGCAAGGTGCTAAGTTTGCTGATACACAAATGAGTTGCTTAAGAAGCAGACAAAGAAGAAGATGCAGCAAATAGACACAGAGAACAGACAACCGGGGTGGGGGGAAAGGGAAGAGAAATAAATAAAATAAATAAATCTTTAAAAAAAAAAAGAGTTGCTTAGTTGCAACACTAAAGCTGCACCTTACCTATTTTTCAAGTGTATTGAAACCCAAGTGTTGTTTTCCTTTATCAGGGTGTCATATGACCAAGCCCGATGTGATCCTCAAGTTGGAACGAGGAGAAGAGCCATGGACATCATTTGCAGGTCATGGCTATATAGGTGAGTTTCTGAGTTCTAGGTATATGAAATCTAGTGGAAATTAAAATTTGAAATGTGAGGCCCTGGTGGCATCTTTGAAATATTTTTACGAATATATTCTTAAAAGCTCCTAATCTTTGCAATAACCTCATGCCTCAAAAACTTGTAATCAAACTTTGAAATATCACTCTCCCCAAATACATTCTTTCCTAATTTGCTTGATGTATCAGAGATATTTCCCACTCTTAACTTTCCTAAAATGTTCTATAAGCCTTCCTTCCTTGAGATGTTTTGTGTTTTTTTAAAGATTTATTTTTTATTTATTTCCCACCCTGCGCCTGCCCCCTCCCCCCCACCGCCCCAGTTGTCTGCTCTCTATGTCCATCCGCTATGTGTTCTTCTGTGTCCGCTTGTGTTCTTGTCAGCGGCACCGGGAATCCATGTCTCTTTTTGTTGCGTCATCTTGCTGCATCAGCTCCCCGTGTGTGCAGCCCCATTCCTGGGCAGGCTGCACTTTTTTCACATGGGGTGGCTCTCCTCACAGGGTGCACTGCTTGCACGTGGGGCTCCCCTATGCGGGGGACACCCCAGCATGGCACAGCACTCCTTACACATATCAGCACTGCATGGGCCAGCTTCACCACACAGGTCAGGAGTCCCTGGGTTTGAACCTTGAACCTCCCATTTGGTAGGCAGATGCTCTATCCATTGAGCCAAATCTGCTTCCCTAGATGTTTTTTTCTTGATTCATATCTCTTTTTCTAGCATTCCCAGTCCCCTATCTTGTTGCCATTGTGATAGATTTCTTTTCTTTCAGGCAATCTTAGATCTCTTTTAAAAGGAAATCCTTGATGAATGTTCCTCTTAGTTATTGTCCATTTTCTCTTCCCCTTTCCTTTGTAATACTTTAGATTTGTTTTCTACATTAAGTCTTAGTTCCCATTGTCACCACAAATATAGTTCTTAATTATAAAAATCACTTCCCTCAGCCCAGACCAGTAATTTTGTAGTCACCATTTCCTTTCAGTAAATCTTTGTTGTTCATTTTATAGTGCTGATCATCATTCCTAAAATAGATGCTTGGTTTAGATGAAACAACACTAACTTATTCTCATGCTGATTCTGAGTGCTTATTTACAATTTGTCTTTCTTCACCACTGGCTATATATATATATATTGCTGGAAACAGTGTCTGGCACATAATAGCCAGATATTTTTAAAATAAATGTATATTGTTTCACTGGACTCTCAGTCTTATTTCTCTAATGTGTCTTCAAGGGTCCTGCCTTTTTTTATTAACTGCCTCAAATTACAACAATCTCATCCAATCTCAGGACTTAATGCTCTTCGATTTAGGTGGATAGCTCTAACATGAGCATACTTAGCATATTTTGCCCACCTCTGCTTTAATCCCTCAGGAGTGCAGTACTTCATGATGATGTCTCACCTATACTATTACACAGTATGTTGGAAATGAAAATCACTGACTATCGCAGTTCTTATATTCTTTCCCATATCTGTTTTTTAAATTCTTTCGTTCTGGCCATGATGTCAGCTTGATTCTTCTGCCCCTTATCATCCTTTCTGTTGATTGCTTCACAATTTGTATAATGTTTATCAGCCTGTGAAATACATTTACATTCTCCCATATTCTCATTTCTCATTGAAACCATACAAGATGACAGCACTCTTATTTCATGCTTTACTTGCTATAGATATTATTTGGCTTTGCCATAATTTTTGCCCTCGCCATAATTTTTGCCCTCGCCATAATTTTTTCCCTCATTCTTTCCATTTATATTACTTTCCTTACAAGATATAGCAATATTTGCTCCCTATTATTATATGAAATTGAAATTCCTTTTCTGTCAAAGGTTACCACAATAAGTTCTCATTCTGGTCTTTTCAACTTTCTTTCTCTTAATGGTTCAAAATTCTCACTAATCTCCACTTGATCTAGTCTCTTAAATGTTCTTTATAACTGTAGAGTTCATTATCATATCTGTACTTATTGTTATGTTCTTCCTTCCAGATACTATATATCTTTTGAATTAAATCTCAAGATTTCTACTCCTCAAACTATTCCTTGACTACTCCATATCATATTCACATTTCCTTTTTCTGATTCCCATGCTAATTACAGACTAAGGCATGCTTGTGCATGCACACACATGCACAAAATTCTTGAATATGATCACATAATTTGATACCCGATTGTACAGGTTTAAGGATTCTTTCCCCACAGATAAGATCCTTTGTTTGAATATTTTTTACTGTGATATAGAACATGTTAGGTTTTTAGTAATTACTTCATAATTGTCTGCAGAATTATGCAGGAGAGCTAGCTTTTTCATCCATCCAATCAGAAATCATGTACTGGCAAGTTCCATTTATATATACTTGCTTGGCTAATGTCCCTATTGATTCTTATTGAAATGGCTAGATTTTGCCAAACACCATCCATCTAAGATACATAGTGTTAATGTAAACTCAGGTGGGTTCAAAGGAGATAGCCAAGAAAGTATTCCTTTCCATGAGTGTAGGTTTTAGTTGAGAAAGGTTTACTACCAAACTGAGCTCTTTTCATGGAACATTTATGTTACAGTACAAGGTTGTTAGAAGATTTGTTAAAATGAAGTTTTCAGATAAAAATTATTTTCATATTATAAAGAAAATAGAGATTAAAGTGATGGGGGAAATATGTGAAAGTTTTTTCAAAATCATGGAACAATAGTGTTTCCTTGAATGTCTCTAAATATGAGCAGAAATAAGACCGAGAGGCAGCCTAACAGGTTAAAAGAATAAGAGCACAGGCTTGTGATTAGAAATCAGTGAGATATATTTGGGTCAATAAGTACCAGGTCTGACTAAAACAGAAGTTACTTATTATGTGTAGAATTCATCAGATTTGTGGACGAGCCTGAAAACTGGTGTGAATATAAAAAATGAATCTAGGGAAATGGATTTGGCTCAGTGGATAGGGCACTGCCTACCACATGGGAGGTCCAAGGTTCAAACCCAGGGCCTCCTGACCCATGTGATGAGCTGGCCCACATGCAGTGCTGATGTGTGCAAGGAGTGCCATGCCACGGAGGGGTGTCCCCTGCATAGGGGAGCCCCATGCGCAAGGAGTGCACCCCGTAAGGAGAGCCGCCCAGCATGAAAAAAGTGCAGCCTGCCCAGGAATGGCGCTGCACACACGGAGAGCTGATGCAGCAAGATGACACATCAAAATGAGACACAGATTCCAGGTGCCACTGACAAGAATACAAGCAGACACAGAAGAACACATAGTGAATGGACACAGAGAGCAGACAACTGGGGGGTGGGGGGAGGGTGGGAAAGGGGAGAGAAATTTTTAAAAATCTTTTAAATGTGAATCTAGATGATGTAAAGTTTTTACAGGAGAAATTCTTGTTTATATTAGTATTGGGAGTAATGTGCTCAAAGAAAAAGACTTTTTAACACAGTTTTAACATTGTTCTTCTAGATGTGGATGATTATACGGTAACAGGCTAAATATAGCTACAAATTTATAAGAAAAATGAAGGTTAAGATTATTGAATATATTAGAACCAGATTGAAGAATCTGATCCTTCTGGTCCCAAATGTGGAAAACTGGAGATCGAGTTGGAAAGAATAGTTAGAATTCATGGTCTGGATAATTTAATTATTGAACATTTCTAAAATTAATTGATGAGCGTACTATTCTGAATACAGCAATGAATATATGCCTGGTCTGTTTTCAAGTTCCTGTTGAGATATTTTCCTCATTCTCCCCTTACAAGAGACAGTTATTCCCAGCTATATGAAGGATTAGGGCCAAGACTAAGGAATTCTTTTTCTAAACACTAAGAAATTGATACTTGAGAAGATTAATTTGCCATTGAGGCAGTATGGAAGGAGGTATGGGGACACAATTGGAAGCATTTTGCCATAGTAATCTAGGTAATATTGTGTCAATATAAAGACTGATCTGTGTCCTCCAAAAGTCATCCTTCCTCTATTTACCATCAACAAATTTTTCTACTAATTACAATGTTATGCCTTCAATAGACTCGCTTCATTGTCTCTGAATTCACCTATCCAGGCATCAATCCCTCTTCCACCATTCTTTGTCTTCTGCTAACTGCTGCTTGTCTTCATTTCACTTTCTCTATGAAGTTCTAGTGTAAAGTGCAAAAGGTATTAGTATTCATTACTTATTTTTCATACTTTTTCACACTAAAGCAGGGTTTTTGCTTGCAGGTTTTTTTCCCAGCCAGGGGTTAATTTGCCTTGGTATTTTTCATCCATTATGGCTAGACCTGAAACCAATCATATTCCTTTCCATAGCATATGTGAAGATTCACAAATTGTTATTCTATTTTTTTTTTTCTAGAAGAAAACTGGAAAGCTGAAGACTTTCTAGTGAAATTCAAGGAACACCAAGATAAGTATTCTAGATCAGTCATATGCCTCAACCACAAAAAACTGATTAAGGAGAGAGGTAATATATACAAAAAGACATTTGCTGTAGGCAAAAACCCTGTTAATCCGAAAAATGTACCTCCTGAATATCATACCCATGGAACAATTTTGAAAAATGTTTCAGAATTAATCATCAGTAATCTAAGCCCTGCACGAAAGAGACTTGTTGAGTGTAATGGATATGGAAAATCACTCCTCATTACTAAGCAAGAAACAGCTCATCCTGGAATCAGATCCCATAATCAAAATGGAAGGGCTCTCAGTCATAATGAAGTGCTTATTCATTATCAGAAGATGGAAACTCCAGCACAGTCCTCTGGATATAACGACTGTGAAAAATCCTTCCTTAAAAAGGGTGGCTTAATTATACATAGCAGAACTTACAAAGGGGTAAGCCAATCTGAATATAATAAAAGGAGAAGAGCAGCCAATATTGAAAAAAAGCATACATGCACTGAATGTGGGAAATCCTTCTGCAGGAAGTCAGTGTTGATTCTGCATCAGGGAATTCACACAGAGGAAAAACCTTATCAATGTCATCAGTGTGGAAATGCATTTAGAAGGAAGTCATATCTCATTGATCATCAGAGAACTCACACAGGAGAGAAACCCTTTGTTTGTAATGAATGTGGTAAGTCCTTTCGCCTAAAAACAGCCCTCACTGATCATCAGAGAACACATACAGGGGAGAAATCTTATGAATGTCCGCAATGTAGAAATGCCTTCAGGTTGAAGTCACACCTCATACGTCATCAGAGAACTCACACAGGAGAGAAACCATATAAATGTAATGAGTGTGGGAAGTCCTTCCGCCAAAAGACAACCCTCTCCCTACACCAGAGAATTCATACAGGGGAAAAACCCTATATTTGTAAAGAATGTGGGAAGTCCTTCCACCAGAAGGCAAACCTTACTGTACATCAGAGAACTCATACAGGAGAGAAGCCCTATATTTGTAATGAATGTGGGAAGTCCTTTTCCCAAAAGACAACCCTTGCTCTTCATGAGAAAACTCATAACGAGGAAAAACCCTATATTTGCAATGAATGTGGGAAGTCTTTCCGCCAGAAGACAACCCTCGTAGCACATCAGAGAACACATACAGGGGAGAAATCTTATGAATGTCCTCACTGTGGGAAGGCCTTTAGAATGAAGTCATACCTCATTGATCATCACAGAACTCACACAGGAGAGAAACCATATGAATGTAATGAATGTGGGAAATCCTTTAGTCAGAAGACTAATCTCAATTTACATCAAAGAATTCATACAGGGGAGAAACCCTATATTTGCAATGAATGTGGGAAGTCCTTTCGCCAGAAAGCAACCCTCACTGTACATCAGAAAATACACACAGGACAGAAATCCTATGAATGTCCTCAGTGTGGTAAAGCCTTTAGCAGGAAGTCATACCTCATTCATCATCAAAGAACTCATACAGGAGAGAAACCATATAAATGTAATGAATGTGGGAAGTGCTTCCGCCAGAAGACAAATCTCATTGTACATCAGAGAACTCACACAGGGGAGAAACCCTATATTTGTAATGAGTGTGGTAAATCCTTCAGTTATAAGAGAAACCTCATTGTCCATCAGAGAACTCACAAGGGAGAAAATATGGAAATTCATTAAATGATGTAATTTCTTTGTGAGGCCTTTCCAAGTCATTGTAAACCTTTGCTTTAAAGGAAAAGCATGCTTACAATGTTACTGCAATTTTAATCACAATTATTAATTATAATCATCAAAAGAAAGTATAAACTATATTTCTCATTGCATTTTGTGGAATAAAAACTAGTTAGTTGTTATTTCCCCAAAGATAACCACTTCCCTGGTTTATAATGTCATAGAGGAGTTTTTGTGTGTTTTAAAACTACATTTTATCATACATCATTAATTCTTTTGTTTTGCTTGTTTCATTGAACATTTTTAAGGTTCATACATTATTGCATATGGCAGTAATGTCCATTTTCATTCTGTATACTCGTTTTTAAAATATATCGCTATTTATTCTGTTAGTGGACATTTATATTTTTTACATTTTTGTGTTATAATAAAAATACTGCTATAACTATTCTTACATGTTTTGAGTGTATGTGTGTGTATGTGTGTCTGGTGGTTCTATACCTAGGACTGGAATTACTCAGTTTTAGAATGTAAGTTTTTTTTTTTTTTAACTACAGTAGATTCTGCCAACCATCTCATACCTTTCTCAATATGAGGTGATTAACTTTGTAGAGAAATACATCTAAATGTAATAAATGTGGAAAAGTCTTTGACAGTCATTCAAACTGGAAATGCTACCTAAATGGAACCTTGTAATTGTGAGAAGGCCTTTGACAAAGTTTTTTTAGTTTGCTTCAGGCTTCCAATATAAAATATCAGAAATGGGTTGACTTTTTACATTAGGGATTTAGTAGGTTAAAAAAGCTTATAGTTCTGAGGTTATGAAAATGTCCAAATCAAGGCATCATTAGAGATGCTTTCTCACCAAAGACTGGCTGCTGGCAATCCCAAACTCCTGCCACATGACAAGAAACAATGGTGGCCCATCTCTGCCTTCTCCTCCAGGCTCACTTCCTCCCCAAGGTCACCTGTGGGCAACCAAGCAAATGGCTCATCTTTCCCCTCTCCTCTGGGCCTTGTTGCTTCAGCTTCAGACTGCTTTGCTGATTTCTGTCTCCAGGCTTTCAGAGTTTCTCTTTCTGCAGCTGCAGGCAATACTGGAGACCTTTCTCATGAGGCAGGGTAAGATGGCAACTGCCTTTCTCTCCCCTCTCCATCATTTATATAGGACTCAAGAAAAAGGATTAAGACCCACCCTGGGTCCCACAATCTAAACAAAGGACCTTACCTGAAGCTATCTAATCCAAAGTTTCCACACACAATTGGTTTATGTGCTCAGGAATTTCTTAGTTTAAGAACATTTTCTGGGCCCACAAAAGACTCAAACTAGCACAGAAGGATATACAAATATAATAAATGTGGAAAGGCTTTTAGTTACACCTCAGACCTTACACAACACCACAGAATTCATATTGGAGAGAAATCCTTTAGTTGTATGACTATAGGGTTGCTTTTAACCACAGATTATACCTTATTCAACATTAAAAGATCCCTTTGATAGGGAGGTTGAGAATTGAAATAGGGAAGCGGATGTGGCTCAACTGATAGAGCATCCACCTACCATGTGGAGGGTCCAGGGTTGATGCCCAGGGCCTCCTGACACATGTGGTAAGCTGGCCCATGCACAGTGCTGCCACGCGCAAGGAGTGCCATACCACACAGGCGCCCCCACATAGGAGTGCCCCACAAGCAAGGTGTGCACCCCACAAGGAGAGCCACCCTGTGTGAGAAAAACTCAGCCTGTCCAGGAGTGGTGCCACACACACACACACACACAGTTGTCACAGCAAGATGATGAAACAAAAAGGACGCAGTTTCCCAGTGCTGTCTGATAATGCAAGCGGATGCAGAAGAACACACAGCAAATGGACATAGAGCAGACAATGGGAGGGGGGGGGAATCTTTAAAAGAAAAAAGGAAATGAGTAGAATTGAAAGTGTTAGAGTCACAGTAGATGTGTGAAAATATACATAAAATACCTTTTATATTTTGATCAATCTCACAGGAAATGTGGATCTTTGAAAATCCAAAATGCAAAATTGGCATGATTGTGATGTTTGAGAATTGGAAATCTGTAAGATAATAACTGTTATACCACTACTTTGACAGTGATAAGCTCAGCAGCAACTTCAGCAACATTACTGATGGCCCTTCTTGAGGATTGTTCAAAACCAACACTGATTACATATCATTGTAATGAATTATTGGGCACAATGAAATTCAATTAAAATTTAAACGAGTATTTTTAATTGAGTAAAGCAAGTCTAAGTAGGCAGGAACAAAGTTTCGTGGTACAGATATATGATAGCAAAAATATTCACTAGGCCCTCTGGTCTATAAAAACATAGCAATTGCCAGTTAATAGTAAATGGAGGGAGAATTGTGGAAAGATTGTGTTGGACTAACAGGCAGAGCTCAATGCTCTCACAAAAATGGTGTGAAAGAGCCAAAAATTGAGGGATCTGCTTTGGGGTTCAGAGGACAGTGCTACACAACTTTGAGAAGAATGAAGGACAGAGACAAGTTGAAACAAATGTGAGATACCAAGACCCTGCAGCAGCCAGGAAGGGCTCCCCTCCACCACCCCCAAGATGGTAAACTGGGGTAAAACCCCTGGCTCACTGCAGCCTACTGAGGGGAACAGAAATTTTCCTGCCTATCAGCTGTTTCAAGGGAAAAGGGAGGGGGAGTTGGCACTCTTCAGTGAATTTGGCCAACAGAGTTTGCTTTGAATCTGCTCTGGAGATTCAACATAGGAACACAGGAAAGCCTAGACTGAAACACCTCAATGGAAAGGTGTGCTGATGAGTGCCATCAGCTGACTGGTCTGGAAGTGCAATGGATGAAAACTGTTCTCAGTTCTATCTGTATTCTAACCCTGGAGGAAAATCTGCATCCCACTGGTGAGTCTCTGGCCTGATTTTGATAAGCCAGGCAATTTTAAAGACTTAAATTGAAATGAATATCAAAGAAGAGCTGTGAGAAAGGCAAGAGAGAAATTGGCCATCAGAATAAATTAACCAACATATTCAAATGCCTAAACAGCCAAAAAATTACAAGCCATACTAGGAAACAAGAAGAGATGGCTCAGACAAAACTAACAAAATATTCTGAAGAGATACAGGATTTAAGACAATCAGTGATAATCACACAACTGTACTAAATCACTTCAAATAATTTAAAGAAAATATGACTAAAGAAAGGGTATTATAATAGACACTGGGTCAGCATGAAGAACAATCTGAAAGCCTGCAAAGAAAATTAACAGACATTATGAGAATGAAAGACATAAAGGATGAGATTAAAAATACATTCGAGGTCAGGAAGTGGACTTGGCCCAATGGATAGGGCATCCATCTACCACTTAGGAGGTCCGCGGTTCAAACCCTGGGCCTCCTTGGTCCATGTGGAGCTGGCCCATGCACAGTGCTGATGCGTGCAAGGAGTGCACCCCATAAGGAGAGCCACCCAGTGCAAAAGAAAGTGCAGCCTGCCTAAGAATGGTGCTGCCCACACGGAGAGCTGACACAAGATGACACAACAAAAAGAAACACAGATTCCCATGCCGCTGACAACAACAGAAACAGACAAAGAAGAAGACACAGCAAATAGACACAGAGAACAGACATCTGGGGGGAGAGGGGGAAGGGGAGAGAAATAAAAAATCTGTGGAAAAAAAATACATTAGAGGGAAGTGAATGTGGCTCAACTGATAGTGTCTTCTTACCATGTGGAAGGTCCAGAGTTCAATACCCAGGGCCTCCTGGCCCATGGTGAGCTGGCCCACACGCAGTGCTGCAGCATGCAAGGAATGCCATGCCAAGCAGGGGTGTCCCCCACGTAGGGGTGCCACACACACAAGGAGTATGCCCCACAAGGAGAGCCATCCTGCGCAAAAACACAGCCCTCCCAGGGGTGGCACCACACAGAGCTGACGCAGCAAGATGACACAACACAAAGAGACATAGACTCCAGTGCCGCCTGACAAGAATGCAGGCGGACACAGAAGAACACAGCAAGTGGACACAGCAGACAACTAGGGGGAAGGGGAGAGAAATAAAATAAATCTTTAATTTAAAAAATACATTAGAGGCACATAAGAGAAGATTTAAGTTGCTTGAAGACAGAATTAGTGATTTTGAAGACAGAACATCTGAACTGGAAAAACAGGAGAACAGGAAGAGAAAAGAATGGAAAAAGTGGAAGATTCTCAGGGAATTGAACAACGTAAAATGCACAAACATTCGCATTATTGGTGTCCCAGGAGAAGAGAATGGAAATGGAGCAGAAAGAGTGTTTCAGGAAATAATGAATGAAAACTTCCTAACCCTTATGAAACACATTAATATCAATATCCAAGAAGGACAACACACCCCAAACAGAATAAATCAGAATAGACCTACCCCAAGACACCTACTATTCAGAATGACAAATATCAGAGATAAAGAGAGAATTTTGAAAGCAGCAAGAGAAAAGCAAAACATCACATACAAGGGAAACTTGGTAAGATTAAGTGTGACCTCATCAGAAACCATGGAGGGGAGAAGAAAGTGGCATGATGTATTTAAGGTATTGAAAAAGACAAACTGTCAGACAAGAATTCTGTATCTGGCAAAATTGTCCTTCAAAAATGAAGAGTTCAAAGTTTTCATAGACAAAAAGTGATAGAATTTGTTACCAAAAGATCAGAATTATAAGGAGTGCTGCAGCCTGAAAGTAAAAAACAAGGGCAAGAGATTTGGAGAAGAGTTTAGAAATGAAGATTATTAGGAAGGAGAAACTAAAGGGTAAGAAGACAGACAATAGAACAATATAACAGAGAGCTGAAGGACAAAACAGATGAAATAAGTAATTCCTTTACAGTAATAACATTGAATGTTAATGGATTGAATCCCCCAATCAAAAGACATAGACTGATAGAATGGATTAAAAGTTACAATTTGTCTATATGTTGTCTACAAGAGACCCACCTCAGACTTAAGGACACAACCAGGTTGAAAGTGAAAGGTTTGGAGAAGTGTTCCATGCAAATAGTAACCAAAAAAAGAACTGGAATAGTGAGACTAATATCGGACAAAATATATTACAAATGCAAAACTGTTAAAAGGGATGAAAAAAAGTCATTATATATTAATAAAAGGGGCAATTCACCAAGAAGAATTAACTATACTAAATATTTAAGCACCTAACCTGAGTGCCCCAAGATATATGAGACACACACACAAAAAAAAAAACTGAAGGGAGAGGGAAGCAGCTGTGGCCCAATTAGTTGGGCTCCTGTCTACCACATGGGAGGCCCTGGGTTCGCATCCTGGGGCCTCCTTGTGAAGACAGGCTCACCCACACACTGGAAAGCCCAGGCACTGCGGAGTGCCACCCAGCCCACCAGTGCTGCAGAGTGCTGCCTGGCCTGCCAGTGCCATGGAGTGCCACCAGCCCACCAGCACCATGGAGAACTGACTCAGCAAGGTGACACAACAAAAAAGGGAGACAAGCAAAAACACAGAAGAGCAGGCAGCAAATGGACACAGAGAACAGACAACAAGCAAGCTACAAGGCGGGGGGAATAAATACAATACAGAGACAGAAGAATGCACAGCAAATGGACACAGAGCAGACAGGAAGCAAAAAGCCACAAGGGGGGGTATTAAAAAAATGAAGGGAGAAATAGATATCGCTACGATAATAGTTGGAGACTTCAATACACCACTCAGTATTGGATAGAACATCTGGACAGATGATAAAGAAACAGAGAACTTGAATAATATGACAAATGAACTAGACCTCACACAGCTATAGAGCATTGTATCCCAAAACATCAGGATATACTTTCTTTGAATCTGCTCATGGATCCTTCTCCAAGATAGATCATATGTTGGGTCACAAGACAAGTCTCAATAAATTTTAAAAGACTAAAATTATACAAACACTTTCTCTGATCGTAATGGAATGAAGTTGGAAATCAATAATGGAAAGAAAATAGGAAAATTCATAAATATATGGAGATTAAATAGCACACTCTTAATCAGTGGGTCAAAGAAGAAATTGCAAGAGAACTTAGCAAATACCTTGAGACAAGTGAAAATGAGAACACAAAACCTATGGGGGGAGCAGATGTGGCTCAAGCAGTTGAGCACCTACCTCCCACAGGGGAGGCTCCAGGTTCAGTTCCTGGTGCCTCCTGAATAAACAAAAAAGCAAACAATAAGCAAAACAAACTAAAAAACCCCGGGTAGCTGATGTGGCTCAGTGGTTAATCACCAGCTTCCCATATACAAGGTCCCAGGTTCAATCTCTGACTGCCAGTACCTAAAACACACACACACACACAAACGAACAAACTTTTGGGACACAGCAAAGGAAGGCAGTGCTGAGGGGGAAATTTATAGCCCTTAATGCGTACACTAAAAAAGAAAAGGGGAGTGGGTGTAGCTCAGTGGTTGAGTGCCTGCTTCCCACATAAAATGTCCCAGGTTCATTCCCTAGTACCTCCTAAAAAAAAAAAAAAAAAAAAAAGGTCAAGAAAAAAGAAGAAGAAAGAGCTAAAATTGACAATCTAACTGCACATGTAGAGGGACTAGACAAAGCTGAAGAAGAGAAATAGTAAATATCAAAGAAAAAATAAAATGAGAACAAAGAAAAAAATTGAATCAACAAAACCAAAAATTAGTTCTCTGAGATCAATAAAATTGAAAAAAAACTTAGCTAGAATGTTAATGAAAAAGAGAGAAAAGATGCAAATAAATAAAAGAAATGAGAGGGGGGACATTACCACTGACCCTGTAGAAATAAGAGAATTCATAAGAGGATACTATGAACAACTGTATAGGAAATGACAAATGCTTAGAAACAAACCACTTACACTGACCCTACAAGAAATAGAAGACCTTAACAAACCAACCAAAAGTGAAGAGATTGAAACAGTCATCAAAAACCTCCCAAAGGTGAAAAGCCTGGGACCAGGTGACTTCACAGGTGAATTTTACCAATCATTCAAAGACAATCTAATACCAATCTTGCTCAAGCTCTTCCAAAATATTGAACAAGAAAGAACACTATCAAACTCATTCTATGAATCTAACGAATCTATCACCCTAATACCAAAACCAGATAAACATACTGAAAAAAAATTTTTCTTCAGACCAATATCTCTAAAGAATATAGATGCAAAACCCCTCAACAAATTATTTGCAAACAGAATCCAAAAGCACATTAAAAGAATTATACACCATGATCAAGTGGACTTTATCCCAGGTATGCAAGGATGGTTCAACACAAAATCAATTAGTGTGATAAACCACTTTGATAAAATGAAGAGGGAAAATCACACAATCCTTTCAGTTGATGCAGAAAATGCATCTGACAAACTACAGCACCCTTTCTTGATCAAAACACTCGAAAAGATAGGAATAGAAGGAAGATTTCTCAACACAGTAAAATGCATATATGAAAAACTTAATAGCATTGTATTCAATGATGAAAGACAGAAAGCTTCCACACTTAAATCAGGAACAAGACAAGGATGCCCACTGTCAACACTGTTATTCAATATTGTGCTAGAAGTTCTAGCTCGAGCAATTAGGCTAGATACATAACAGGTGCCCAAATAGGAAAGGAAGAAGTAAAATTTATACTATTCATTGATGATATGATCCTATATCTAGAATCTCCTTGAAATTCCAAAATAAAGCTTCTAGAAGTAATAGACAATTTCAGCAAAGTGGCAGGATACAAGATTAATACGCAAAAATCAATAGCATTTCTGTACATTACTAATGTGCAATCTAAGGAGGAAATCAGGGGGAAAAAATCTGTAATAGCAACGAAAACAATAAAATATTTGGGAATGAACTTAACCAGGATATTTAGGGCTTGTATTCAGAAACTACAAAACATTGCTAAATGAAACTAAGAAGACTTAAATAAATGGAAAGATTTCCATGTTCATGGATTGGAGGACTAAATATTGTTAAGATGTCAATTCTACCCAACTGATTTACAATTCAATGCAATCCCAATAAAAGTCCCAACAACCTTTTTTACAGAAGCAGAAACACTGATTATCAAATTCATTTGCAAGGGCAAGGGGCCCCAAATAGCCAAAAAGATCTTAAAAAAGAATGAAGTTGGAGGGCTCTCACTTCTGGACTTTAAAGCACATTACCTAGCTACAGTGATTAAAAACAGCATGATACTGACATAAAGACAGATACATAGACCAATGGAACCAAACCAAGAACTCAGAAGGAGACCCTCACATCTACTGTGAAGTGATTTTATTTTAAGTTTTATTTTATTTCTCCCCACCCTTTCATTTTTTACACTTGCTGTGTTTGTTCTTTGTCTTTTTTTTTTAGAAAGCACCATGTGGGAGGGAGTTGCCTAATCATTTGAGCCACCTCCACTCCCTGTTTTGTTGTGTCTCTCATTATGTTTCCCTCCATGTGTCTCTTGTCGCATCATCTTGTGTCAGTTCACTGCACCAGCCCATTGCGTCAGCTCGACATCCCACTCATTCTCTCTGGGAGGCACTGGAAACTGAACCCAGGACCTCCCACATAGTAGATGGGAATCCAATTACTTGAGCCACATCCACTTCCCCATCAATTGATTTTTACAAGTTGGCCATGCACTCCCAACTGAACCAAAAAAGTCTATTCAACAGATGGTGCTGGGAGATCCAGATATCCATATCCCATAGTAAGAGGACCCCTATCTAACACCTTATACAAAAGTAACTCAAAATGGATCAAAGACCTAAATATAAAAGTATAAACCATAAAACTCCTAGAAGAAAAGGTAGGAAAACATCTTCAAGATCTTGTAGTGGGCACTAGTTTTTTAAACCTTACACCCAAAGCACAAGCAACAAAAGAAAAAACAAGATAAATGGGACCTCCTCAAAATTAAGCACTTTGCATCTCAAAGGACTTTGTCAAAAGGGTGAAAAGGCAGCCAACTCAATGGGAGAAAATATTTGGCAATCACGTATCTGATAAGGGTTTAACATCCATGATATACAAAGAGATTATACAACTCAACAATAAAAAGACAAACTAGGGAAGCAGACTTTTCTCAATGGTTAGAGCATCTGCCTACCACATGGGCGGACCACAGTTCAAACCCAGGGCCTCTTTGACCCATGTGGAGCTGACCTACATGCAGTGCTGATGTACGCAAAGAGTGCCATGCCACACAGGGGTGTCCCCTGCATAGAGGAGCCCCACGCAAAAGGAGTGCACCCAGTAAGGAGAGCTGCCCAACGCGAAAGAAAGTTCAGCCTGCCCAGGAGTGGCGCCACACACACGGAGAGCTGACCCAGCAAGATGACGCAACAAAAAAGAGACATAGATTCCCGGTGCCACTGACAAGAATAGAAGCAGACAGAGAACACACAGTGAATAGACACAGGGAACAGACAACTGGGGCAGGGAGAAGGGGAGAGAGATAAATAAAAATAAATCTTAAAAAAAAAAAAAAGACAAACTACCTGCATTAATCAGCCAAAGGGGTGCTGATGCAAAATACCAGAAATTGGTTGGTTTTTATAAAGGGTATTTATTTGGGGTAGGAGCTTACAGGTACCAGGCCATAAAGCATAAGTTACTTCCCTCACCAAAGTCTATTTTCATGTGTTGGAGAAAAATGGCTGCCAACGTCTGCCAGGGTTCAGGCTTCTTGGGTTCCTCTGGGCTCAGGTCCTCTGTTTTCTCCACAAGTCAGCTGTAGACTATCAGGCAAACAGTTCTGTCTCTCTTCCCTGGGCTCCAGCTTAAGACTTCAGCATTAAACTCCAGCATCAAAACTCCAACATTATAAGCCCTCATCTCTGTCCTTTGCTGTGAGTCCCTGCCCTTTATCTGTAGTCAAGTAATCAGTCCAATATAATCTCATATGCCCAGAGGAAAAGATCCGTTTACAAACATAATCCAATATTTCTTTTTGGAATTCATCAATAATATCAAACTGCTACACTACTCAATTAAAAAATGGGCCAAAGACTTGAAAAGACAATTGTCCTGGGAAGTGGACTTGGCCCAGTGGGTAGGGCGTCTGCCTACCACATGGGAGGTCCGCAGTTCAAATCCTGGGCCTCCTTGACCCGTGTGGAGCTGGCCCATGTGCAGTACTGATGCAAGGAGTGCCCTGCCATGCAGGGGTGTCCCCGTGTAGGGGAGGCCTGTGTGCAAAGAGTGCACCCTGTAAGGAGAGTTGCCCAGCGCAAAAGAAAGTGCAGCCTGCCCAAGAATGGTGCAGCACACACAGAGAGCTGACACAACAAGATGACACAACAAAAAGAAACACAGATTCCCAGTGCCGCTGATAAGGATAGAAGCAGTCACAGAAGAACACACAGTGAATAGACACAAAGTAGACAATGGGGGGGAGGGGGTAGAAATTTTTTTAAAAAGACAATTGTCCAAAAAAGAAAGAAAAATGGTCAGAAAACACATGGAAAAACGTTCAACATCACTAGCAATTAGGGAAATGCAAATCAAAACTACAATGAAATATAATTTCAAACATATTAGACTGCCCACTTTTAAAATTTTGGAAAACTGTAAATGTTGGAGAGGATGTGGAGAGATAAAAATGCTTATTCACTATTGGTGGGAATGTAGAATGGTACAGCCACTGTGGAGGACTGTTTGGCAGTCCCTCGGTAAGTTGAATATTGACTTGCCATGTGACCCAGACATTCTGTTACTAGATATATATCCAGAAGAACTGAAAGCAAAGAACTGAATAGAGATCTGCACACCAATGTTCATAGCAGCATTATTTACAATTGCCAAAAGTTGGAAACCAACCTAGGTATCCATCAAATGAAGAATGAATAAACAAATTGTGCTGTATACACACAATGGAATATTATGCAGTGGTAAGAAGAAATGAAGTCATGACGCATATGACAACATGGATGAACTTGGAAAACATCTTGAGTGAAGCAAGCAAGACACAAAGATCAAATACTATGTAATTATGCAGTTATGAACTAAATATATTGGATAATGTCATGGAGTCAATAATTAGAATATAGGTCACCAGAAAATAGAATGAGAGTAGAGAATGGAAAGCTGATGGTTAATCTGTGCAGAATTGGTAAAAAGGTTGTTTGTAAATATTTGGAAATGATTAGAAATGGTGAAAGCATATCATGGTGTTTGTGACTAGCAGTCCTATTTATGGGTATGACAGTGGTTGAAAAGGAAAAGTCTAAGGTCATGTATTACTAGAAGGAAAGCTAAGAACTGTAGTATGATACTTTACACAAATATGAGTTTTATTGCATAGATAAGACTTTTTATAAAATATAAATACAAATATACTAGAAAGAAGGAAAAAGAATAGCAGCTATGTACACAAGGGGAAGCATAGACAAATTGAGAGGTGATGAGTTTCGTGTTTGTTTTTTATTGTTGTAATAATGAAAGTGCTCTAAGAACAATTTAAGTGATTAATGCACAAATATGTGATTACACCAAATACCTTTGATTATACACTTTAGAGGGATTTATGCTTTATCAATATGCACCAATAAAATTGATTTGTTTTTTAAAAAGAGGATGACTATAAAGTAAAGATATGACTTTTTAGCAACTTCTCTCATTCTAATGTATAAAACTAAGCCTTCATTTTGATGAACTATTGGATGACTTTTAAGAAAAACAAAATTTTAGACTAAAAAGGACTAAACAGCAATGGGTAGAGATCCACACAATAACCTAAAGATTATCCAATTCCCATCCTGGGGAGTTCTGCCACATTCTCTAATGGGACAGCAAGAATCCCCCATGTACAGAGGTAGTGACTAATGAAGGAGGATGGACCATTGAGGGGCCCTTGATACTGATGACTATACTTATGAACCTTTTCTTTTGAAATTGAAACCTAGTATTATAGGGTGCCTAAGAGTTACCTCCTGAGAGCCTCCTTGTTCAAATGTGGCCTCTCTCTAAGCCAAACTAAGCCTCCTGGCATGGGGCATGAGTCCCAGGCATAAGCTTCCCTGGCACCAAGGGATTACTACCAAGCACCAACTAGCAATGCAACTGGAAAAAGACCTTGACCAAAAGGGGGGAAAAGCATAAAGACAAATAAGTTTATATGTTTAAGAGACTTCAAAGTGAGTCTGGAGGTGATTCCAGAGATTACATTTATGCATGTCTCAGCAGGACCTCATTGACTGCCATAGTAAATTTTGCCTCAAATAGCAGTGTTCCTGAGGGCTCTGGAGACTCCAGTCACCATAGACAGGGCTGACAGCTCAGAAGTTTGGTGCCCTGCCAGTGGGCCCTACTTTGGAATTTATGCTCCCCAGTGTGACAAAATTGGACTCAGTTGTGGTTTCCCAACACATGGATCTCCCACCCCTTATATTTGAACCTATAATTAGTACTAGAGTTGACAGTTTTATGTCCAAGAGACTTAAATTTTTGGGTTTTCCATGTGTTAGTTGGACCCTATCGCAACAGAATTTCAACACCTACTCTCCAGTTCATTGGACTCACCCAGGACAACTAACAAGGAGATTATGATGGATAGCAACTATCCCAGAAAGAAAATCTACAACTGCAAGCAAGATAATCCCATCCATTTCCCCATGGGATCTAAGACCCCTCTCAATTAGAAGCAAAGTGGGCATCACCATCCCAGAATCCTCAGGACTGGTGAATGAATGAATGACTAGAGTAGACTTACTGTAGACTTATAGTTATTCTAGCAATGGATGAGCTTTTATCAATGATGTGGAGGCAGTGGCCACCAGAGGTTCTGAGGAGAGGGAGAGGGGAAAAGTAGGTGTAATATTTGGCATTCTTGGGACATTGGAATTGTCCTGAATGATACTGCAATGGCAGATACAAGCCATTATATATCTTGTCATAACTTACAAAATTGTGCAAGAGAGGGTTTAAACTATAATGTAAACTATAATCCACACTTAGTGGCAATGCTCCAATATGTGTCCATCAATTGTAACAAATGTGTACCACACTAATGAAGGATGTTGTTAATGTGGGAATGTGTGGGAGTGGTCAGAAATGGGGCATGTGGAAATCCCTACATTTTTTATGTAACATGTATGTAGTCTAAGTATATATATATTTTTTAAATTAAGTGATACAGTGATCATCAAAAAAAAAGAAGGATTAAGCATAGGGCAAAATATGTAATGCCTTATCTGACTCTATGTGACTGTGATATTTACCCTTAACAATTGGTATTTATGCTCATATTTTTTTTAGAGTGCAAACAGGTTGGCCAGATAGAATAATTAGAACAAGTGGGTAAGGTAGGCTCTACATTCAAAATTTTTATATTCAAAAGTTTTAGAGTTACCACCTTAACCATTTGATCAAATTTAGCCTCATAATGCCAATATGTGTGGACTGATGTATGGCATTAGGAAAAAATTTATATCATTTATGAAATTTCTTGCCAAAATTGTTTAACCCAAACTTAATCTTGTCTCTCCATTTAATTTTCACATAGATGGCAGAATAAATAAAATTCAATGACACCATCAGGAAACAAGCACAACAATAAAAATTGTGTAACATCCTAGAAAACAACTCTATAGACTCTAAAAGGAAAACATCAATGTCATAAAATAAAATTAAAAAAAAGAAAATGATGGGGAATTAAACTAAATCAAGCAATTGCAATAGCTGAACCTAGAGCTGACTCTAGTTGGGAAATAGCTATTAAAGTCAATCTTGGGACAACTGGGAAATTTTGAACATCCATTACATGACAGATATTTTTAGTCAGTATGTTTATTTTATGGTTATGTTGGAAGTTACTTAACAGGAAGATCAAGCAAATACAGCAAATTATTAGCTTTTAAACTTGGTGATGGGGGAAAGAAGGTAAATACATGTTTGTTATACTTTTTCAACTTTCCTATATATTTGAAAATTTTTATTGTGAAAAGTTGATGAAATTTTATGGACAATTTTCTCCTTGTTATGCTTTTCACAAATTTCTAATTTCATTTTTTTACCCCCTGGGATGGCTCCCTCGTCTGCTTTTTATCTGCTCATAGTTTTTGCTTGTTGTCCTCCCTTGTGGGAGGCAGGAGCCCAACTGCCTGAGCCACATCTACTCCCACCAGTAAATTTTTAATTGTGACAAGAGGATGTGAATTATGGGATACATTATTTGGAATTTATTAGCAAAAAACTGCTTCACACCCTTTTCTATTTTTTCAACAGCTAGTTATATTCTTGATATGTATTTACAGTCACTAATTCCAAAGTATTTATTCCAGCATTTTTTTAAACATTTTTAAAAATTTTTACTTATCTCCCCTTCCCCCCCCCCAACCCCCCTATTGTCTGCTCTCTCTGTCCATTCACTGTGTGTTCTTCTGTAACTGCTTCTATCCTTATCAGCAGCACCAGGAATCTGTGTTTCTTTTTGTTGCATTTCTTTTTGTTGCATCATCTTGTATCAGCTCTCCATGTGTGAAGTGCCATTCTTGGGCAGGCTGCACTTTCTTTCATGCTGGGCGGCTCTCCGTATGGGGCGCACTCCTTGTGTGGGGCTCCCCTATGCAGGGGACACCCCTGCATGGCAGGGCACTCCTTGCACGCATCAGCACTGCGCATGGGCCAGCTGCACACGGGTCAAGGAGGCCCGGGGTTTGAACCCCAGACCTCCCATGTGGTAGGCGGATGCCCTATCCATTGGGCCAAGTCCACTTCCCCCAGCATTAATTTTCTAAGGCAATTTAAGGAATTAGCTCTGAATGAAGCATTCTCACATGTGACAGGACTAGGCCCCATCCCTAGCCCCCATAACAGCCAAAACTTGCAGAAGCTGCAAGTTTATTATTAACCTGCCCCATTGTGGAAATGTGATCAGCCATTTACTCACAAGAAGCCACATTCTGTGATATAGAACAGCCCCCCATCCTGAGCCTGTGTCCAGATACAGTTCATTTCCTCACAATAATAGACAAAGAATCCACATGATCCTACCAACCCTTCCAGCACCCCTAGAATTCTCTGCCCCTAGCCCACCACCCCCTTAGCCATCCCTATAGGCCCTCAGGTCTTACCTAAGCCTGAACCCACTTCCACTAACCAAGCATATTCCTGGCTATCGATGCGTATATAAATTCATGACTCCCTCTGCTGGGGGTGGGCTGAAGTTTTTATCTTCAGTTCCCTTGCTGTTGGATTTTCTCAGTAAATCCTTGCCTACAATCGCTGGTCTCCATGTCCCAATTGTCTGACTCTGACATCTAACATTTGGTGCCAAAACCCAGGATCCAGGAAGAGGAGACCCTGCCACTATACTTTGCAACCTGGGAAGCAGTGAGCAGTGGCAGCTTACTCAGGCTTACTCCCAGATCTGGCTGGCGAGCTTGTTGCCTGACCTTGGAAAGAGGAAGCAATGGGCAGCAGCAGCTGGCCTGGGCTTACTCTTCGATCCTGATCATGCAACTCTGAGTCCGATCCTCCTTACACCCTCTCCCAGAACTCCCCAGAGTGAACCCCACAGACACTTGGGATTGTGTTGAGACTGGCAGATTGGTGAGAAACCTACCCTTGTTGCTGTTGTAGCTCCACCCAACACTGGACTCTGATTACCAGCTGGGTGAGTTAAGGGAATTTTCCTCTGGATGATCCTGTTCTTCCTCCCATTGTTTTAGACAACTTTGCAAATCCTAGCTAGGTCAGTGATCCTCTCTGTTTTGGGGGACCATGGAAGGTGCCTGACCTGTGTCCCCAGAAGTCCCTCAGGATTCAGAGATGTCTGGTCCTGGGTGTGGACTTCCTGCTGATAAGGTTCTCTGACTAACTAGAGGATGCCTGACTTGCTCAGTTAACCTTTGAGAGTCCCTGACCTTATCCCAGCTTCCAAAAATGGGACACACTCCTTTGGCTCCTCCAAAAACTACACCATTGGGCCACCTTCTTCAGAACCTTAAAACCTTATATCCTGAAGGAGATATCAGACCCAAGAAACTTATCTATTACTCTACTACAATTTGGCCTCAGTACAGATTAGAACATGAAAGTCAATGGCTGGAACATCCTTAGATATCTGGAAAACTTTATCCAACAAAATGGCAAGTGGCTAGAGGTTCCTTACATTCAGGCCTTCCAATTTCTCCAAAATCATCTGTAGCAGTTTGATATTATTGATGAATTCCAAAAAGAAGTATTGGATTATGTTTGTAAACTGATCTTTTCCTCTGCACATATTAGATTATATCATATTCATAGGTTTATTTGATTAAGTAATTATGTAAAGCCACATGACCCCACCAAGTTCCCCTTGGTGGGTAGGGACTCACAGATAAACGGCACGGTAAAAGAGTTGGAGGGTTTTTGTTTTTCGAGTTTTGATGTTGGAGTTTGATGCTGAAGCCTTAAGCTGGAGCCCCAGGATGTAAGCTCACAGAGGAAACAGAAGCAAGCCCCAGGAAGAGAGGAACCCAGGAAGCCTGAACCCTCACAGATGTCAGCAGCCATCTTGCTCCAACACATGAAAATAGTGTTTGGTGAGGGAAGTAGTTTATGCTTTATGGCCTGGTTTCTGTAAGCTCCTACCCCAAATAAATACCCTTTATAAAAACCAACCAATTCTGACAATTTGCATTAGCACCCCTTTGGCTGACTTAATATATCATCCTTCCCTCAGTCAGTCATGTTTCTCTTACAAATCCTATTACTCAATCAGAAACCTTCTCATAAGACACCCCCACCTAAAAACTCTTCCAATTTTGATCCATCCGAACACAGTCCCCATCCTCCATATCATCCACCAGTGTCCCCTTCTAAGCCTCTGACCTCACTGACTCAGGCTGTCTGCCTCCATCCCTTCTCTGCTTCTACCTCCTTTTCTCTGCCTCATACTCATTCCTGTGGAATGCCTCCCTCCACCCCACAAGCTGAACCACCCTCAGCCCCCCTACTTCCCCTTATGAAAGTAGGGGGAACTGAAGGAATCATCCAAATATATGTTCCTTTCTCTCTCAGAGCTTAGTCAGATAAAAATGATTATGCTCCTTCTCAGAAAATGCTGCTACATACATTAAAGAATTCCAACACCTCATTCACTCCTATGATCTCACGTATCAGGATGTCTGTCATAATAACTCCTTCCTCCACTCCCAAGGGAAAAAAAGCCACATTTGGGCTGCAGCCACTACCTTTGCCCATTCCCTATACACAGAACCCTCATCAATATGCCCCTGGCACTGACGCAGTTCCTGCAGCCTCCCCTCCTTGGGAACATCTGACAGGCTCTAGAGATTTAAATTGCATGGCACACTTTCTAACTTGCATAATAGAAGGCATGAAAAAGGCAGCCCTCGGGAAACGGACTTTGGCCCAGTGGTTAGGGCGTCCGTCTACCATATGGGAGGTCCGCGGTTCAAGCCCCGGGCCTCCTTGACCCGTGTGGAGCTGGCCGTGCGCAGCGCTGATGCGCGCAAGGAGTGCCGTGCCACGCAAGGGTGTCCCCTGCGCGGGGCTCCCACGCGCAAGGAGTGCGCCCGTGAGGAAAGCCGCCCAGCGTGAAAAGAAAGAGCAGCCTGCCCAGGAATGGCGCCGCCCACACTTCCCGTGCGGCTGACAACAACAGAAGCGGACAAAGAAACAAGACGCAGCAAATAGACACCAAGAACAGACAACCAGGGGAGGGAGGGAAATTAAATAAATAAATAAATCTTTAAAAAAAAAAAAAAGAAAAGAAAAAGGCAGCCCTCAAAGCAGTGAATTATCACAAAATCGAAGAAATTTCCCAAAAACCAGATGAAAACCCTGCTACCTTTATGAACAGATTAACTGAATCACCCCTCAAATAAACTAATTTAGATCTGGATTCTAAATCTGGATGACTATACTTACATACCCACTTTATCACTCAGGCATACCCAAATATCAGGAAAAAACTGCAGAAATAGAGGAGGGCCCTCAAACCCCTCAGAAAGACCTAATTAAAGCAGCCTTCAAGGTCTTTAACAATAGAAGAAAGCCAAGTTAGAGCAACACAAAGGAGATCAATCTAAAGTCTCTCTCCTTGCTGCTGCCCTCAGTCGATTCCTGTGGCCGCCACCCAGACCCTGCTTTAAATGTGGGAAGGAAGGACACTGGACACATACATGCGCCAATCCAAGACACCCACTGGGGCCTTGTCTGATGTGCTGACGTAAAGGCCATTGGAAGTTGGATTGTCCCGAAAACCCAGTTTCCAGGAAAGTCCCTCCAACACTCTTACCAGACTAGAACCTAAATCATCTTCCCTTCCTGACATACTTGGAATAACAACAGAAACTGATGGGTCCTGGGATCGGAGAGGCCCGGCATCTCCATCAGTAAGTCTGAACCAAGGGTTATCAAGGTTGGAGGTAAGCCAATCTCTTTTTTAATTGACACAGAGGTGCTTTCAGAACATTCAGGATCTTTAACATCTTTCTCAATCTCTATTGTGGGGGTTGACCGTATTCCTTCCTCTCCCTAATTACACAACCCCTTCCTCTCACTATAGAAAATCACACATTCTAGTTACAATTTCTAGTTAGACCATCATGCCCCTCCCCACTCTTAGGATGAGACATTCTATCCAAGCCATTCCTCTATCTCCTTTGCACTTCCCTTCCGCCAAGCTACTTCCTTCTCCTTCTGTCCCCAGCCCCAGCCTTAACTCCTACTTCCCCTCCTACCAACATTCCTCCTATCTTACAACAGGAAATAAACCCCCAAGTCTGGAACACTGACTCTCCCTCAATAGCTTCACACCTCTCACCATAAAAATCACCCTAAAAGACAGCTCTTCTTTCATCAACATTCCCCAATATCCTCTCTCCTTCAGTAGCAAGCATGGACTTAAGCCCACCATTGACAAACTTTGTGCTGCAGGGCTGTTTCACCCCACCACCTCTCCACTCAATATACTTATCCTAGCTGTTAAAAAACCTAATGACAGTTATCGCCTAGTACCAGACCTAAGAGCTATCAACCATGCAACCCAGCTTATAGTCCCCTTAGTCCCCAATCCCAACAGCCTCTTATCACATATCCTTCCCCAAACCACACATTACACAGTAAGAGACCTCAAAGTTGTCTTTTATCACAATCCCCCGGATGAAGACTCTCAAAACATCTTTGCTTTTACATGGACAGACCCAGATGACCCCTAAACCCTATACAACTAACTTGGACCATTCTTCCTCAGGGCTACAGAGATAGCCCCCATATATCTGGGCAAGCATATATCAAGACCTCTCTACTCTAAACCTCCCCTCCAGTACTCTTCTCTAGTACATGGATGATCTTCTACTCTGCAGTCCCTCCTTATCCATTTCTATCTCTAATACTGTTACCTTACTCAATTTCCTTGGAGAAAAAGGTTATCAGGTATCTCCCAATAAAGGACAGTTTTCAAAACAGAAGTCACTTACCTAGGACTCTTACTGTCCCCCACCCGTAAATATATTACAACAGAACAAATTCAACTCATCCAAAATTACACCCTACCTGAAACTAAAACTGTCCTCTTACCTTCTCTTGGTTTTGTTAACTTCTTTAGGCTCTGGGTTCCTAATTTTGGAGCTATATCCAAACCCCTTTGCCAAGCTGCCTCTGGAAACCTTCATGAACCCCTAGAAAACCCTCAAGCCCTCTCCAGTCCTTTTAACCAACTCAAACAAGCTCTGTTAATGGCTCCTGCCTTAGCCCTCCCCAATCCCTCCAAACCTTTTCCTTTTTACCTAGATACCCGGTAGGGCTATGCAGTAGGACTCCTAACACAATCACAAGGACCAGATGACCACATCATTGCTTACTTCTCAAAACAATTAGATTCTGTCACTCTGGGTTGGCCTGCTTGTCTTAAAACCCTTGCCACTGCAACCCTCCTCATTCAGGAAAGCTTTAAATTAGCTCCTATCTTGCGTCTTGATGTTTTTTCCTCTCATTCCCTTTCTCCCCTTCTCACACACTGGGCTATAGCATCCATCTTGTCTACTCAGTTACAAACTCCCCATGCTACTCTATTAAAAATCCTGATGTCTTCCTACACCGATGTTTGTCTCTTAACCCTGCCACTCTACTTCCTACCAAAGCCTCCCCTTCAGACTCCCATAACTGCCACAAGGTTTTGGATCTTTTCCTGCAACCACTTCCTAATATCTCTGATAACCCACTCCCCAACCCAGACCACACTCGGTTCATAGACAGTAGTTCCATAAAAACTAATGACACCACCCAGGCAGGATATGCTATAGTCACCCTGACTGACATGATTGAATCTGGCCCCCTTACCCCAGGAACTACCTGAACTTATAGCCCTCACTAGAGCCCTGATTAGAGGCAAAGGCCAAACTCTCAACATTTATACAGATTCCAAATATTCTTACCACATTATACATTCATATGCCCCTTTTTGGAAAGAAAGGGGTTTCCTGACTTCTAATGTTTCCTCAATTGTAAATTCAGGCTTCTTTACTTCCCATACATGCAGCCATCCTTCACTGCAAAGGGCATCAAAAATCACAAACCCCAATAGTCAGAGGAAACCACAAAGCTGACATTGAAGTGAAAACTCAAGCAATGAACACTTACCCACCACCACACCCAGTCACTACCCCTATTCTTTCAGCCCTTCCTATTCCAGATCCCCTCTATTCTACTGATGAAGCCTCTCAATATTCACAAAAAGGGGCAGTTCAAGTAGAAGTTGGTTTGTTAAAGATGGCAAAATCTTATTACCTGAATCTGAAGCATATAACATTTTCACTACTCTGCATAACAAATATCATGTCAGAAGTAAACCATTCTCTTATCCAACTCCTTAACTTATATTCACCTCTCAAAAACACAGAGAAAATTACCAAAAATTGTACAATTTGTCAACAAACCAACATACAAGGTGCGACGGTTTGCTCGGTCGGTAGAGGTGGGGTCTGGCTGCGGACGAGGGGTCGGTCCAGCTCTGGACAAGGGGGCGGTCCCGCTTGGGACGAGGGGTCGGTCCGGCAGCAGACGAAGGGTCGGTCTCACAGGGGTTGCGCGGTTCGGCTGACGGGGTCACCCAGCGAAGCCGGCGACGAAGGGGTCGCCCGGAGAAGCAGGCGACAAACTGGGGACAAGGGAGGCCAGGCCCTTGTCGGGGGTTCTCAGGACTGGAGGGCGCATGGCAGAAGAACTACCGCGGAGACAAGGTAAACACGCAGGTCCAACTTTATTGAGGGAGAGGCAACAGTTTTATAGGGGCTGGGGAAGGCTGATTGGTCGAAGCCACGCCCAGTTCTGATTGGTTGTCGGAGAAAGGTCAGTGGGAGGTACTGGATGGGGGAGGGGTGGTGATTAGGGATTGGCTGTTGCTGTTGCTGGGGGAAGTGGCAGGGTTTAGTGATTGGTGGCTGCTGTTGCTGGGGGAAGTGGCAGGGTTTAGGGATTAGTGGCTGCTGTTGCTGGGGTGGAGGGCAGACTTGAGTTTCCTGCCCATGCCTGGCTGTTGCTGCTGTCGGGGGGAGGGAAAAGGGCAGACTGGAATTTTCCACCTTGCGCCTGCGCAGGGAGAAAGAAGGCATCATGTGGCGCTATCTGGGAGGAGGGGCGGCCACGGAGGCATGGCTGCCGAGAAGGGGAGACCCGAGGGCACTCTGCGCCCATGCCGAGCTTCCTTCAGGGGTGGCGGTGGGCCCGACCAACCACCCTATTATGGGGGCAGCGGTTTGGAATAGGCCTACCACGGCCGCCGCCCCCCACCAGGTCAGCAAACCACACTTCAGCCCGAGGGGCGACCGCAACAAGGAATCCACCACCCCTTACCCTTTAAAGCACACCAGTACAGAGGATCAGCCCCAGGACAAGATTGGCAAATAGACTTCACTCACATGCCCCCAGTAAAAAAGATTAAATGTCTCCTAGTGTTGGTAGACACCTTCTTAAGATGGGTTGGAGCTTTTCCTACAACATCAGAATGTGCTGATGCTGTTGTTCAGATATTATTAAATGACATCATCCCAAGATTTGGACTTCCCACTTCATTACCGTCAGATAATGGGCCCTCTTTTGTTGCACAAATCACACAAGGGATCACCACAAGTTTAGGAATACAGTGGAAACTGCATATTCCTTACAGACTACAGTCATCAGGAAAAGTAGAGAGAATGAACAGGTTAATTAAACAACATTTAACTAAATTAACCATGCAAGTACAAATCCCTCGGACCAAGTTACTACCCCTAGCCCTATTAAAAATCCACACAGTGCCCCAAAAAAACACATTTTTGGAGCCCTTTCAAAATAATGTATGGACCGCCTTTTCTACTTTCAAATGTTTCCCCTCAGCAGTCTGATTTTGACCAAGTCATCATTGAACTCACACAAACATGCTCCTTCCTGCAGCAACTAGCAGATTCTACTCTCCCAACACCAGAAAACCCAGTGCCCACTTTATCTGTAAGTCCTGGTAACTGGGTATCCATCAAAACACTACATCCCAAACCTCTAACTCCAGTGTGGACAGACCCCTTCCTTGTACTTTTAACAACACCAACTATAGAAAAACTTTTAAACCCTCCCTCCTGGGTACACTTTTCCAGGCTGAAACCAGCACCACCACTGCCAGATTCCTCCACCCTCAGCCCTGATGTTGCAAACCAGCCTGACCAACTGAACTCTTCAGATAAGTATTTCTGTGAACCCTTAGATGACCTGTGAGTAAAAATCCTTAAGGAATCCAAAACTCATGTCACACAATGCTGAAAACTTCTGTAGAATTCTGTCAGAACATCTTATTCACTTGGATGCTGCACAGATCGTTACCATTGACCAATATTTAGATATTATCTGGGATCTCTGGCTGCAGGGAGATTTTTCTGACTTCAAGCCTGAAGAAATCCTGCTTTTCTCTTTTTTCACTACTACCCTCCTTTTCCCTGAATTATGACTGTTGTAAACTTCTTTTTCATACACTGCCTCACTATAACCACACTACAAACCACTCCATACCATCCTCTAGCATATATTATCCAATCTATAAATTCAGTCACTAACCACTCCAGTTGCTGGATTTGTCCTGAACACACTCATACTAAAACCATCTCCCTATTAGTGTTCCCTCTTCGTCCTGAAACCCTAGTACATGTCCTCCCTCAATACACTGGTTTTGGAGGCTGCTGGGTTACTAGTCCCACTCCATCTTTACCTGTATATGAAGATACCCTCATTCTCTGACAGGTTTTAAACTATTCACAAAAGGAGGACAATTCACATTCTATTGGAATAATCACTACCCTCATGGATAAGCCCTTCTTATGCTTCAAACACACCTCATCCTGATCCTACGCAACTAACTCAGGACACATCTCTTCTCACTTTTGTAATCACACTATAATTTTCAATACAACCTCCTTAACTTGGCAAACTAACTCAAAGATCACTAGAAAACACTTCAATTCTGCAATAATATGGAATGACAGTGGTATTAATCAAACAGTACTACCTAAGTTTAGCAAAAAAAGACTATAGAGAAGACATCTTGTGTCTCAATAGCTCATTCCGAAAGAAAACTATTTGGAATTGGCATTCAAGTTGGACAACTACACAACTCTGTCCGGTCAAAAGGTAAACAGAATCCAAAAAACCTCTTTACCTTTCTATTCAGAAACCTTTTATGCCGAACCAATTTCATTGCCAGCCCATCCAAATCATATTATTCTCCACTGTGTGTCAATATGGTATATGGTGGTACCCAAATGTTCCAAGTTCCGGGTCGTCCCAATGCTTACTTTATCCCTTCTGGTCCCTCCACTGCTGGCAGGAACAGGATTGTCTTTTCTTTCTGGTAACTCAGCATACTTAGTTTTTGCAGTAGTCTGGGCAGGAACGTGTACCATTGTATCTATAACCCCTACTGCTACAATCCTACAACCATAAGACATGGCCACCTCCGGCTTAATCCCCAGTCTTGGCTCCTTCTTTGAAAGCTCCTTTTCCCCAAAACATGAACACAGAAAAAGACACTTTTTGGGTAATCCAGAGTTTGGTTACCATGCCCACAATAGCCCAATCCTAGAAAAACCCAGAATAGTGCATACTATCTTCCAGAGCCTTTTCTGGTTTGCTGGAATTCCTCTCCTAGAATGAGCTATTTTAAACATCACCTTACAATTACAGCTGTCCTGGAATGTCACAGTACAAAACTATCAATAATCCACAAATGGAAATCAATAGCCTACAAAACTATCAATAATCCACAAATGGAAATCAATAGCCTAGCCTCAGTAGTCATTCAAAATCAAAGAGCCCTTGACATTCTTTCTGCTGTAGCTGGAGGCACATGTGCTATTATTAATGAAACCTATTGCTCTACGTAAATAAAACTGGACAAGTAGAGGAAAACCTAGAAGTCCTAAAAAAAAGAAAAAAAAAAAACAACATTGAAATTATTCAGAGAGCAAGAGATGAAAATTATAGAAGCCAATCCTGGCTCTCCTCTTCCCTCTCATATTTTTCTTCACCTTTAATACCCCTAATAACCCCCACTAACAATTATTTTTCTCCTTCTCATGTGTGGCCCTTGTCTCCTACAGCTTCTCTCCCAATTCATCCACTGAGTTGTTCAAACCACCAAGAATATGTAAACGGGCCTTCCTGTAATGAGAACAACAATCAATAACCACTTCAGAATGCAAAACCCCACCACTGGGATGCACGAGAAGGAAATCCCCATCACCCCCTAACAGCAGGAAGCATCAGAATGAGTTGATGCCCCCTTTTCTCTACCCTTCACATGTGAGCCTTGCCATCCACTCCCAGACTTACTTTATTTTTTTATTATTATAATCAAAACCCAGGAATGATAGGACTAGGCCCCATCCCTAGCCCTTATAACAGCCACAACTTGTAGAAGCTGTTTTTATTAACCTACCTGTAGCAGTTTGATATTATTGATGAATTCCAAAGAGAAATATTGGAATATGTTTGTAATCTGATCTGTATCTGGGCATGATTGAGTTATGATTAGGGTGTTGAGTTCCCGCCCCTTGGGCAGTGGGAATTCACAGATAAAAGGCATGGCAAAGGATTGAGGTAAGGGTTTTCTGATGTTGGATTTTTGATGTTGGAGTTTGATGCTGAAGACTTAAGCTGGAGCCCTGGGAAGTAAGCTCCCAGAGGAAAGAGAAGCCAGCCCCAGGAAGAAAGGAACCTTGAACCCAGAGAAAAGCAAGCACCAGGAATGTAGGAACCCAGGAAGCCTGAACCCTCACAGATGTCAGCAGCCATCTTGCTCCAAATAGACTTTGGTGAGGGAAGTACCTTAGGTTTTATGGCCTGGTATCTGTAAGCTCCTACCCCCAAATAAACACCCTTTATTAAAACCAATTTCTGATATTTTGCATCAGCACCCCTTTGGCTAATATACTACCCCATTGTGAAAGAGTGACCAGCCATTTGCTCAGAAGGAGCCACATCCCATGACATAGAATAGCCCCCCATCCTGAGCCTAATGTTCAGATACAGTTCATTTCCTCACAAGAATAGACAAAGAAGCCACATGACCCCATCAACCCCTCTGACACCCCTAGAATTCACTGCCCCTGGCCCACCACCCCGTAGCCAACCCTATAGACCCTTGGGTCTTACCTAAGCCAAACCCACTCCCACTAAGCATATTCCTGCATATAGATGTACAGTATGAATTCATGACTGCCTCTGCCAGGGGTGGGCTGAAGTTTCTATCTTCAGTCCCCTTCCTGTTGGATTTTCTCAATATATCCTTGCCTGCAATCATTGGTCTCCACATCCTAATTGTCTCACTCTGACATCTAACAACATGTCCTATATATTCTCCTGGATTTTATTCAAAATCAACTATACGAAGTTGGAGATTTGAGACTTTTCTAAATTCATTACCAACATAGGGTAATTTTCTTCTTATAAAAATTCACTAATAGATGATCATCAGAACAACAGTAGATAATATTTATTTGGTACATACTGTGTGTTACCTAATCTTACAAGGGTTTATAGATATTAATCCTCATGAAAACACAATTAGGTAAGTATTATCACCATTTTACAAATAAGACAGAGAGCCAATAAGTATCTTGATGAATATCACACTTATAGTAAAGGAGTAGTTTGGAGATGATAGGTTAGGTACGTGCTGTGAATAAAGGCATTCCCTTAATTCCACAATTGAAACACTAAGAGATTTCTTCTTTAGTATAAATTTGCTGGCATTCAACAGGAGTTGATTGGTTTTGGAAGGTTTTTCTTATATTCAGTAGATTAAAATACACTTACAAGAAATTGTTTAGGCCAAATAAGTTGGAAGCATGACAAAAAAGCATTTCCTAAATATTTTCCCCAATACTAGTATTCTCATGTTCTATAATAAGAGGCATGAAAGAAAAGGCATTTTATATTAATTCAATAAGGTTATGAATTCTCAGATGTTGATAGAGATATGTATATTATATTGGGCTACATACTTATTTTAGTTTTCTAGGCTGCTCAAGCAATTACCATGAAATGGGTCAGGTTAAACAATGGGAATTTAATTGCTCACGATTTTGAAGCTAAAAGAAAGTTCAAAGGGAGGCACCATTAAGAGAATGCTTTCTTCCCAAAAACCAGCTAGCTGTTGGCAATAATTGGCTCCTCTGTCAATGTCGGCACCTCCTGGTCTCTCCCTTCTCTTCTGGGTTCTGTTGATGTCTAGCTTCTTGCTTTTGTGGTGTTTTGTTTTAAGCCTGAGTTTCATTCTGTTTATGCAGGATTCCAGTAATAGATTAAGATCCATCCTCCATCACACCTTAAGTGCAGTAATCTCATTATTGTAACCCTATTTATAATGGGTTCATACCCAGGAATGGATTAAATTTAAGAAAATGTTTTCCTGGGGCACATACAGCTTCAAACCACCACAATACATTTCTCATGTTTTTAGTGATATGGGCTGTGTGTGCGGGCTCTGTGTGTGTTCAAATTTACCTAATCTCCTGAAGGCCCTGGGTTCCAAGAAACTGAAACCTGATCTAACAAAGTTCTTTTTGTGCCAAAGGCACCACCTGCCCCTTTCCCCCAAGTTCTTTGCACAAAAGGGACCTAAAAACCCTGCTGGGTGCTCAGTCTTTGGACATAAGTCCACTGGGCCCAGCCAGCTGTTAATAAATCTTCCTCAGAGAATTCTTGCATCCTGGTCTTCAACACTGCGATCATCAACTTCTCTCTGCTGCCACAACATTTCTGTGGGCTCATCTGGGATCACTGTGAAGGCCAGAGACGGCAACATTTGGTTGCCCCTCTCAGACACCTCCAAGAAAGCCAGGAGTGCCCAGGCAAACCCCAGCCCAGGGCACCCCTGGACCCCTTTAGTCGAGAAAGAGGTTGTGGACTCTGCCAGAGCTCTCCTGGAAGAAACCAGAGGCACCAAAGAGACCCTGAGAATGAAACAAAAGCCCCACACACTGGATAAGTCCCCCAGGAGCATAGTGTAGGAAACACCTAACCGTAAATGTTAGAAGGGGAGCCTGATCAACTCCCAAGAGGACCCTAGTACTTCCAGGAAGTTTGGGGGGAAGCCATTTTCTCTAGGTCTGAAAAAGAAAAAAGGAGGGTGGTTGTGTGTGTATGATTGAGAAGAATGTGTGAGATGCCAAAAAATTTTTTTAATTAAAAAAACCCTGTTGTTTGGTTTTGGCTAATTGCAAGCTAGCATTTGGTTTACCTTCACTAAAGTAGTGAAGATTTGGCAGTGGTGAGAAAGATTTTGTGGGTTAAAGTCCCACTTCCTTGTCAGTATCCCAGTGTTTCCCACTGAGATGCATCCTGAAGAATTGGTCTAAATTTGGAAGATCTTGATTACAGAAAAATGGATTGGTTTTTGTGATAAATCTTGGTGTGAATATGAATTGAGCAATGGAGAAGTTTGGCCAGAAATAGGTCTTTAAATTTTAATGCTGGATTGCAATTGAGCTTGTTTTGTAGACAGCAAGGGTAGGCTAAGAGCCCTGTTAGAAGTTCCCCCTCACTAAGTTTGTAATAATTAACAAGCTGTAACTCAGTTCCCCCTGATATGCATTAAAGAAAGACAAACCCCCTCCCCCCACTTCCCCAAAGGTTGAACAAAGAGATCACCTGAAATGGGAGTAAAGAGAGATAAAAACCTTTACTTCCTGTAGATCAAAGGAGCCAAAAGGTTGTGAATTAATGCTGTGTGAGTCCCCTTAGCTCCATTCAAAAATCTTAAGAGCAATAAAAATAAAAAATGTGAAATGATGGAAAGCTTAGAAACAACCATATCAAAGGAGTAAAAATTATGAGTAAAAATTATGAGTCAAATTAATGAACTTTATGTTTCTGTCTGTGTGCTGTAACTCTTTTGTGTTTCTCCATTTGTTCAGTGTTAGTATATATATTTTCATACCTCTGAATGGTAATATTAAATTATGTAAAATGATTAAGTTTAGTCAGACTAAGACTCTGGGATGCCAGATCAGTCAACTAAAAAGGTGCTTCTTCATTCTTTCTAAAATAACATGCATGGCTTCTGGCATACCAGCAAACTCCCGATAAGAGTAACTTCTCATGAATCATAAAATTCTGCCTACTGCTGGTCCACATGGCCACAAAGCAGCCTCTGTATAAAACCCTGAATTCCAGTTAAACAAGCATTAAAAAAAGAATAAATAAATCTGAGGCCCAGAAACCCCATGTTGTGTCTCCTTAAAAAAGTGAGAAAATAAATCTCAAAGTTTCATTAATTTAAACTCAGTTGTGCCTATAAAAAGTGTGAGTAGTGATCAAGATAAAAAGAGCTCATAGGCCATCAATTAAAATCTAAGAGTTCCTAGAAATGCTAAAAGTATAGAATTTTATCTTTGGTTTTAATCTGTGCTTAACTCTGTGTTCTACTTTAAAATCTGCATAGAAAATCAAGTTTGGAGTTCACCTGTTAAAAATTGAATAACAGTAAAATGTAACCTAAAAATAAATTTTCAAATGTCAATACTGTCTTGCTAGTGAGTTTAACACATAAATCACAAGTGAAATTTATTTAATTGCTGAAAAAACAGAAACTTCACAAAGTTGTTACTAATAAAATTGTTTTAATTGCTTAGTTAATAAATAAAAGTGCCCAAATTGATTTCAAGTGAAAACTTTCTGGAAACTAAGAGTTAAGATCATTACATAAATGCCTTTATATATAAAACAACAGAAGAATAATAACTGAAATTATTACAATGGAGTAGATATAGCCTAGATTTCAGCTATTATAACAGTAATCTTAAACTAATTTACCTTTGTTTATGGCTACTTCAAATCTATCTTATGCTTGCTATAGTAATGGTAATTATAACTTAAACTTACCTTTAATTATGGTTATTTTGTAACTAGCTGCACCTAGCCCTTAAACTTCAACTATTGTAATGGTAATTATAAACTGCGTTTGCCTTTGATTATAGTTACTGCAGGTCTAGCCTCACCCCTTGCCTGTTTACAGTTTTTTCTTGACAACTTCTGCCACTATGGCTCAGGAAAAGCAAATTTGAGACATCCCTGTCTCCTGTCCTACTGGTATTAATAACCCTGCTTTCTCTCATGGATCCAAATGTGAACTAAATTACTACCTGGTAGAATTCTTGACCTTCAAGGTTGGACATCCACTCTTCCAGTCCAGCAGCCACTGGAGTCCTGTTATCTCCAAGGACTGGGAAGTAAAGGAAACCTCCTGCCCTGAGTGTCAAGGTTCCTAGCAATTCATAAGAGAAACCAGTTCTCCTGAGGCTTTACTAGCCTCAGTGAATATACTTATAGTCTTGCTCATCCAAAGTCTGCTAAAGTTAAAATAAAATATAAAGTTCTGAAGCAAAGGAAAATCATATTAAAGCACTGGGGACATTTTGGTTATAAGCCATTAATTAAAAAAACAAAATTCTTGTGCAAAACTGCATGGACAGGGAAGCAAACTTGGCCCAGTGGTTAGGGCATCCGTCTACCACATGAGAGGTCCATAGTCCAAACCCTGGGCCTCCTTGACCCATGTGCAGCTGGCCCATGTGCAATGCTGATGCACACAAGGAGTGCCGTCCCACGCAGGGGTGTCCCCACGTAGGGGAGCCCCATGCGCAAGGAATGTGCTCCGTAAGGAGAGCTGTCCAGCGTGAAAGAAAGTGCAGCCTACCCAAGAATGGCACCGCACACACAGAGAGCTTACACAACAAGATGACGCAACAAAAAGAAACACAGATTCCCGTGCTGCTGACAACAACAGAAGTAGACAAAGAAGAACATACGGCGAATAGACACAGAGAACAGACAATGGGGGAGGGAGAGAAATAAATAAATAAATAAATCTTTTTTAAAAAACTGCATGGACATAATGCAAATCAAAAAAGCCTTCATTACTCTCAAGTGAGCCCTCATAGACTCACCAAGCCTTAGCTTCTGGACCTCAGCAAACCGTTCTACCTCCCTTTATATAAAGCCACAAAGGGGGGAAACTGCAAATCCCTAGTCTGAGGAAGCCCACAAAGAAAAGCCCTCAAGGAAATCTTACAAATGTGGGTTTACAGTTGAACTTGTTTTGTTAAAAAAGAAAGTTTTAAGTAACTAAGTTGTTTTTCCATGTCAAACTATTCATGTCTGCCTCTTTGCTCAGTGTTTATCTTCATACGTAGGGATGATAATATAAAATTAACAAATAATTCTTAAAAGAGCTCTGTTCAAATTGTTAAAAATTAAATATGCAGTTTTATATGTGATGAATATTCCTAGAACTCAAATTAAGCTAAAAAGACAGAAAAGTCATATAAAAGTCTAAATATAGCAACTATTAAGAAAGGAAAAAGACTTTCCTAAGCTCTTTAACCTACCCAGCCCCCCCAGGACCTTCTTTTTATATGAGCTTTGAGGGGACAGGGCTAGGTGTAACAGATTAAAAGTCTTCTAAGCAGAAGGAATTAAGAATAAGTTTGTCCTTGTAAGCTCATGTTTAATGAAATTAAGCTAAAGAAAAATGTAGATCTGCTCTCTCTTAAATGCATAAAGTAAATTCCATTGGTTGCTAATTATAATCTAAGGTAAATTAAGCAGTCTAAAACTGAAACTTTTAAATGGCCAGTTCTAAAAAGCCATTATTAACTAAAAACCTAAATTAATATTAATGGCAAAAACTTCACAGCAGGGAAACCTGTCTGGAAGTCACTTCAATGTGCATATCCAAGTGTTAGTAATAAAGAGTTACTCTAATTCCATTGGGAATCTTCAGTTTTCATTTTAAAAATGAAAAAAAAAAGTTTTTTCTCTACTGCTTAACTAAGAATACCTGCTAATTAATGTCTTCATAGTAAAAGTGTAAAAGTAAGAAATTCAAAAAAATTAAGTTCATTTAATCTGGTAGACATTGCATTGAAAATGTTTAAAAGGTATATAAAATTCAAAAAATAAACTTCAGCACTGTCAAACTCTCTTGTGCATTCAAACCAGGCCTTCAATACACTGCAGGTTGCCTCTCCTTATGAGTTATTGGCTAAGTTGGTCGCTGATCCCTAAAACAATAAAAATATCTACTACATCTCTGGTTGTGCTCCTGAAGTGGATGGAAACTACACTGCAGTTTCAAACTCCTGCAGTAGCCAATGGTGGCTCAGTACAGCCAAATGTACAATGGATATTGCCTCCAGACTGGCTCTGTTTCATAGTGCCAAGTAGCACTATGCACCAGGCGGGTGGAATACTGGAAACTACTTTCTTAGTCTCTCTCTCTAGGTTCAATGGTACTGCAGCTTGCTCACTGTGTAAGAAACATACCAAGTGGAGCAATGATCACCAGAGTACTGTAAGTGGAACTTAAACACAATTGGCATTATGGCCTGCTCCCATGGAGAGATAACATGTAAAGTATTGCAAACATGAAACTTAAATCTATTAATTACAGCTCAAAGAAAAACTCATGCATTGAGTACTACATTAATTAGTATTAAGCACTGTACCTATATCCTATGTCTGATGATTATAGTAATATTTCTATTAAATAATATGCAAAAAAATTGAACATGTTAAAAAATCCTGATAAACTTCATTTTCTGAAGTTAATGAACATGTCTGTAAAATAAAGGAATAGCCATCTTGCCTGAAAGCAGTGAAGCCAACAGCCCTTTTAATTAAAAAAAAAATTTTTAAACACCAAATTAACCTGGGGCAACTTCTCACAATCTTCATTCCACACCAGGTGAAAGATGTGCTTGAGGCCAGGGTCACCAGTGGCTTACAGGTAGCCAGTTAATTAACACCAGGCTCAATTACCAGGAATTACTCAATTAAAGCCAAAAATGTAAAGAACTTTACTCTGTAGTTCTGATCACACCCACAGCTATTAAAGTTAAAAGAATGTCCAGCTTGGTGCACTAATCCTGAGTGAAGCCAGCTGCCAAAGAAAGTGCCAGTTCACCAGAAGCACCTGACGAAATGTATGAACGACAGTCACTGAATGGCCTGAAATACTTCTTCAGAAAAAAACACTAAGTAGTGTCTATGTCAAAGTCAGCTGTTCCTTCTAACTCTAGCCCAAATGCCTATCACTGAAGGGAAAACAAACCAAACATCCCTTTAAAAAACCTTATCTGTTTTAATCTGTAGCTTAACTGAAAATTAAAAATGCTTGGCAAATTATACCTAACTCCATTGTCTATTAAAATTTCTAGAGTTAACCAACAGCATAAAATAACTCAAGAAAAATTCTTCCCATCAGCTTTGGAAAAAATGTACCTTATTTATTTTTTAAAGATTTTTATTTTTTATTTATTTTTCTCCCCTTCCCCCCCACACCAAGTTGTCTGCTCTCTGTGTCCATTCGCTGTGTGTTCTTCTGTAACCACTTCTATCCTTATCAGCGGCACCAGAAAACTTTCTTTTTGTTGCATCATCTTGTTGTGTCAGCTCTCCGTGTGTGTGGTGCCATTCTTAGGTAGGCTGCACTTTCTTTTGCACTCGGTGGCTCTCCTTACAGGGTGCACTCCTTGCGCGTGGGGCTCCCCTACATGGAGGACACCCCTGCATGGCACGGCACTCCTTGTACACATCAGCACTGCGCATGGGCCAGCTCCACACAGGTCAAGGAGGCCCGGGGTTTGAACCGCGGACCTCCCATGTGGTAGGCAGATGCCCTATCCATTGGGCCAAGTCCGCTTCCCCCCAAAAAAAGTACCTTTATAAGTACCCAGCCTTTTCTATTTCTGTGGTCCAATGTCCTCTTAATGAAATCATTTTTCTCAAAATTCTAATTAAGGTTTTTTTAAATTTTTAAAAAAGATTTTTTAAAAATTTATTTCTCTCCCCTTCCCCCCTACCAAGTTGTCTGTCTCTGTGTCCATTTGCTGTGTATTCTTCTGTGACCACTTCTATCCTGATTTATCAGTGGCACCGGGAATCTGTGTTCTTTTTGTTGCATAATCTTGTTGTGTCAGCTATCCGTGTGGGCAGTGCCATTCTTGGGCAGGCTGCACTTTCTTTCATGCTGGTCAGCTCTCCTTACGGGGTGCACTCCTTGTGTGTGGGGCTCCCCTATGTGGGGGACACCCCTGCGTGGCAGGGCACTCCTTGCACACATCAGCACTGCGCATTGGCCAGCTGCACACGGGTCAAGGAGGCCCGGGGTTTGATCTACAGACCTCCCACGTGGTAGGTGGATGCCCTATCCGTTGGGCCAAGTCCGTTTTCCCTAATTAAGTTTTATTTCATCCAGAATCAACATCTTGTTAACCATATAAAAATTGGATCCAGCTTCACCCAGGATGCCAAATTCATCTTCCTCCAAATGAGATAAAATAGCAAGAGAAGTTTTACACCTTGTCAGGTAGCACCTACTGCCCCTGACCAGCAGGAAGTAGCTACTGAAGAAAAAGATCATCTCCCTTCAACACCTCTTTAAGATTAAAAGTGTAAACTCTCTGAAACAAATAAACAACAAAGCAGGCTAGTAAGACAGAAAATCAATAGATGGATCTGAAACCTGGCAAAGAGTTCACGTGAACATCAATAACCCCCAAAATAACTGCTGGAAAACCCTCCCCAAGATTCTGTGGCTCAGAGAAAGACTTCCTCCTGAAGCCAGGAAAAGCCCTGAACATTCTCCAAGGACTTAAGCAGTCAAAGCAGTGAGCCGCTGGAACTCTTCCCATACTAGGCACGTGCCTTAATAAATGATGCGGTAAAAACGCAGACAGCCACCCTCCTCATGACTCCAAAACTAGTGATGCCAAAGCTTAACAAGCAGGCATCAAAGGGGTGGATGATATGGGCTGTGTGGGCTGTGTGTGTGTGTGTGTGTGTGTCCAAGCTTACCTAATCTCCTGAAGGCCCCTGGGTCCCAAGAAACTGAAACCTATTCTAATGAAGAAAGTTCTTTTCGTACCAAAGGCACCACTTGAACCCCTGCCCCTAAGTTCTCTGCATAAAAAGGACCTAAAAATCCTGCCGGGCATTCAGTCTTTGGACATAAGTCCCTGGGCCCAGCTGGCTGTTAATAAATCTTTCTGCTCAGAGAATTTCTGCATCCTGGTCTTCAATACCACGATCACCAATGTTTCTCCGCTGCCACAACATTAGGATTTTTCACTTTTATGAATTCTCAGATGTTCAATAAGATGTGAACAAAATCTAAAGGCATTCCCACATCCTTTACATTCATAGGGCTTCTCCTTCATATACATTCACTGATGTTGATTAAATGTTGAACTCTAATGTCTTTCCACATCATTCCTCATATTCATAAGATTGGTTTCTCGCCATTTATGGGTTCTCTGATGATCTATAAGGATTGAATAATGAACCTCAAAGGCTTTTCCATGTTCCTTAAATTCACAGAATTTCTCCTTAGTGCGTATTTTTTATAAAAGATTTATTATTTATTTATTTATTTCCCCTTCCCCTGTCCCCCCAGTTGTCTGCTCTCTGTGTCCATTTGCTGTGTGTTCTTCTGTATCCACTTGTATTTTTGTCAGCAGCACCGGGAATCTGTGTCTCTTTGTTGCATCATCTTGCTGCATCAGCTCTCCATGTGTGCGGCATCACTCCTGGGCAGGCTGCAATTTTTTCATGTGGGGCAACTCTCCTTACGGGGCACACTCCTCGTGAGTCAGATCCCTTTCGCGAGGGACACCCCTGCATGGCACAGCACTCCTTGTACGCATCAGCACTGCATGTGGGCCAGCTTACCACACGGGTCAGGAGGCCCTGGGTTTGAACCCTGGACCTCCCATGTGGTAGGTGAATGCTCTATCCATTGAGCCAAATCTGCTTCCATTAGTGTGTATTTCTTGATGTTGATTTTAATTGTTGAACTCCATCTATAAGCCTTCCCACATTCCTTACATTCATAGTCTCTCTTTAGTATGCATTCTCTGATGATCATTTAAGTGTTGAACACCTTCTAAAGGCTTTCCCACATTCCTTACATTCATTGGGTTTCTCTTTGTTGTGCATTCTCTGATGTTGGTTAAGTGTTGAATTTTGTCTAAAGGCCTTCCCACATTCCTTACATTCATAGGGTTTCTCACCAGTATGAATTTTCTGGTATACAATAACGTGTGCATGCTGTATAAAGGCTTTCCCACATTCCTTACATTCACAAGATTTCTCACTAGTATGAATTTTATGTTGATTAATTTGTTCAGCAATCTAAAGGACTTTTCACATTCCTTACATTCATAGGGTTTTTCACCTGTATGAATTTTCTGGTGTACTCTAAAGTACCTGGAAAAACTAAAGTTCTTCCCACAGTCCTGACATTCATAGGGTTCTTCACCAGAATGAATATTCTAGTGTGCTTTAAGGTCTTCACCAAAACTAAAGGATTTCCCCACATTCTTTACATATATAGGGTTTCACACCACTATGAATTTTTAGGTTTCAGGTAAGTTGTTGATGTATTCTAAAGGCTTTCCCACATTCCTTACATTCATAGGGATTTTCACCAGTATGAATTTTCTGGTATTCCCTCACATACTTGCCAAAACTGAAAGTCTTCACACATTCCTTACATACATAGGGTTTTTCACCATTATGAATATTTTGTTGTACTCTAAGGTCTCTTCCAAAACTAAAAGCCCTCCCACATTCTAGACATTTAAAAGATGTCAGTCCATCATGAATTTTCAGATGTTGAGCAAGTTGTTCAGACAGTCTAAAGAACTTCCCATATTCCTTACCTGTATAAGGTTTCTCACCAATGTGAATTCTCTCATGTTTGATCATATTTGAACCATAGCTAAAGGTCTTCCCACATTTCTTACATTCATAAATGTTTTCTCTACTAGGAATTGTATGACATAGGGTAAGAGATGTATCTTTGCTGTGAGTGAATATATTCTCATAGATGATCTTCATATGATTGAAATATTCTTCCTGAGATTCTTTCTGTTTCCCAATCTTAACTTTTCTCTGCCAGGTATTTTGGAAAATGGAACCCTCAAGATCAAGCATCACACTTCTTTCCTTTATCTTCTTTTTTAATTACTATTATCTTTCATGATTATTTCTGAAGATAATGTCTTTATGTCATACCTGGTCTCCAAACCTGAAAACAAAACAAAACAAGAAAACAAAAATGTTCTTTTCCTGAACTAGGTAAAAACACCAGTGGAGATAAGTGACAAACAGATAATAATGCATATTAGAAACTAATGTCAAGAATGTTCTTATGCAATTTGAAGAGAAAAAGCAAAGAGAGTTTAGAGAATAATGGAGGTGTAGGTGGTAAGATTTGTGACAAAGCAGATAAACTGAGTCATTGGTTCCAAAATTTAGGTGTTCAATTAGAATCACCTGGGGAGCTTGTTGCAAGTACTGATGATCAGGCACCAACCCAGTCCAAGTGAACCCAGAATCTTTAGGGATAAGTATTTGGCATCTACACTTTTAACCACTCTACCAGACATATCTGAGGCAGATCAATATTTGACAATCTCTAATTACAGAGTTTTTCCAGTGATTTCTCATTACACTTAAAATACAATCACTTTAAAAAAATGGAGCCACTGCCCCTTACCATACAACTTCCTTTTGGCCCCTAAATAATGACATTTCCCATCTCTTGGAACTTCTCATAAAATCAGATTCTCCATGAATCCTCTGGAATGAGCTCTTTACAGGAAATGTCTCCTTCTCATTCTTCAGGCCTCAGAATAAGTCATTTCTTTAGAGAGGTTATCCAATCTGAACCTCCTTAAGTTAGTGTCCATTATTCTCTATTTTAATAGTGTGCTTTGATCTCATTTCACTGTTTCCAATTATATATTCATTACTTTTCTCATTTGCTAATCCATTTATTTCCATTCACTTTTTTTTAAAAGATTTATTTTTAAAAATTTTTATTTCTCTCTCTTCCCCTAACCCCCAGTTGTCTGCTCTTTGTGTCCATTCACTGTGTGTTCTTCTGTGTCCACTTCTATTCTTGGCAGCAGCACCAGGAATCTGTGTCTCTTTTTTTGCATCATCTTGCTGCATCAGCTCTCCGTGTGTGTGGTGCCACTCCTGGGCAGGCTGTTCTTTCTTCATGCTGGGCGGCTCTCCTTGCAGGGTGCATTCCTTGCACGTGGGGCTCCCCTACATGGGGGACACCCCTGTTTGGCACAGCACTCCTTGTGTACTTCAGCACTGTGCATGGGCCAATTCACCACATGGGTCAGGAGGCCCTGGGTTTGAACCCTGGACCTCCCATGTGGTAGGCAGACGCTCTATCAGTTGAGCCAAATTCACATCCCCCATTCACCATCGGCAGATATAATTCCACTTTATCCACCACTAAGCAACAGGACCCAAGGATACCAGGTGTTAAATAATTATTTGTAAAATAAGTTAGCCACTGGATTTAGGAAAGAAAATTTAAATGAGAACAAAAGTAAATATTCCAAAGATAAGGTAATATAATGCTTATCAAAATACTGTTTACCACAATTATACAATGGTTTCTATATATGGCTCATTTTGCCTAAAATCTCTCATATTTTCCCTATGGAAATGAAGTTGATGCAAACTAGTTTAATTTAATGCACAAGTAGAAAAGGTGATTACATTCTTCTATTCTCTTTACCCTTAACAGGTATATCTCCACCACGGGTAACAATTCTCTCCTGTACACAACATGGTTGCATTTCTTTGTCCCCTATGTCAACTAAAGCATTAGGATGTTTAACTTCAGATTCAGTTTTAGTAGTACACATCCATCCAAAGAGGATTTTATTTTTCTTCAAGCAACAACTTCTTTTCAGGTACTCCAATCCATTTATTCATAGTCAAAGCTGGCCAGTGGCATACTTATCAGTAAGGTATCTCAATGATTATTCAGGTATTACAGTAGTATATCCTATGAAATAGTTTATGACATTTTGAACAAAGAGACCTGGAGCTGTAAGGGAAAGTAGGATAACTGAATAATAACAAGAATGAATCTTGGGGTGAGGGGGATCAGAGTAGAACAGACATGTTGGATGGTAGCTGGAGAATACAGATGAATCTGAGAAAAATCTAAAGTGATACATCCATATCAGTTGGCCCTACTTTGGAGTTTGTGTTTCTGTGTGATGGAGCTGGACTCAGATGTGATCTTTGTCCACAATCCTCTCCTATTACTTCTACCAGAACTGTAGTTGGTGCTGGGGTTTAATGTATACCCAGGGGACCTGACTCTCTGGACTAACCATGTGATAGCCAGACCCTGAGCCTCAACAGACTTGCAACTCCTACACTCTGGTTTATTGGACTTACCCTGCTCAGCTAATATGGAGGTGAAGAAGGTCAACCACCACACCAGGGAGCCAAGAGTGCCTACAACTGAAAGCAGGAGAATTGCATCAGCATCCATGTGGAATCTAAGTCCCCTCTTGATATAGATGTGGAGTGGACACAACCATTCTTATTTTTTTTTTAAAGAATTATTTATTTATTTCTCTCCTCTTCCCCCCACCCGCCCCCGTTGTCTGTTCTCTGTGTCTATTTGCTGTGTCTTCTTTTTCCGCTTCTGTTGTCACCGGCACAGGAATCTGTGTTTCTTTTTGTTGCGTCATCTTTTTTTTTTTTTTTTTTAGATTTATTTATTTATTTAATTCCGCCCCCCCTCCCCTGGTTGTCTGTTCTTGGTGTCTATTTGCTGCGTCTTGTTTCTTTGTCCGCTTTTTTGTTTCTTTGTCCACTTCTGTTGTCGTCAGCGGCACGGGAAGTGTGGGCGGTGCCATTCCTGGGCAGGCTGCACTTTCTTTTCACGCTGGGTGGCTTTCCTCACGGGCGCACTCCTTGCGCGTGGGGCTCCCCCACGCGGGGGACACCCTTGCGTGGCACGGCACTCCTTGCGCGCATCAGCACTGCGCATGGCCAGCTCCACACGGGTCAAGGAGGCCCGGGGTTTGAACCGCGGAACTCCCATATGGTAGACGGATGCCCTAACCACTGGGCCAAAGTCCGTTTCCCATGTTGCGTCATCTTGTTGTGTCAGGTATCCATGTGTACGGCACAATTCCTGGGCAGGCTGCACTTTCTTTCGTGCTGGGCGGCTCTCCTTACGGGGTGCACTCCTTGCACGTGGGGCTCCCCTACACAGGGGACACCACTGCGTTGCACAGCACTCCTTGCACGCATCAGCACTGCGCATGGGCCAACTCCACATGGGTCAAGAAGGCCTGGGGTTTGAACCATGGACCTCCCATGTGGTAGACAGATGCCCTAACCAACGGGCCAAGTCCGTTTCCCCACAACCGTTCTAAGGCCCACACGATGGAGGAATAGAGTATGGATTAGAGTGGACTTACTGATATTCTATTCATGAACTATTGTGATTAGTAGTAATCGAAGAAAATGTGGCATTGGTGTGGAGAAAGTGGCCATGGTGGCTGCTGGGGGTAGGGAGTGGGAGGAAGAAATGTGATGTGGGGGCATTTTTGGGGGTTGGAGTTGTCCTGGTTGGTGCTGCAGGGACAGTTACTGGACATTATATGTCCTCCCATGGCCCACTGGGTGGACCGTGGGAGAGTGTGGGCTATGGTGTGGACCACTGACCATGAGGAGCAGCAGTGCTCAGAGATGTATTCACCAAGAGCAATGAATGTCTCATGATGATGGAGGAGGTTGTTGTTATGGGGGGAAGAGTGGGATGACGGGAGTGGAGGGTATATGGGGACCTCATATTTTTTTAATGTAACGTTAAAAAAACAAAGACAGGGAAACGGACTTTGGCCCAGTGGTTAGGGCGTCCGTCTACCATATGGGAGTTCCGCGGTTCAAACCCCGGGCCTCCTTGACCCGTGTGGAGCTGGCCATGCGCAGTGCTGATGCGCGCAAGGAGTGCCGTGCCACGCAAGGGTGTCCCCCGCGTGGGGGAGCCCCACGCGCAAGGAGTGCGCCCGTGAGGAGAGCCGCCCAGCGTGAAAAGAAAGAGCAGCCTGCCGAGGAATGGCGCCGCCCACACTTCCCGAGCCGCTGACGACAACAGAAGCGGACAAAGAAACAAGACGCAGCAAATAGACACCAAGAACAGACAACCAGGGGAGGGGGGGGAAATTAAATAAATAAATAAATCTTTAAAAAAACAAAAACAAAAAACAAAAAAAAACAAAGACAAAAAAAGAAAATGACGATAATGCTAAGAAGTCCTCAAAAAGTATTAAAAAAATAAAGTGATACATAACTTGTGCACAAGGTACAGATAAGAATTTTTCTGTGACTAAGGAATGGTGCTGTAAAAAAGATGAAATAACATAATATTTGCCATCTAATGCAATCAACAAGAAATTGATGACAAAACTAAACACCAAAAGCCCCTGCACCTAGAAACAAAAACATTATTTACTCTTAGGTCAATGGGGAAATAAAGTTAAAATGCAGAATTTCTAGGCAACCACAATAATGAAAATATATGCATACCAGAATCTAAGACATAAAAATATAGTGCTCAGAGAAACTATCCTAGACTTAAAGCTCATGCTAATAAAAGAATAAATTGGGAAACGGACTTTGGCCCAGTGGTTAGGGCGTCCGTCTACCATATGGGAGGTCCGCGGTTCAAACCCCGAGCCTCCTTGACCCGTGTGGAGCTGCGCAGCGCTGATGCGCGCAAGGAGTGCCTTGCCACGCAAGGGTGTCCCCCGCGTGGGGGAGCCCCACGCGCAAGGAGTGCGCCCGTGAGGAGAGCCGCCCAGCGTGAAAAGAAAGAGCAGCCTGCCCAGGAATGGCGCCGCCCACACTTCCCGTGCCGCTGACGACAACAGAAGCGGACAAAGAAACAAGACGCAGCAAATAGACACCAAGAACAGACAACCAGGGGAGGGGGGGAAATTAAATAAATAAATAAATCTTTTTAAAAAATAAAATAAAATAAAATAAAATAAAAGAATAAATGCACATAAATAACTGAAGTAAATAGCCTGCTCAAAATGTTTATAAAAAGAAACAGAAGAAAAGCAAAAGGAAGGCATTTAAAAAGACTAAAAGCAGGAAAGCAGATTTGGCTCAACTGACAGAGTGCCCACCTACAATATGGGAGGTCCAGGGTTCAAACCCCGGGCCTCCTTGACCCGTGTGGAGCTGGCCCATGCGCAGTGCTGATGAGTACAAGGAGTGCCATGTCACACAGGGGTGTCACCCGTGTAGGGGAGCCTCACGCACAAGGAGTGCACCCCATAAGGAGAGTCACCTTGCACGAAAAAAGCATACCCTGCCCAGGAGTGCCGCTGCACACATGGAGAGCTGGTGTAGCAAAATGACCCAACAAAAAGAGAAACAGATTCCCGGTGCTGCTGACTGAAAGTCAATTACTAGCTGACAAGAATGCAAGTGGACACAAAAGAACACACAGTAAACAGACACACAGAGCAGACAACCTGGGGAAGGGGGGAAGGGGAGAGAAATAAATAAATAAAAGTCTAAAAGCAAAAGTAACAAGATAAGAAACAAAGGAGAATTAACACTTAAATCAAAATACAGTTTTCTGGGGGAAAAAAACAGAAAAAAATAAAAATGACAAAAGGAAAACACCAACAGAAAAGGTATTATACAGGAACATTATGCTGACTAATTTTTGAAGTATATAATTAGTCAAAACTGACCTGAGAAGAGTAAAAAAGACTAAACAGAAATTTTTTCATAGAATAGAGAAAACTGGGGACCAATGTAGCTCAATGGTTGAATGCCTGCTTCCCATGTATGAGGTCTTGGGTTCAATCTCAGTACCTCCTAAAAACAAAACTAATGAACAATAAAAAAACCAACTGTCATTGGGGAATGGATGTAGCTCAGTGGTTGAGCGCCTGCTTCCCTTGTACAAGATCCTGGGTTCAATCCTTGGTACCTTCTGAAAAAAAAAAAAAAAAGAATAGATAATACTATTAAAAGCCTAATTCCCCAAAAAGATCAAAACAATGAGCACCAGTGTGACCTGGAGATGGTCTCTAAATAACATTTTTCACTTAAGAAAAGCAAGGCTCTTCCAATAAATGACTGACTCATGATCTAGGATAGGGAAAATACAATCCTGAAATATCTCATGTCAGAAAACAAGGATAATTTTTAAAGATTAAAGGGTTATGTCAAAAGAATTCAAATCAATTGAAGGAGCTATGGCTGGTCCAATGTTGGCATCAAAAAGAAAATAAACAATAATAAAGACTGTAGACTGAAAATACTGAACCAATGAAAATCAATAAATCTATGATGATACTTTAAAAAAGGAAGCAGATGTGGCTCAAGAGCTTGGGCTCCCGTCTACCATATGGGAGGTCCAGGGTTCTATTCCCAGGGCCTCCTGGTGAAGGCAAAGCTGGCCTGTGTGGCGAGCTGGCCCAAGTGGAGAGCTGGCCCGCACTGAGTGCTGGCCCATGCAGAGTGCCAGACCACTCAGAAAGCTGGTGCAGCAAGATAACACAACAAAAAGAGACACAGAGGAGAGACAACAAGAAACACAGCAGACCAGGATGCTGAGGTGGTGCAAAAGACTGAGTGCCTCTCTCCCACTCCAGAAGGTCCCAGGATCAGTTCCTGATGCCACCTAAAGAGAAGACAAGCAGACACAGAAGAACACACAGCGAATGAACACAGAAAGCAGACAACAAGCACAAAACAAAGGGGGAGGGGAGATAAATAAATCTTTAAAAAATAATAATAAAATAAAAAGAGAAGGCCAGAAAAACTTATTTGCTACCTGTTAAGGTTTAAATTGTGTTCCCCCAAAAGATACTAACACACCAGTACCTCAGAATGTGACTTTATTTAGAAATAGGGTCATTGCAGATGTAATTAAGATAAGACGAGTTCACACTGGAGTAGAGTGGACCCTTAATCCAGTATGACTGGTGTATTAATAAGAAGAGAAAAAACACAGAGACAGACACAGAGTGGGAGAACACAGCCATGTGAAGACAGAGACCCACAGGGAGAAGAGCCATGTGAAGATGGAGGCAGAGATTGGGAGTTAGATTGCCACAGCCAAGGAACACCTGGGGCCACCAGACGCTGGAAAAGGGAAGGAAGGAGTCCTCTCTGAGACCGTTTAGAGAGCACATGGCCATGACACCTTGATTTCAGACTGGTTGCCTCCAGAACTGTGAGAAAATTAATTTCTGTTGGTTTAGGTCACCAAATTTGTGGTAAATTGTTTCGGCAGCACTAAAACTAATACTACCATTTGAAGTAATTGAAAATTGACATTTAGAAGTTAAAAAAATCAAGCATTCCCCCTGCCTTTTCCATGGAAACTATATTAACAGGTAACATCACAGCTCTAGTTGAGGCTATAAATGTAGAAAGAATGGCAGAGTGATAGAATTAAAACAGCATTATTTGCAAATCTTAATTAGTTACTGATTCAGATGAGAATTAAGTTTGTATAAAACCATTAGATAAAGAGTTGAAAAAGAAATGAATATTCATAAAATGCCAGAAGAAGAATGCAAAGATTCATTTCTCTTCTCAGGGGGAAATGGAAATGCATAATGGAGGGATTACACTGGCATCACCCTAAAGCAGTGGTCAAACAGCATCATTTACAGTGGGATCAAGAAATTATGTGTCTTCAGATAAATTATACATCAAAATCTTTGATATAATATACCTGAAGACTCTATAATTTGAATATCAAGCCTTTAAATATAATTTATATTTTTAGTTATTACTGAGAGTAACGAGCTAAATGACAAAATGAAGAACCAACCAGATAAGTTCAAAAAGTAGGATATTCTACAAGAGAATAGCTTGATCTCTTCAACAATTCAATCTAACTTTAAGTATAAGGTTAAAATAAATAAGAGGATTAGAAGAACAAAACAGAATGTAAATATTATGTTGTAAGATGTAGAAAATAAGTAATTTTTAAAAGTGCTACAGGGTGAAAGAAGGCATGAGTAACATAAGGAAGCTAATTTCATTAAAAACTGGAGTTCCAAAAACGTATTTTAAAGCATAGAAATCAGGCAATAGGAAAGTAAAAAATCAGAGTATAAAATATTTCAATGATTCCAAAAAGAAAAGTAGGCAAAGTGAAAGTGTATTGACCCCAGTGTTCAACATGTATAAGATAAAAAATCATTAAGCCAAAAAGAAGTCAAGTTATACTATCAGAGAATGCAGTAACTATTAAAATTTAATAGTTACAAATTGCCATTCTCCCAATAACTTGGTATCAAGCTTCAAAAAGGAAGGCATACAAGACATACAGAAAGAAACACAATTCTATATAACTAAGATTAAATTTCTCAGTCCATCACCTATCAACAGGGAAAATACTATATATAGATAAAAAAGAACTACCTTCAGTAATTGCTCTGAAAAACTTTTTTTTTCAGGTGGCAAATTTATGCAAAATGTGGCTATGGAATATTAATTTTTTTTACCACATCCTAGAAGACAAAGAAAAGTCCAAGTTACCAAACAACTACAAACAAAATTCTTACAATACAAATAATTCATAATTATTTGCCCATATGATAGATGCAAATTAAAACAACCCTGAGATACCATTTCTCACCTACTAGATGGTAAAAATCCAAAAGCCTGACAACATACTCTATTGGTGAAGCCACGGAGAAACAGATAATTTAATACACTGCTAATGGGAATGTAAAATAGTACAATCTCTATGAGAGAATCTGATAATATCTAGCAAAACAATATAGAAAGGGAAGTGGATTTGGCCCAACGGATAGGGCATCCGCCTACCATATGGGAGGTCCAAGGTTCAAACCCAGGGCCTCCTGACCTGTGTGATGAGCTGGCCCATGCATAGTGCTGCTGTGCACAAGGAGTGCCATGCCACGCAGGGGTGTCCCCCACATAAGGGAGACCCACATGCAAGGAGTGCACGCCTTAAGGAGAGACTCCCCGCGTGAGAAAAGTGCAGCCTGCCCAGGGATGGCGCCACACACTCGGAGAGCTGACGCAGCAAGATGATGTAACAAAAAGAGAAACAGATTCCAGGTGCCATTGACAAGAATACAAGGGAACAGAGAACACAGAGCAAATGGACACAGAGAGCAGACAACTGGGGTGGGAGGGGAGCAGAGAAGGGGAGAGAAATAAATTGAAAAAATTTTTTAATTAAAAACTTTTTAAAAAAAGGATAATTTAAAAAAAACAAACAATATAGACATTTACTATTTTATACAGTCTTCCTACATCCAAAATCTATCCCACAGATATACTGGAAAAATTCAAAATAATATATGGTTATGCAAAGTGTACTCATGACAGGATTATTCATAATAACAAAATGCCATAGACTGATGTCAAAAAGCTGGCAGTATAAGATGTCAGTGAACTCTACCCTTATAAACAGTGAAAAAAGGAGAGAATAAACTTTCTCAAAACTTTGGAAGACCAGGGACTAGAGAATAATTCACTGAACAATGAACTGGGGGAAAAATCCAAAGTCAGTAGGAGAAACATGAGACAAACTCACCAGTCAAGGCCCTTCCCACACACTTAGATCTGCACAACACAACAGTTTGTGCCACCAATGGCAGTGGCTTGGTGGCCTATGCAAATTCAAGTGCAGGTGCCTGGGAACTGACTGACCTGAGGTGGTAGTTTGGTGACCTCAACTCATTCCAGTACAGGTCCCTGGGGCCTGATTCTGGTGCATCTAAATGAAAATACCATGTATCTTTATATTTCAGCACTGACTGCCTCCATGCAAGACTGACTCAAGGCACAAGTCTGGGTCCCATAAGCTGGGAGTTATTGGGAGGTATAAAAGCTACATGGAAAAGGGGAAACTCAGCCACAGAACAGACCCAGCACTGAAAGTGGAATGACAGATAGACCAGAGTAAGGGAGCAGAGCTGAGTTGATCACAGCTGCCAGGGAGGAAAAACTGTAATTAAAACAAAAAGCACAGCACTGGGCCTCAGGAGGAGAAGGGAGAGGACTCCTTCCCTGGAAAGAAAACAATTGCACATAATGCGGAATTACTGAAAACTACTGCACAAGTCCAGGGCAAGAAGTATAAACTGGGCTAAGCTTTGAAGAAGAGCCTCAACACAGAGCCAATCTACTCTAAAGCTATAAGTTAGAAGGAGAATCTGACTTCCAGAGTTAGCACATCAAAATAATCAAATGCCCAGACGTCAATAAAACTCATAAGACATACAATAAAACAAAGAGATGGCCCACTCAAAGGAACAAAACAATATAGGGGAAAGAGAAGGTGGCTCAAGTGATTGGGCTTCCGCCTACCATATGGGAGGACCCGGGTTCTATCCCTGGTGCCTCCTGGTAAAGGCATTCCTGTGCGGACAGCCAGTGCCCATGAAGCGAGCCAATGGCCCATGTGGCAAGCAAGGGTCCATGCTGCAAGCCAAGAGCCTGTGTGGTGAGCCAGTGCCTGCACAAGTGAGTTACATAGTAAAGATGATGACACAACAAAAAAAAGATAGACAAAGGGGAGAGGCAAGGAAAGGCACAACAGAAACCAGGAACTGAGGTAGCACAAGTGACAGGGAACCTCTCTCCACATCAGAGGTCCCCAGGATCGAATTCAGGAGAATCCTAGAGGAGAAAAATGAGAAGAGAAGACAAAAAGAGAAATAGACACAGAAGATCACACAGCAAATGGACACAGCAAAAACAGCAGGGTGGGGGGAAGGGCAAGGGAAAAAACAATATAGGAAGTAGAGACATTGGGACATCTAATCAAAGACATAAGTCAATTTTCCTAAATAAGTTGAATGAGCTAAAGGAAAACATGGTTATAAAACTGTAGGAAATAAAAAAGACAATATGTAAACAAAAGGAGGAATTAGAAATTTTATAAAGGAGCCAAAGGAACTTTTGGGGATGAAAAACACAATAATGGAGATTAAAAATACACTAGAAGGGTTCAACAGCAGATTTGAATTGGCAGTAGAAAGAATTAGCAAACTAAAAGACAGGATAATTGAAATTATTCAGTGAGCAAAGAGCCTAAGAGACCTGTGCAAAATCATGAAGTATACCAACACATACATCACAGGAATTCAAGAAGGAGAAGAGAAAGAGAAAGGGGCAGAAAGAATATCTGGAAAAAAAAAAAAAAACAGCTGAAAACTTTCCCAAATTGACAAAAGACATGAATGTACACATCTAAGAAGTTCATCAAACTCCAAACAGGATAAATCCAAATAGACATACTCGAAGACATATCATAATCAAAATGTTGAAAGCCAAAGATAGAGATCATCTTGAAAAAGTAACTCGTCATATACAAGTGACAGTTTTTCATCAGAAACTATGACAGTGAGAAGGCAGTGATACATACTTAAAGTACTAAAAGAGAAAATTTTCCAATCAAGAATTCTATATCCAGCAAAACTGTCCTTTAAAGAGGGAGAGTTTTAAGATGTTTCCAGATAGATAAAAGCTGAAGGAGTCAGGAAACAGACTTGGCCCGGTGGTTGGAGGTCCGTCTACCACATGGGAGGCCCACCATGGAACCCCGGACCTCCTTGACCTGTGTGGAGCTGGCCCATGCCATGCGCAGTGCTGGTGCGCACAGGGAGTGCTGTGTCACGCAAGTGTGTCCCCTGTGTAGGGGAGCCCCACACACAGGGAGTGTGCCCCATAAGGAGAGCCGCCCAGCGCAAAAGAAAGTGCAGCCTGCCCAGGAATCGCGCTGCCCACATGGAGAGCTCACACGACAAGATGATGCAACAAAAAGAAACACAGATTCCTGAGCCCCTGACAACAACAGAAGCAGACAAAGAAGACCGCAGCAAATAGACACAGAGAACAGATAAGGGGGCGCAGGTAGAGGAGAGAAATAAATAAATAAATAAATCTTTAAAAAAAAAGAATACAAGCGGACACAGAAGAACATACAGCGAATGGACAGAGAGCAGACAATTGGGGGGAGGGGAAGAGAAATAAATAAAAAATAAATCTTAAAAATAAAACAACACAGAGAGGCAGAATGGATAAAAAAGCATGATTCGGCTATATGCTGTATACAAGGGACTCATTTTAGACCCAAAGGCACAAAAAGGTTGCAAGTGAAAGACTAGGAAAAGAAAAATTCCATGCAAATAGTAACCAAGAGAGTTGGAGTGACTATACTATCAGACAAAACAGACTTTAAGTCAAAAGCTGTCACAAGAGTCGAAGAGAGCCCCCAGCGGCTGGATCCCCCAGCGGGCTTGGGTCTGGAGCAGCCTGGGGGAGGGCGGGGTTTTTCCAATAGCTGAGCCTGGGCGAGTCTCGTCCCCGGGCAGGGGAGAGGGCGCAGGGGTCGGGGTAGCTCCTGGTTTGTGCGGGCGGAGGAGGGGGCGGGCTCTGTGCCTCGGGCCCCGCGGCTGCGCCAGCTCCACGGCCGTTCCCGGCGCTCGGGGAGCCCCGCGGCCGCCCTGTGCCCCTCTGACTTGGGCGGGCGGTGGGCGAGGACCCCCGGATCCCAGCGGCCGCGGCATTGTCCGGGGCGCGCGGACTGGCGGCGCCGGGAGCGCTGTTCTCCGCCGCCCCCGCCGCCCGCACAGCGGCTGCCGCGGGCTCCAGCCCCGCGGGGGCACCGGAGGCCCGAGGGCCGCGGTTCGGCCAGCGTCCCGGCGCAGGCGTGAAGGCACAGATTGAAAAGCAAGCAAACAAAAACAAAAATAAACAAAAAACCCACCGAATGGCTGGGGGGCGTTCACTGTTACTGGCTTTTTGGACAGTGCACGGATTTGACGGCACGACGTGAGGCCAGCTGCTCACCCGGAGAGACGGAGGAGAGCCTTCCCCGAGACCCGCGGCGTCCAGCCAAGCCTGGGCTGCAGGGCTGCAACTTTCCAGCTCCGCCTCCGCACCCCGCCCCCAATCTCTGACCAGAAGACTGCCCCTTAGGGCAAAAGAAGAGAATTTAGAGACAGTTCTGGTTCTAAATGTCACTCAAACGTCTTTTTTCATGACGACTCGATTTTTCTAATTTCATTCCTATATTTCTCATTTTTAAAAAAGCAATGCTTTTGGGAACACAGTGAAAGGTAACTGAAGATTGGAAAAGAAAAACTCTCAAGTTGTCATGGCTGAAGGAGAGAAAGAAGTGACATGGGATGGTCTTTGCAGTAGAGATACAAGTACTAGAGAGACCGCACTGGAAAATATCAGGCAAATCATTTTGAGGAAAACCGAGTATCTTTGTTCATCAAAAGAGACACCTTCTCATCCATCAGCCAGGCTTTCAAATGCTGTTTCTTTGGATGGGTTGAATAAGCTTCTTGCTCTTCTGCTCATGCTTTCGGACAGGTGTCACTTTAAAGATGTATGAAAGAAAAGTGAATTTATTCTGAAGAGCATCCAGGAACTTGGAATTAGAACACAGACCAAGCAGATTCATCCCAGAAAAGGAGATTGTTCAAGTGGGGAGTGAAGATGCACAGATGCATGCTTTCTTTATTTGCAGCTTCTTTTGCTACTTTGGGTCATTTGGATAATATTATATTAGTGATTGTTTTCCATCCACAATACTTAAAAAGTTTCTTAAAAACTCAACGCTATCTACTGCAAATGGATGGGCCGTTAGTCCTTCATTATCAGCGCTACATTGGAATAATGACTACAGCAAGACATCAGTGCTCCTACTTAGTGAACCTCCATGTAAATGATTTCCTTCATGCTGGCGGGAACCCCAAGTAGCTCGATGGCTTAGAGAATGGTCCTCAAAAACTATAAAATGTAGAAGAACTAAGCCCAGAGGACTTGTCTTATTACCAAAGAACACACTGAGGGACTTTTAAAAGCTGAAGAGCACAGCTGGTCCCTAGCAGAATGGTACAAGTGGTAGTTGTACTCACACACTATCATTCTCTTGCCTCGTTCACATTCGGCTGTGGAATCAGTCCAGAAATTCATTGTGATGGAGGCCACATGTTCAGACCTCCTTCTGTTAGTAACTACTGCATCTATGACATTACAAATGGCAATCACAGTGTGCATGAGATGCAGGTCACCTCGGCAAGAAATATTTCAATGATTCCTTCTTTGAGGTCGAAGCCTTCATGGAAAAGGTGAAGCAGTTACAGGAATGTTCAGACGAAGAAGAGGCGAGTGAGGAAGAGATGGTTTCACAGTATGAAATAGAAAAAAGAGAGAGCATGTTTATTCTTTTCAGATGAAGAGCTGTATCTTGTCACTGTGAAGATGCTAGTTATGGCTATAAGGATTTCTTTAGGCATGGGATGCATGTTCCCATGTTTGTTTGTTTTTTATTTTCCCCCTCCCCCTTCCCCTCTCCCCTCGCTGTTTTTGCTGTCTGTGTCCATTCACTTTGTGATCTTCTGTATCTGTTTCTCTTTTTATCTTCTCATTCGTCTTTCTCCTCTGGGATTCACTGGGATTCGATCCTGAGGGACCTCTGATGTGGAGAGAGGTGCCCTGTCAATTGTGCCTCCTCAGTTCCTGGTCTCTGCTGCGCTTCACCTTGACTCTCCTCTTTGTCTCTCTTTTGTTGTGTCATCATCTTCCTGTGTGACTCACTTGTGCAGGCACTGGCTCACCTTGTGGGCACTGGCTTGCTGTGCGGGCACTAGCTCACCACACGGGCACTCAGCTCACCAAACAGGCACTCATGCGGGCACTTGGGCCACTGCGTGGGCATTTGGCTCACCACATGAGCACTCAGCTTGCCACGCAGGCACGCTTTCTCTTCTTTTTCACCAGGAGGCTCTAGGGATCGAACTGGGGTCCTCTCATATGGTAAGCAGAGGCCTTATCACTTGAGCCACATCCGCTTCCCTGTTCCCACATTTTTAGTCTAGAACTATTACTGGGAAGTCCATGGTTATTCTTTGGTAATTTGCCTTTACCAGATGTGAGGCAGTTGACTGATGAAAAATTTGACATTGCTTACAATCGTACTTACAATACAATGGTAACACACAAAGATGTTGATACCGCAACACTTAGACGTGCTATTTGGAACTATATTCACTGCATGTTTGGAATTGATATAATGAGTAGGACTATGGTGAAATTAACCAGCTATTGGACTGTAGCTTTAAAGTTTATATCAAAACTATTGTTTGCACTCCTAAAAATGTTACCAAAAGAATGTATGATAGCTTCTGGAGGCAGTAGTTCAAGCACTCTGAGAAGGTTCATGTTAATCTGCTTCTTATAGAAGCTAGGATGCAAGCAGAACTCCTTTATGCTCTGAAGAGCCATTACCCACTAAATGATCTGATGCCTTTCCTCCATCAAAGATGAGGGGATGATCAGCAGAGATAGTCTACAAGGGGAAGATACTAAAGCCTCGGACCAAAGGAAGATAAAAGAATTCAGATATCCATTGCACGGTGATTCTTTCAGTTCCTGCTATTTTACTGTGAAAATATCACTGTTGGCATTAGCAGTGAACTCTTGGCAGCTTCAAGGTTGGAGCTGTGACGAAGGGCTGCCATTCACAGGGTTTTGCTTATTGACAGTACCAGATGTTGTATAACTGTTTTAATACAGCAAATAGTGACTCTCCAAATCCTGTTGCTTTTATGTTAAATAACAAAAATTAGAGCATGCAAAGAATGGGACTTGGACAATGACTGATGCTTTATACACAAAGAATTTTGGAAGATCTTGGTGCTGCTCTTCCTGCTGGTGGAATGAATAGAATGGCTGTTCCAATTAAGCTGTTAGTAATAAAAGTGAATGAACACTGCTACTGTCTGAGCCTACATATGTAATTTGTGTGGTTTCAAATTAAATTCGCATGTATCTTCACTGTTTTGTATCTAAAATAGCATAAAATTATTACTCATAGTTCAGGAAAGACCATTTTGATGGTAACAGTTCATTTCTTTCACTATAGTTCTTTTTTTTTAAGATTTATTTATTTATTTTTTTTTTTTTTAAAGATTTTATTTATTTATTTAATTTCCCCCCCTCCCCTGGTTGTCTGTTCTTGGTGTCTATTTGCTGCGTCTTGTTTCTTTGTCCGCTTCTGTTGTCGTCAGCGGCACGGGAAGTGTGGACGGCGCCATTCCTGGGCAGGCTGCTCTTTCTTTTCACGCTGGGCGGCTTTCCTCGCGGGCGCACTCCTTGCGCATGGGGCTCCCCCACGCGGGGGACACCCTTGCGTGGCACGGCACTCCTTGCGCGCATCAGCACTGCACATGGCCAGCTCCACATGGGTCAAGGAGGTCCGGGGTTTGAACCGCGGACCTCCCATATGGTAGACGGACGCCCTAACCACTGGGCCAAAGTCCGTTTCCCTAAGATTTATTTTTTATTTATTCCCCTCCCCCCCCCCCATTGTCTGCTTTCTATGTCCATTCACTGTGTGTTCTTCTGTGTCCGCTTATATTCTTGTCAGCAGCACCGGGGATCTGTGTCTCTTTTTGTTGCATCATCTTGCTGCATCAGCTCTCTGTGTGCAGCACTGTTCCTGGGCAGGCTGCACTATTTTCAGGCTGGGCGACTCTCCTTACGGGGCACACTCCATGCATGTGGGGCTCCCCTACGTGGGGGATACCCCTGCATGGCAGGGCACTCCTTGCGCGCATCAGCACTGGTGTGGTCCAGCTCATCACACAGGTCAGGAGGCTCTGGATTTGAACCCTGGACCTCCCATGTGGTAGGCAGATGCCCTATTCATTGGGCCAAATCTACTTCCCGGCTATCTTTTGATATACTGTTTCCCAAGACTCTGACACTGGAGGGCAGCTATCTTGTGAACTATTTTTGTTTCCAACACCAAAGTTGTGGGAAATGTTGAGATCAGCTCAACAAAGGAATGACTCAAATGGGAGGCGCAGCAGAATTTAAGAGACACAAGAATAAAGAAAAGATGGGAATAGGGGACTCAGAGTCTCAAAGCCTTGACCAAAGCTTCCACATTGTATTTATTGAATAGCTCAGGGAAGGGAGAATAGTTACTTTTGTTTTTTTGGGTTTTTTTTGGTAACATTTTGCCAGAATAATCTCCACATCTTTCCCCTGCTGTGCAAGCCTTGAATGTTTCTTTCTGCAAACAGTTGTGGGTTGTTCAGGACAGTGTTCCATCCTGAAAGGACCTGATGTTGTGTCATGAAACATTCTAACCTCTGGCCTATCATGGAAACATTTTAACCTCTGGCCATTTCTCCACAAATGTTGCTACAAACTGCTGTACAGTTCCAGGTGCATTATGTCCCTCCACTCCTATCTGTCCTCATGGTCACCACTTTAAAGGTTATGCAGCAACTTAAATGACAAAGCTGGAAAATGTTTTTAGTCAGGTTATTAAGTTTGACTTAAAAAATGCTAACTTTGAAATGTATTAAATACTTTGCATTCTGGAAGCATGAGTATCATTGGTATTTTTCAGTAAAGAAAAATGTTCTCAAAAAAAAAAAAAGTCACAGGACATTCTGTATTAATAAAAGGGTCAATCCACCAAGAAGATAAAACAATTATAGACAATAATCACAGAACCACAAAATATGTGAAGCAAACATTGAAAAAACTGAAAGGAGAAATAGTGCTATAATAATAGAGGGAAGCAGATGTGGCTCAAGCGATTGAGTTCTTGCCTACCACATGGGAAGTTCCAGGTTCGGTTCCTGGTACCTCCTAAAGAAGATGAGCAATTCAGCGAGCTGATGCAACAGGCAGGTGCAGCAAGCTGATGCAACAAGATGACGTAACTAAAGACCCAAGGAGGAAAACATAATGAGACGCAACAAAGCAGGGAGAGGAGGTGGTTCAAGTATTCAGGTGCCTCCCTCCCACACAGAAGGTCCTGGATTCAGTTCCCGGTGCCTCCTAAAAAGAACACCAGCACACAACATACAGACACAGCAAATGCAAACAATGAGGGGGTGGGGAGAAATAAAATACATCTTTAAAAATAATAATGATGATGATGATGATAATAGTTAGAGTCTTCAATACACCTCTATCAATACTGAATAGAGTACCTAGACAGAAGATCAATAAGGAAACAGAAGACTGGAACGATACTATAAACAACTAAACCTAACAGACAGATACAATTACCACTCAACAATAGTAGAATGCTCAACTGCACATTCTCCAGGACAGACTACATATTACACCACAAACTATGTCTCAATAAATTTAAATTGACTGAAATTATACAAAGCATCTTCTCTGACCACAAAAGGATTTTTAAAAAAATGAATAAATTACTTGTACATGCTAAAACATGGATAAATCTTGAAAACATTAGGCTAAGTAGAAGAGGCCAGATGCAAAAAGTCATATATTGAATGATTCCGTTTACATGAAATATTCATTATAAGTAAATCCATAGAGACAGAAAATATATTGGTGGTTACCAGAGGTTTGGGGAAAGGGGAAATAGAGAGTGTACATGAATGGTTACTGAGTTTTTGTTGGGGATAATTAAAATTGTTTGGAACTAGACACAGGTGGTGCCTGCATAACATTGTAAATGTACTAAATGCTACTGATTTGTACATTTTTAAAAAGTTAACTTTATGTTATGTGAATTTTCCTCAATTTAAAAAAATTATACTGGTGAATATTTCAGAGACTGGAGTATGGAGACTGAAGAACACTTCAGTGTGACCACGGGATCATAAAGAACAAAGAGACTAGATAGGTAAAGAAAGACCTTACTGCTTTTTTTCTTTCCTTTCTTTCTTTTTTAAAGATTTATTATTCATTTATTTCTCTCCCCTCACCACCCCACCACCACCCCCCTAACTGCTTTTTTTTTTTTTTAAAGATTTATTTATTTTTATTTATTTAATTCCCCTCCCCTCCCCCGGTTGTCTGTTTTCTGTGTCTTTTTGCTGCGTCTTGTTTCTTGTTTCTTTGTCCGCTTCTGTTGTCGTCAGCGGCACTGGAAGTGTGGGCGGCGCCATTCCTCGGCAGGCTGCTCCCTCCTTCGCGCTGGGCGGCTCTCCTTATGGGTGCACTCCTTGCGCGTGGGGCTCCCCTACGCGGGGGACGCCCTGCGTGGCGCGGCACTCCTTGCGCGCATCAGCACTGCGCATGGCCAGCTCCACACGGGTCAAGGAGGCCCGGGGCTTGAACCGCGGGCCTCCCATGTGGTAGACGGATGCCCTAACCACTGGGCCAAAGTCCGTTTCCCCCTAACTGCTTTTTAAACTCACACAGAGGGAAGTGGATTTGGCTCAACTGATAGAACATCCACCTACCACATGGGAGGTCCAGGGTTCAAACCCAGGACCTTCTGGCTCGTGTGGTGAGCTGGCCCACACGCAGTGCTGATGTGTGCAAGGAGTGCTGTGCCACGCAGGGGTGTCCCTTGCGTCGGGGTACCCCACACGTAAGTAGTGTGCCCCTTAAGGAGAGCCACCCCATGCGAAAAAGGTGCAGTCTGCCCAGGAGTGGCACTGCACACAAGGAGAGCTGACATAGCAAGATGATGCAACAAAAAAGAGATGCACTTTCCCAGTGCCATTGACAAGAATACAAGAGGACACAGAAGGACACACAGCAAATGGACTCAGAGAGCAGACAACGAGGCGGGGGGGAGGGAGAGAAATAAATTTTAAAATCTTAAAAAAAAATTAACTCACACAGGGCCACTGTCTAGAGAGGAAGTATAGTTTAACAATTAAAAACACTGCTTAACTGGGGTGCAGGGATTCAAAACCTGGTTCTGACATCTACTGGCTGTGTGGCCCTGGGCAGATTATTAAATTCTGTGTCTCAGAGTTCTCTTCCATAAAATGGATGTACAAATAAAACCTCTCATAGAATTGCTATGAGAATTAAATCATATAATACCTGTAAAGTGCTCAGAATAGGAGCTGCTAAATAGCAAGTTACCATTTTAGATTATATATATATTTGCTTTTTTTATTTTGCTAAGAGGAAAATAAGAAGCTTCCTGAAATACACACAGGTTCTCCCTAGGATATGCATTCAAAGTTAAATTCAAATTTCTTAAATTCTAACCTTCAACCACAAGGCCAATAAGAGAATATTTGTTTCAAGAAATGAATATTTTTACTTTATTTATAAATGAATTCTGTTCATTTAACCTGCTCCCATATAAATTATGGAAGTTCATTTGATACTCAAAGAAAACCAAGACCCTGGATCTCATTTTCCATGCACGTGTACAGAGAATAATGTAGAATATTTATGTTGTTGTTGATGTTTTAACTATGATTCTGCTAGAAGTGTTCCAGAATTCAAATCAAGTTCCTTAGGCATTAATGATGAAAGACAAATACAGGGAAGACCAGAAGACAGCATGAAGGCAGGAAAAAGGATGGGGAAGATGAAGGCGCTGTTCAAAGATGCCCATTTCTAACCCTTTAAATAATTTCAAACCATTTCTTTGGGAATATAGAGAAGAAATTCATCTAGTTTCTCATACGATAGCCAAGAAATTTATAGTAGAAAAAATTTGATATTCCAAACAGTAGATTTTAAATGATTTAGAGCAGATAACCATACCCAGTGAAACCAAGTGACCATAGTTCTCCATCACCACGTCCCTGTACAAGTCCCTCTGAGCTGGGCACAGGCAATCCCATTCCTCTTGAAAGAAGTCTATGGTCATATCCTTAAATGTCACCAATTCCTGAAATCATAAATAAAGAAAAAAAGTAAAGAAAACATTTTTAAGGTAGAAAAAGAGGTAATTATTTCATGGAGGGGATCAGTATTTGCAAGCAAGTAGGCAGAGGCTAGAAGCCTGTGACATCAGTATTAAGGAAAAAATGCATATGAAACGGTCTTAAGCAATCCTGTTGTTGCAGGCACAACTGTAGGTATACTGTAGGATTCCTCAATTATTCAAATATGTTTGAGATGAATAAAATGACCAATGTTTCCCAAACAAATAAAATACCGTATTCTGAGCACATTGTATGCTATGTGCCTTCCACATGAATTTTCAATAACTGTGACTTAGTACTATTTTTCCTTTCAGTATTAAATTGCTTTCTTAGAATACAGGGTTTTATAGTTACAGAAGTTCTGTAAGCCTCAAGTTTATCACTAAGTATATCACTTAAGATATCATAAGTACAATTTTAATAATCTTTCATCAATTGTACAAAGGTAACTACTTTAAAAAAATAATACAATTATTAAAAAATGGTGTCATCAATTTTTTTAAAAATTTCTCTCCCCTTTCCCCCCCCCGCCCAGTTGTCTGTTCTCTGTGTCCATTTGCTGCATGTTCTTCTTTGTCCGCTTCTGTTGTTGTCAGCAGCACAGGAATCTGTGTCTCTTTCTGTTGCATCATCTTGCTGCGTCAGTGTGTGCGGTGCCATTCTTGGGCAGGCTGCACTTTCTTTCGCACTGGGCGGCTCTCCTTACGTGGTGCACTCCTTGCGTGTGGGGCTCCCCTATGTGGGGGACACCCCTACGTGGCAGGGCACTCCTTGCGTGCATCAGCACTGCGTATGGGCCAGCTCCACACTGGTCAAGGAGGCCCAGGGTTTGAACTGCGGACCTCCCATGTGGTAGGTGGACACCCTATCCATTGGGCCAAGTCCACTTCCCTGCTGTCATCAATTATAACAAATGTTCTACACCAGTGCAAGGTGTTGGTGGTGGGGTGGTGTATGGGAATCCTGAATTTTACCCATGATTGTTTTGTGAATTCATTACTTCCCTAACAAAAAAAAATTAAAAATAAATAAAAATTAAAAAAAAATAAATTAGGCAGCTCTATATATCAATCCCCATGAGACATTAACAAAATTAAAAGCTAAGTGCGGGGGAAGTGGCTGTGGTTCAATCAATTGGGTTCCTGTCTACAATATGAGAGGCCTGGGTTCGCGTCCCAGGGCCTCCTTGTGAAGGTAAGCTGGCCCACGCCCATGAATAGCTGACAGCCGGTGCCTGCAGAGAGCTGGCGCAGCAAGATGACACAACAAAGGAAAAAAGCTAAGTGTGGAATGGTAGTATAATAGACTCCCAACTGCATGAGGAAAAATGGAGTGGGTACATATTCAGTCTTTCATTTGACAAGCATTTATTACACATGAACAATGTACCAAGCACCATTCTAGGCACTGGGAATTCTGGGGAAAGTAAATCTGTCAATGTATTCGTGGGTTACACATGCTTGGGTTAAAAAAAAAAAGATACAAGCATTAATCTTTGTTCAGACAAATTAAGTAAATGTTTTCTGTTACCTAAAGAACTGTCCACATTTAGGGATATCTTAACCATAATAATTTCTTATGCTATCCAGTTCTTCTCTAATTCTGGGAATCTAAAATCACCCTCTATGTATGTATCTGAAATAATATTACTTGCTTCTATCCACCATCCATCAATGAACACATGCCTTGCTCCCAAGTTAGAGGTGAATAATATACAATGATCCAGGATCACAAAGATATCACCCAAGACCAGCACACTCTGTTCACCTGTACAATGCACCTTTCCCCAGGTATTTATCTCTCATGAATTCCAATGGAAGACCTTTGATCTTTCTTTGATGCTCTAAACACATCTGTAACCAATCCTGAAAGCCTCATGAAATATGAGAGATCCCTAATAGAGAGACTGAGAACATTCAACACCAAGTCCCATCATATCTTGGCAGGTCTGTGGAGAATTTCTAAGTTTTCCCAAGAGTGGTCAAGTGGGACCATCCTTTCTCTCACCCCAAAAGATTTGCCAAAGAATGGTCATATACCCCCTCAACAAATTTCATTTCATTCCATAACTACTCTTGACAAAAGATTGAACCCCAAATAGATGTTGAATATTTGTTAGAGATCAGAGGAATACAAAGGAAGGACACTGAGCTAATTGGCTCCAGCCTTCTCAGGAATGAGAAGACCTAGGGATCAGGTTGTTTGATGGGCTGTTGCATAGAATGTTTCAGGATAAGAAATAACCACATGACCAAAAAATGACAGTATTTAAAAATGAGAGATAAATAGGAACTTACGTGTGTGTGCGCGCGTGTTCGTGTACCCAGTGGGGGTGGCTCCCTGTGTTCAACCTGATGCATGTTCAAGTGCATGCTCCTCTGTAGAATGTTGTTGCGGATTGCGTGTGAAAGTGAATGGAATTGTGTTGCCGTGTGGTGTATCCTGTGCATGTGTCTGTTTTTGGATTAGGTGTAAGTCGTGTTTGAAACTGTATGTGATTGGAGAGGCAGTAGTATGTGATTTGTGAGTGTGATTTTATGACTGTCTGGGATTATGTTATCTGAGGTAGGGAACGACACGTGGTGTCACTAAATTGTGGCATTGTTGAGCAGGTGAGGTAGTAGATAACAGTGGATGTGTCTGTTATATCTGTTATATGTATGATAGATTGGAAGATGTGTGGTTCTCTTGCATATGTTTCATGGTGACAGATTGCTGAGTGACTCAAACTGCCTGACTCTTAACTGGTTATCTGAATACTGACAGTTATATATGCCTGTAGAGTTGATTGGCAATTAGGCAAGTAAAATATTTACAGGTATAAGAATTGAAAGGACAGTGGTAAGACTATCATAATTTCCAGATTATAGCATTATATACCTGGAAACTCCTTATCAACTAATAACCAGTATGTTCAAATAGTAGGATTCCATGCATTGGATAAGAACAAAAGCTTTTAACTGCCATTTCTGTACAAGCTTTTCCTACCTGGAAGTAATCTTGGCAAATTCAACAGCTTTTTCAGTCACTCTAAGATAATAAAAATGAGATCAGTCTTAGTAATTATAGTGGCCATTTTATTTTTTAAAACTTCCCTGAAAAGTATCAATATTTCAAACTTCATTTAAAACAAAAATTTCCACCTCCTGCTGGAAGCCTGCAATTGAGAATGAATACAAGATTAGTTTCTTCTCTAATTCCCCAATATATAATTTGATTCTTTTTCTTCAGCCCTCTCTGTAGGTAGTCAGACTACTCTAGAATTGGTCCAGAGAATGAGAGAAATCAGGAGGAAAGAAATTCACCTGGTATTGTCAGAATCTGGTCTAGGTTGTCTCTTGCCTTGGTGGCATTCCAAGCTAACTCTTCTTAATCTCTTTATTTCCCAATCTTCTGTTATGAAAATTTTCAAACATAAACAAAATTGAAGGAATTTTACACTGAACACTTGGACAATCCACCACTTTGATCCTACCTTAGCATTTAAAGTAAATCTCTATATCCACCAACCCATTTTTTTATGCATTTCAAAGTAAATTGCCAGCATCAATACACTACGTCCTAAATATTTTAGCAGTATCATATAATTAATAAGTTCAATTTTTGTTTACATTTTTCTTTTGATGTACTTAAATAGGAATGCACAAATCTTTTTTTTTTTTAAGATTTCTTTATTATTTCTCCCACTTCCTGTTGTCTGCTCTCTATGTCCATTCATTTTGTGTTCTTCTGTGTCTGCTTGTCTTTTCTTTAGGCAGCAATGGGAACTGACCCTGGGACCTTCCAGAGTGAGAGAGAGGTGTTCAATCTTTCGTGCCACCTCATCTCCTTGGTCTGCTGCATCTCTCTCTTTTTTAAAAGATTTATTTATTTATTTATTTATTTATTTATTTATTTATTTATTTATCCTCCCTCCCCTTCTCCCGCCCTGCTGTTTTTGTTGTCTGTACTGTCTTCTCTTTTCATTTTCTCTCCTCTAGGATTCACCAGGATTGGATCCTGGAGACCCTGATGTGGAGAAAGGTTCCCTGTCAATTGCACCACCTCAGTTCCTGGTTTCTGCTGTGCTTCACTTTGACTCTCCCCTTGTCTCTCTCTTTTTTTTTTTTAAAGATTTATTTTGTTTATTTTTCTCCCCTTCACTCCCTGCCCCCCCACCCCCACCCCCTGTTGACTGCTCTCTTGTGTCCAGTCCATTCACTGTGTGTTCTGTGTCCGCTTGCATTCTCAGCAGCACCGGGAATCTGTGTCTCTTTTTTGTTACATCATCTTGCTGTGTCAGCTCTCCATGTGTGCGGCGCCACTCCTTGGGTGGGCTATGCTTTTTGCGCAGGGCAGCTCTCCTTGTAGGGTGCACTCCTTGTGTGGGGGGCATCTCTGTGTGAGAGCCATCCCTGCATGGCACAGCACTCCTTGTGCGCGGCAGCTCTGTCCATGGGCCAGCTCACCACATGGGTCAGGAGGCCCTGGGTTTGAACCCTGGACCTCCTATATGGTAAGCGGATGCTCTATCAGTTGAGCCACATCTGCTTCTCCCTTGTCTCTCTTTTGATGCGTCATCATCTTGTTGCATGACTCACTTGTGCGGACACTGGTTCACCATGCAGGCACTCCTGCGGGCACAGGCTCACTTTCTTTTCTTCTTTTTCACCAGGAGGCCCCAGGGATTGAAGCTGGGTCCTCCCATATGGTAGGCATAAGCTCTATCACTTGAGCCACATCCACTTCCCTGCTGCATCTCTTATTATCTCTCTTCTGTGTCTCTTTTTGATGTGTCATCTTGCTGCTCCAGCTCTCCACTTGCCACGTGCACCAGCACATCTGTGTGGGCCAGCTCGCCATGTGGGCCAGCTTCCCTTCACCAGGAGTTCCCGGGAATCAAACCCTGGCCTCCCATATAATATAGACAGGAGCCCAATTGCCTGAGCCACATCTGCCTTCCAAATGCACAGATCTTAAGAGTACCTTCCGGGAAACGGACTTTGGCCCAGTGGTTAGGGCGTCCGTCTACCACATGGGAGGCCCGCGGTTCAAGCCCCGGGCCTCCTTGACCCGTGTGGAGCTGGCCATGCGCAGTGCTGATGCGCGCAAGGAGTGCCGCGCCACGCAGGGTGTCCCCCGCGTAGGGGAGCCTCACGCGCAAGGAGTGCACCCATAAGGAGAGCCGCCCAGTGCGAAGGAGGGAGCAGCCTGCCCAGGAATGGCGCCGCCCACACTTCCAGTGCCGCTGACGACAACAGAAGCGGACAAAGAAACAAGAAACAAGACGCAGCAAAAAGACACAGAAAACAGACAACCGGGGGAGGGGAGGGGAATTAAAGAAATAAAAATAAATCTTTAAAAAAAAAAAAAAAAAGAGTACCTTCCCTGAGTTTCATTAATTAATTAATTAATTTAAATTTCTCTCCCCACCCCCCTGTTGTCTGCTCTCTATGTCCATTCACTGTGCGTTCTGGGTCCACTTGCACCCTCGGCAGCACCAGGAAACCGCGTCTCTTTTTTGTTGTGTCATCTTGCTGCATCAGGTCTCCTCCATGTGTGCAGTGCCATTCCTGGGCAGGCTGCATTTTTTTTCCTGTGGGGCAGCTCTCTTGCAGGGCACACTCCTTGCATGTGGGGCATGGGGGTGCCCCTGCATGGCACAGCACTCCTTGTGTGCAGCAGCTCTGCACATGGGCCAGATCACCACATGGGTCAAGAGGCCCTGGCGGGTCTTGAACCCTGGACCCTCCCATATGGTAGGCGGACACTCTACCAGTTGAGCCACATCCGCTCCCCTTTCCCTGAGTTTGACCAACGCATATATGTAACCCAAACCTCTACCAAGATATAGAATGCTACTCTCATGATAATTACTTTTGTGCCTCTCTGGATCAACCTCACTCCCAGCCATCCAGAGGCAAATGTTGTTCTGACTTTTTTTTGGGTACTATATATTAATTTTGCCTCTTCCAGAATTTCATATAAATGAAATCATATATACTTACTTGCATAAGACTTCTTTCTCTGAGTATAATGTTTTTGAGATTCATTCATGTTGTTGGGTTTATTAGTAGTCAATTCCCTTTTATTGCTGAGCAGCAGTTCATTGTATGAATAACCCACAGTTTATCAATTCTTATAATGATGTATACCTGGGCTATTTCTTATACATGTCATTTTATGATCATATATTTTGATCCTCTTGGATAAAGAGCCAGAGGTGGAATTGCTGGGTCATAGGGCAGTTATATATTTACTTTTACAAGAAATTTTCCAAATCTTTCTCCATTTTACAGTCCTACCAATAATGTATATGAGTTCCAGTTATTTCATAAATTCCAACTTTAGGATTATTAGTCTCTTTCATTTTAGCCATTTTGATGAGTGTGCAGTGGTGTCTAATAGTGGTTTTAATTTGCTTTCTCTGGTAATTAATGATTTTGACTATTTCATAAGATCATTGGATATTTGTTTATCTTCTTTCGAAAAATGCACAAATCTTTTGCACATTTTTAAATTGGCTTAACTGTTTTGAGTTGTAGAGTTCTTTATGTATCTTGGATAAGAGTTCTTTGTCAGATAAATGTTTTGCAAATATTCTTCCTAGTCTTTGCCTTGCCTGTTTGTATTCCTAAAGGTGTCTTTTGGTGAGAAGTTCACTTTTTTCTTTCTTTTTAAATTAATTTTATTTACAATATACCTTGTTCATCAAATGTATACTCTCCCTTTTCTCTTACCCCTTTCCATGGTATCCTCTAATTCTACGTTTAACATTTTCAGTAATTACCAAACTGTTTTCAACAGTAGCTGCATCAGGAAGCAGATTTGGCTCAATTGATAGGGTGTATGCCTACCATATAGGAGGTACAGGGTTCAAACCCAGGGCCTCCTGACCCGTGTGGTGAGCTGGTCCATGCACAGTGCTGATATGCACACTGAGTGCCATCCCATGTGCAAGGAGTACTTCCCTCAAGGAGAGCCACCTGCATGAAAAAAGCACAACCTGCCCAGGAGTGGCATCGCACACACGGAGAGTTGACGCAGCAAGATGACACAACAAAAAGAGACGCAGATTCCCAGTGCTGCTCACAAGAATACAAGCGGACACAGAAGAACACACAGCGAATGGACACAGAGAGCAGACAATGGTGGGTGGGGAAGAGGAGAGAAATAAAAAAATAAATCTTTATTTAAAAAACAACAACAACAGCTGCATCATTTACTATCCCCACCAGCAATGTAGAAGGGTTCTTATTTTTCCACATCTTTGTTATTTTTATTTTTTCAAAAACAATAGCCATCCTAGGTGTGAAGTGGGTACCTCACTGTAGTTTTGATTTGCACTTCCATCATGGCTAATGATGCTGAGGATCTTTTCCTGTCTTATTGCCATTTGTATGTCTTCTCTGAAGAAAGGTCTATTCAAGTCCTTTGTCAATTTAGTTTTTATTAGTGAAGTTTTAGGTTTACAGAAAAACCATGCAAAAAATACAGAGCTCACAAATACCCACATCACACATGCAGTTTTCCCTATTAGTAACTCTTTTCATTAGAGTGGTACCTTTGTTACAATTGATGTAGCAATATTGTTAAAATTATACCATTAACTATAGTCCCTAGTTTACATTAGGGTGTATTGTTTATGTTGTATAGCCCTATGGGTTTTTGTTTTGTTTTGTTTTAATTTTTATTTAAGTAACATATATATAACCTAAGATTTTCCCTGTTTTTTAGATTTATTTTATTTTTAAATTTTTCTCCCCTTCCCTGCCCCCCCCCCCCAGTTGTCTGCTCTCTGTGTCCATTCGCTGGGAAGATTTTCCCTTTTATTCACATTCAAACATATAATTCATTGGTATTAATTATATTCACAATGTTGTGCTACCATCATCACCATTCATTACCAAAACTTTTCTATTACCCCATAAAGAAACTCTGTACCAAGTAAACATTAACTCCTCATTCCCTACCCCTACTCTAGCTCCTGGTAACCTGTGTTCTAGTTTTTGACTCTTCAGATTTTCTTTTTCTAATTATTTCATATTAGTGAGATCATACAATATTTATCCCATTGTGTCTGGCTTATTTCACTTGACATAATGTCTTCAAGGTGCATCCATGTTATCACGTGTATCAGAACTTCATTCCTTTTTACAGCAGAATAACATTCCATTATATATATATACACCACATTTTATTTATCTGTTTGTCTGTTGATAGATACTTGGGTTCCTTTCATCATTTGGCAATTGTGAATAATACTGCTGTGAATATTGGTATGCAAATATATGGCTGAGTCGCTGCCTTCAATTCTTTTGGATAATGTCCCTAGAAGTGGGATTGTTGGGTCATATGGTAATTCTATATTTAACTTTCTGAGGAACCACCTGTGGCAGTCTGAAATTATTTTATCAATCCCAAAAAGCAAAATATTGTGTAAACTAATGTATTCCTCTGGGTGTGATACCCTTTGATGGCATTAAATTCAGTTGAGGGGCCTTTGATTAGATTACTTGATAAGATCACTTTAGGGCTTTTGATTGGACTATGTCAGGGAGGTGTGACTCGAGTCTCTGCCCTCTTGCTGGGTCTGATATAAATAGAAACACAGAAAGAGACTCACTCAGACACAGGAAAAGGAAGCTACCATGTTTGATCCTGCCATGTAAGAGAGAAAACTACAGGATCACATTAGCACAAAGCCCCAAGAGGTTCAGCCAGGGAGCAGCTCAAGAGGAGACCTGAGCCCAGAAGGGAAGGCTGAAACCTCTGCAGAGATGGGTGGCCATCTTGCTTTATCATGTGATCACATGCTGGAATCAATAGTGCTGGCTTTGATGAGAAAGCATCTCTCTGATGGTGCCTCAGTTTGGACTTTTCATGGACTTGAAACTGTAAGCTTTTACCCCAAATAAATCCCCTTTATAAAAACCATCCCATTTCTGGTACTTTGTATCAGTTCCCCTTTGGCAATCTAAAATTCAGGCAAACTATTTATCCTGGTGGAGATGTACTAGTTTACATTCCCACTAGCAATGAACTAGTAATCTATTTCTCCACATCCTCTCCAACACTTCTTATTTTCTATTTTTTTAATTAGTAGCTGCCTGTCTAGTGGGTGTGGAATGCATTTCCCTATGTCTAATGATACTGAGCATCTTTACATGTGCTTATTGGCCATTTATATAAATTCTGCGGAGAAATGTTTATTCAAGTTTTTTGCCCATTATTTAATTGGGTTGTTTGGCCTTTTGAGTTGAGGTATTCCTTTATATATTCCAGATATTAAACCCATAATCAGATGTGTGGTTTCCAAATATTTTGTCCTTTTAGTTTGATGCTGAAGTTTCATTTATCTATTAGTTGTTTGTTTTTTTGCTCGTGTTTTTGGTGTAAAGCAGGGGTTCTTAATAAGGGGTCCATGAGCTTGAATTGAAATTCAAAAAATCATTATTCTTGTGGGGACATGTTGGTGCAGGTATAATGTATTTATTAAATAATACACAGTATAGTGTGGATTTAGTAAGGGGTCCGTGGTTTTCACCTGGCAAAGGGGTCCATGGAACAAAAAAGGTTAAAACCCCCTGTGTAAATTTAAGAAACCATTGCCAACAGAAAGTCCTAAAAATGTTCCCTTACATTTTCTTCCAGGAGTTTTAGTTTTATTTCTTATATTTAAGTCTTTGATCCATTTTGAGTTAATTTTTGTATATGGTGTCAGGTAGGTATGGGTCCACTTTGATTCTTTAACATGTGCATATCCAGTTTTCCCAGCACCATTACTGAACAGACTCTTCTTTCCACATTGAGCGTACTTGGCACCCTTGTCAAAAATTAATTGGCCATAGAACTCTCAGTTCTATCCCATGAGCCTATGTGTCTGTCCTTGTGCCAGTACCACACTGTTTTGATTACTATTGCTTTGTAGTAAGTTTGTGGTTTTTTTTAATCAAGGAGTGGGAGTCCTCCAATTTTGTTCTTTTTCAAAATGATTTTGGTTATTCATGGCCCCTTACCCTACTATATGAATTTGACGATTGGCCTCTCCATTTCAGCAAAGAAGGCTGTTGGGATTTTGTTTGGGTTTGTATTGAATCTATAAATCGCTTTGGGTAGAATTGACATCTTGACAATTTTAGTCTTCCAGTCCATGGATATGGAATGTCCTTCCATGTATTTAGGTCTTCTTTAGTATCTTTCAGCAGTGTTTTATCATTTTTTGTGTGTGTAAATGTACTTTACATCCTTGGTTAAATTCATTCCTAAATATTTGATTCTTTCAGTTGCTATTTAAAGTTGAATAATTTTCTTTGTTTCCTCTTCAGATTTTTCATTATTATTGTATAGAAGCAGCACTGATTTTTGTGTGTTGATCTTTTTTTTTTAAGATTTATTTTATTTATTTCTCTCCCCTTCCCCCCACCCCCTGTTGTCTGCTCTCTTGTGTCCATTCCCTGTGTGTTTTTCTGTGTCCTCTTGCATGCTCGGTGGCACTGGGAATCTGTGTCTCTTTTTGTTGTATCGTCTTCCTGCATCAGCTCTCCGTGTGTGCGGCGCCACTCCTGGGCAGGCTGCGCTTTTTTTGTGCAGTGTGGCTTTCCTTGCGGGGCACACTCCTCATGCATGGGGCTACCCACCCCTGCATGACATGGCACTCCTTTTGCATGGCAGCACTGTGCGTGGGCCAGCTCACCACATGGGCCATGAGGCTTAAGGTTCGAACCCTGGACCCCCCACATGGTAGGTAGATGGTCTATCACTTGAGCCACATCCACTTCCCTGTGTGTTGATCTTGTACCCAATACTTTGCCGAATTTGGTTATTAGGTTAGGTAGGTTTGTTGTGGATTTGGGAGGCTTTTCTATATATAAGATCATTCAATCTGCAAATATGAAAAGTCTTACTTCTTCCTTTCCAGTTTGGATGCCTTTTATTTCTTCTTGCCTGATTGTTCTAGCTAGAACATTCCAGTACAATGTTGAATGACAGTGGTGACAGTGGGCATCGTTGTCGTCTTCCTGATCTTAGGGGGAAAGATTTCAGTCTTTCATCATTGAGTATTATGTTAGCTGTGGAATTTTCTTATGTGTCCTTTATCATATTGAGGAATTTCTTTCTATTCCTAGTTTTCTGAGTATTATAAAAAATGGGTGCTGGATTTTGTCAAATTGTTTTTGGAGTAAATTGAAATGATCATGTGGTTGTTTCCTTTCATTCCTGTTAATGTGGTATGTGACATTAATTGATTTTCTTATGTTAAAACACCCTTGTTTTCCTGGAATAAATCCACTTGATCATGGTATATAATTCTTTTAATGTGCTATTGGATTTGTTTTGCTACTATTTTTTGCATTTATATTCAAGAGGGATATTGGTCTGTAATTTTCTTTCCCATGGTATCTATATCTGGCTTTGATATTAGGGTAATAGTGGCCTCAGAAAATGAGTTAGGAATTATTCCTCAAACTTTGTTAACTTGGAAGAATTTGAGCAGGATTGGTGTTCTTTCTTTTTTGAACGTTTGAATGTTGACTGAAGCCATTTGATCCTGGTAGGTTTGGAGGTTTTTGATTACCAATTCAATCTATTTGTTATTGGTTCATTGAGATCTGTTTCTTTTTGAGTTACTGTAGGTAATTTGTATGCTTCTAGGAATTTGTACTTTTCATCTAGCTTTTCTAATTTGTTGGCACACAATTGTCCATGGTATCCTTTTATAATCCTTTTTATTTCTGTAAGCGCAGTAGTAATGTCCCCCTTTCATTTATGATTTTAGCTATGCTTGTTTACTGTTTTTCCTTTGTTAGTCTAGCTAAAGGTTTGTCGATTTTATTATCTGTTCAAAGAACCAACTTTTGGTTTTCTTAATTTTTTCTGTTTTATTATTATTCTCTATTCCACCTATCTCTGCTCTGATCTTTGTTATAGCCTTCCTTCTGCTCACTTTTAATTTAGTTTGCTCTAAATTATAAATCCTTCTAAGGTTAGATCACTGATTTGAGATCTCTCGTCTTTTTTAGTGATTTTTTTACTGTATATATAGAGAAATATTTTTAATTACTCTATGCAAATTTCAGTTCTGCATGAGTTTCAGCAGCTATGTATGAGTTAGACATACTACACTTTTGGAGTTTTCAAACAGTAGCATTCATTAATGACTTTGAAACTACGCGTGCAGTGATAGAAATAAAAATAAAGCATTTGATGAGAATATCATTTCCTTGTAGCACCTTGATGAAGACTTGTGTAAATAAAGAATATTTTAAAAGAAAGCTACACAGAATCCTATGTATACAAACAAAAAGCCATTTTTCCTGATTTGTAGAAGGATCATACTTCCAAATGGTGTTTTAGTTTATATGCTTCATTTTCACAGAAGGGAGAATTTTGAGTTTTCACAGTGAAATTACTTCTGAAATTAAGCAACATGCCATGGAGAATCTAGGTTGAATAGCCTTATCAGCTAACCCTTAACTATAATAGACACTTTCTCTTTAAACTTCTAAATCATTAGTCTTACATTGCCACAATTAAATCATTGAGGGATCATTTTTATCGAATGACCATTGTAAGGAGCAGGGATTTTGCTGTATCTGTGTCTCTTATTGCTCCTTTGTTTACTTTTTTAATATATATTTTTTATTAGAGAAGTTGTGCTCTTACAAAACAATTGTGCATAATGTGCAGAATTCCCATACAACACCTTTCACCAACACCATACATTGATGTGGAACATTTGTTACAGATTATGAAAGAACATCATCAAAACTGTTACCACTAACTATGATCTATCGTGTACATTTGGTTTATTTTTTCATACCCCCACTATTATTAACATCATGTATTAGCACTGTAAATCTGCTGTAGTTTATGAGAGAATGCGCTCATATTTGTACTGTTAACCACAGTCCGTCTTCCACCACATGGTTCACTGGGTTACACAGTCCCATGCATGTACAATCTATCCAGCGTCCACTCAGTGGCTCTCACTTTCATCGCAGAGTTGTGAATCATTGCCTCGTAAATTTTTGAGTGCTTTCCTTATTCTAAAAGAAAAAATTCCATACCCACTTATTATTGGCCCTAAGCGTTGATATAGTGCCTTCTTTGTCAGTGATGCAAGAATATTACAATATTGCTGTTAACTATAGTCTGTAAGTTAAATTAATTGTAATTTTCCATGAAACACAGTATTTTTACCACCATGTATTGACGTACACCTGTTCAAGTTCATAGAAGAACATTCTTGTATTCTATTAACCATCATCCTCATCCACCTCTGGGTTCACTTATGTTATTCAGTCCACAGATTATTCTCTAGCTTTCTTTCAGTTGACATTTAGGTCCCTAGACTACCACTCTCAGCCACATCCCATTTATAAACCAGCCATGTTAGTTAAACTCACTGTAATGTGTTACCATTAACTCTCTCCATTTCCACATACATAAAGCATCAGTACCCCTTCTTAGCCCACATCCTATCTCCTAGTAACCTATACTCTAGGTTTTAACTCTATGTGTTTATTCTTTTTATTTAGTTCATATTAGTGAGACCATACAGTTATTTGTCCTTTAGTGTCTGGCTTATTTCACTCAGCATAATGTCCTCAGTGTTCATCCATGTTATCATATGTATCCCAATTTCACTTCTTACAGCAGCATAGTATTCCATCATTATGCATATACCACATTTTGTTTATCCATTCATCAGTTGATGGATACTTGGGTTACTTCCATTTTTTGGCAATTGTGAATAACACTGCTATGAACACCAGTGTGCAATTGTCTGTTCATATCACTGTTTTTCAGTTCTTATGGATATATTCCTAGTAGAGGGGTTGCCAGATCATAGAGCAGTTCTATATTTAGCTTCTAGAGGAACTGTCAAACTGTCTTCCACAGAGGATGCCCATTTTGCATTCCCACTGACAGTGAAGGAGTGTTCCTGTTTCTTCACATCCTTTCCAACCCTTATTGTTTCTTGTTTTTTTTACAGTGGCCATACTATGAGATGTGAGATGATATTTCATTGAAGTTTTGATTTGCATTTCCCTAATAACTAGTGATATCAAACATTTTTTTCATGTATTTTTTCGTCATTTGTATTTCTTCATTGGAGAGATGTCTAAATCTTCTGCCCATTTTTAAATTGGATTGCTTGCTCTTTCATTGTTGAGTTGTGTGATCTCTTTATATAGCATGGAAATCAAACCCTTATTGGATATGTGGTTTCCAAGTTATTTTCTGCCATTGAGTGAGCTGCCTTTTCACTTTCTTGAAAAAGTCCTTTGAATCATAAGAGTATTTAAATTTAAGGAGGTTCCATTTATCCAAGGTCTTAAATCTTACACAAAAGCTCATGATTTTGGTGTAAGGTTTAAGAAACTGCCACCTACCACCAGGTCTTAAAGATATTTCCCTATATTTTCTTCTAGGAATTTTTTAGTTCTCACTTTTATATGGTCTTTGATTCATTTTGAGTTAATTTTTATATACGGTGTGAGAAGGGATCCTCTTTCTTTCCTTTGAATATAGATATCCAGTTCTCCTGGCACCATTTGTTGAATGGACTGTTCTGCCCCAAATAGGCGACCAAATTTGCCAAAAACTACATGGCCATAGATGTGATCTGTTTCTGAACAATCAGTTTGGTTCCATTGGTATATATGTCTATCTTTATGCTAGTACTATGCTGTTTTTACCATTCTAGCTATGATTTAAAGCAAGAGTCTTCCAACTTAGTTCCTTTTTAAGATGTTTCTGGCTATTTGGGGCCTCTTACCCTTCCAAACAAATTTGATATTGGCTTTATATTTCTTTAAAAAAGGCTTCTGGGGGAAGTGCTGTGGCTCAATCAGTTGGGCTCCCGTCTACCACATGGGAGGCCCTGGGTTTGCATCCCGGGGCCTCCTTGTAAAGGCAGGCTCGCCCGCACACGTTGAAGAGCCGCTGGCCTGCAAGTGCTGTGGACCGCCGCCGGCCCGCAAGCACCGCAGAGAGCCAACTCAGCAAGGTGATGCAACAAAAAGAGAAACAAGCAAAAACGTAGAAGAATGCACAGCGAATGGACACAGAGAACAGACAGCAAGCAAGCCACAAAGTGGGGGTGGGGTGGGAAATAAATAAAAATAAATACAGACAGAATAACGCACAGCGAATGGACACAGAAAGCACACAGCAAGCAAAAAAAAGCTGAAGACGGGGGATGAAAAAAAACAGCTGCTGGAGTTTTTATTGGGATTACACTGAATCTGTATATTAACTTGGGTAGAATTGATATTTTAGTGATATTTAGTTGTCCAATTCATGAACACAGAATGTTCTTCCATCTATGTAGGTCTTCTTTGATTTCTTTTAGCAATGCATTGTAGTTTTCTGAATGTAAATGCTTTATGTCTTTGGTTAAGCTTATTCCTAAATATTCGATTATTTTAATCACTATTGTAAATGGAATTTTTTTCCTGATTTCCTCCTCAGATTGCTTATTATTGGTGTACAGAAACACTACTGATGTTTTAGTGTTACTCTTGTATCCTGCCATTCTGCTGAACTTATTAGCTGTAGTAGTTTTTTATTTCAGGAGGTACTGGGAATTGAACACAGGATCTTGTGCATGGTAAGCAGGTGTTCAGCCACTGAGCTACATTCACTTTCTAATGAGAATTAGTTTTTTGTTTGTTTTCATTTGTTTTTAGGAGGTATTGGGGATCAAACCTGGGACCTCGTACATGGGAAACAGGCGCTCAACCACACGAGCTACTTCCATTCCCCTCTAGTAGATTTTTTGGGACTTTCTAGGTATAGGATCATATCATCTACAAATAGCAGCAGTTTTACTGCTTCCTTTCCAATTTAGATATCTTCTATTTATTTTTCTTGTCTGATTGCTGTAGCTAGAAATTCTAGCACTATATTGAACACCAGTGGTAACAGTGGGCAGCCTTGTCTTGTTCCCCATCTCAGTGGGAAAGCTTTCAGTCTTTCACCATTGAGTACAGTGTTAGCTGTGACTTTTTCATATATGCCCTTTATCATATTGAGAAAGTTTCCTTTCATTCCTTTCTGCGGAGTATTTTTATCAAGAAGTGATGCTGTATTTTTTTTCTTTTTCTTTTTGTCTTTATTTTTTTAATGTTACATTAAAAAAAACGAGGTCCCCATATACCTCCCCACCCCCCTCACTCCACTCCTCCCCCCATAACAACCTCCTCCATCATCATGAGACATTCATTGCTCTTGGTGAATACACTTCTGAGTACCGCTGCACCTCATGGTCAATGGTCCACACCATAGCCCATACTCTCCCACGGTCCACCCAGTGGGCCATGGGAGGACATACAATATCCAGTAACTGTCCCTGCAGCACCACCCAGGACAACTCCAACCCCCAAAAATGCCCCCACATCACATCTCTTCCTTCCATTCCCTACCCCCAGCAGCCACCATGGCCACTTTCTCCACACCAATGCCATATTTTCTTCAATTACTAATCACAATAGTTCATGAATAGAATATCAGTAAATCCACTCTAATCCATACTCTATTCCTCCATCCTGTGGACCTTAGAATGGTTGTGTCCACTCCACATCTCTATCAAGAGGGGGCTTAGATTCCACAGGGATGCTGGATGCAATTCTCCTGCTTTCAGTTGTAGGCACTTTTGGCTCCCTGGTGTGTTGGTTGAGATGCTGTATTTTTGTCAAATGCCTTTTCTGAGTCAGTCAAGATGATCATGTGATTTTTCTTCTTTGATTTATTAATGTGGTGTATTATGCTGATTGACTTTCTTGTATTGAGCCACCCTTGCATGCCTGGGATAAAACCCACTTGATCATGGTGAACAATACTTTTAATGTGTTGTTGGATCTGATTAGCAAGTATTTTGTTGATGATTTTTGCTTCTGTATTCATTAGAGAAATGGGTCTTTAATTTTCTTTTTTCATATTATCTTTATTTGGCTTTGGTATTAGGGTGATATTGGCTTCATAGAATGAGTATGATCATTTGTTGGAAGAGTTTGAGTAAGATTTGTATTAAATCTTCTTTGAATGCTTAGTAGAATTCACCTGTGAAGCCATCTCATCCTGGGTTTTTCATTTTGGGAAGTTGTTTGATGACCATTTCAATCTCTTGTGATTGGTTTGTTGAAGTCTTCTATTTCTTCTAGGATCAGTGTAGGTTGTTCATATGTCCTAAGAATTTTTCCATTTCATCTATATTGTCTAGTTTGTTGCCATACAGTTGTTCATAGTATCCTCTTATGATCTCTTTTATTTCTGTGGGGTCAGTAGTAAGTAAGTTCCCTGTTTTCTTTTCTTATTTATTTGTCTCTCTCTCTCTCTCTCTCTCTCTCTCTCTCAATGATTTTGTGTTTGAGCTCATAGAGAACAGTGAATACTTAGTTCCTTCCATTCCTTTGCTCCTCATAGGTCTGCCCTGCAAGATTAAGCAGGAATTTCCTTTCTAATGCCCTCATACTCTAAAATCATATGACATTCCCTAATATTGTATTTCTTTCCAATTAATCAAAATAACCTTGCTCTGGTATACACAACATAGGATTGCACTCTTCTTCACCTCTTCACCTGTAACTTCCTAGCTATGTAAAAATGCTGTAGAATTATACATACTTCCCTTTGACTTAGGTATTATGTCATGATTCCTGATCCCAGCTATCTGCCTACCCAAAGATGAACCAAGTGTTCCTGATATTTCTCATTAATCCCCTTTGATTGAACTCAAAGCCATTGCTACTCTTTTTTTTGAAGAAACAATGGTTTATTTTTCTACTCAAATGATCAAGCTGCTGAATCTTAAAGCTTCAACAGATTTTGTATCTTATTATTTTTTTTTCATTGAATAATAAGACCTTCTATTTTGACTATTCTTGGTAAACAGTAATTTTGTTTCTCCAGTGGCTTTCAAATGTCATGACAGGTGGTTTAACATGTGGCTGCTGCTTTCAGGGGATCATATTAAATGAATCCTCATTTCCAGTGCAATATTTCATTTAAAGTCCATCCATCAGAACTTGTCTATTGTGGTTGGCCAAGCAGTCCTGCTTTGGCGGCCAGGGATACATTCTGCTGAATATGATATTCCTGAAATCTCATGATATTCTTCATGTCATTTTTAAATATTTCTTTAAGCAGTATTCTGAACAGGTAGTCTCTTCAGGTTTTATTTCTCTTTTGTGAAGTCTTTAACACAGTCCAAAAAGCAGGTTTCTGCAAGTTTATTGTAGGTTCCAAGAAATTCTTTAAACTGTTTTATCTGATCAGAGTCTGGTATTTGTGCAGCCATATTCTTTTGGTATGTTTATTAGTTACCTTTTCTGATGCATGAGTTCCCTTTCTGTTCTGGAAAAGTGGTTGTCCAACCTTTGCTTGAATGTCTCCAGTGAGGTTGGAATTTTTACTTAAGCACAGGCTCTCACATCCCACACCAGGGCGAGGCTGCGGGTGGGTGCTGCTGGTAGAGTCTGGGGGCTACAAGCTGAGGTCAGGGTAGGTGCCGTGGCGGCTAGATGGGAGAGAACACCTACTCTTTTTTATATAATGCACCTTGAGTTTTCTGTAATGCACTCCTTATTGGAATGCACCAGCCAAAATTTCACTTTTAAGCCCCAGAGATTAATGTTCTTTTATTATCAAGACAAAATAAAAAGACTGAACTCATTCGGTTTTTGTTGTTGCTGTTTTGGCCATATGATAAATGTTTTTTGTTTGTTTTGTTTTAAATTTAATGTAAGCATTTAGAACTATAAATTTCCCTCTCCACACTCCCTTTGCTGCATCCCATCAGTTTTGGTATGTTGCATTTTCATTTTCACTCATCTCAAGATATTACTTAATTTCTCTTGTGATTTCCTATTTGACTCATTGGTTGTTTGAGAGTATATTTTTGGGAAGCGGACGTAGCTAAACTGATGGGGCATCCATCTACCACGTGGAGGGTCCAGGATTTGATCCCCAGGGTCTTCTGACCGGTGTGGTAGGCTGGCCCATGTGCAGTGCTGCTACGCAAGGTGTGCCATGCCACGCAGGGGCACCCCCATGTAGGGGTGCCTCACACGCAAGGAGTGTGCCCCATAAGGAGAGCTGCCCCTCGTGAAAAAAGCGCAGCCCGCCCAGGAGTGGCGCCACACACACAGAGAGCTGACGCAGCAGGATGATGCAACAAAAAGGAAACACAGTTTCCCAGTGCCGCTGGATAATGCAAGTGGACACAGAGGAGCACACAGTGAATAGACATGGAGAGCAGACAACAGGAGGGAAGGAGAGAGAAATAAATAAAAATATATCTTTGAAAAAAAAGTGTATTGTTTAATTTCCACAAATTTCTGACTTTTCCATTTCTCTCTCTGTTGATTTCTAGCTTTATTCCATTGTGGTCAGAAAAGATACATTGTATGATTTTGATCCTTTAAAATTTTTTGACACTTGTTTTGTGACCTAACGTATGATCTATGCTAGAAAATGATTCATGTGCACTAGAGAAGAGTATGCATTCTGCTGTTCTATATATATGTTAGGTCTAGTTGGTTTAGAGTATTGTTCAAGTCTTCTTTTTCCTTTCTGATCATGTGTCTTTTCTATCCATTATTGAAAGTGGTATATTGAAGTCTCCCACTATTAATGTAGAACCATCTTTTATCTCCCTTCAAATTTGTCAATATTTGCTGTATATATTTTGGGGCTCTACCATTAGATGCATATATATTTATAATTGTTATGTCTTCTTCTTGAGTTTATAATGGCCTTCTTTGTGTCCCTCATAACAGTTTTTTTATTTAAAGTCTATTTTATCTGATGTTTATATAGATACCCCAACTCTCCTTTGGTTACTGTTTGCATTAAATATTTTTGCCTGACTTTTACTTACAACCTACTTATATCTTTGAATTTAAGGTGAGCCTCTTGTGAACAGCATATAATTGTGTCATGATTTTTTTATTCATTCTTCAAATCTCCACTCTTTGCTAAATTTAATCCATTCACATTTTTTTAAGATTAATTTTTTTATTTATTTCTCTTCCCTTTCTCTTCTCCCCGCCCGCCTCCCCCCACCCCCCAAAGTTGTCTGCTTTCTGTGTCCATTCACTATGTGATCTTCTGTGTCTGCTTGTATTCTTGTTAGAGGCACCCGGAATCTGTGTCTCATTTTGTTGCATCATCTTGCTGCGTCAGCTCTCCATGTGTGTGGCGCCATTCCTGGGCAGGCTGCACTTTCTCGTGCTGGGCAGCTCTCCTTATGGGGTGCATTCCTTATGTGTGGGGCTCCCCTATGCGGGGGACACCCCTGCATGGCACGGCACTCCTTGCGTGCATTAGCACTGCATGTGGTCCAGCTCATTACACGGGTCAGGAGGCCCTGGGTTTGAACTTTGGAACTCCCATGTGGTAGGCGTATACCCTATCCGTTGGGCCAAATCCACTTCCCAATCCATTCACATTTAGGTTAACTGTTGATAATGCAGGACTCATTTCTGCCATTTTGCAATTTGGTTTTGGTAAGTCTATGTCATTTTGACTATCGATTCTTGTTTTAATGCCTAATTTTGTTTTTAGCTGATTTCTTGTAGTGAACCCTTTAGAATCCTTCTCAATTCCTTCTGTGCATAGATTTTAGATATTTTCCTCATGGTTAACATAAGGTATGAACTTAACATCCTACATCTTTAACACTTTCATTTGGTTTGATACCAGCTTAACTTCAATAGTGTACACAAACTATGTTCTTATACCCCTCTGCCCCTGCACCTTTAATTTATTCTTGTTACAAATTATATCATTATACCCAGTATGTCCAAAGCCACGGTTTATCATTACTTTCAATGAATTTGCATTTTAGATCTTGTATGAAGTAAAAAGTAGAATTACAAACCATAAATATAATAATAGTGACATTTATGTTTACCCATGTAGTTACCTTTACGTAGATTTTTATTTCTTCATGCAGCTTTGATTTATTGTCTAGTGTCCTTTCCTTTCGATCTGAAGAATTCCTTTTCACAACAGCATGTGTGGCCTGTCTACTGGTGATAGATTCATTCCCTCAGGTTTTGTTCATCTGGAAATATCTTTATCTTGTATTCTTTTTTTTTAAAGATTATTTTTTTAATTTATTTCTCTCCCTTTCCCCCTCCAGCCCCCCCCCCGCCCCCGTTGTCTGTTCTCTGTGTCCATTTTTGCTGTGTGTTCTTCTTTGTCCGCTTCTGTTGTTGTTAGCAGCACAGGAATCTGTCTTTCTTTTTGTTACATCATCTTGTGTGTCAGCTTTCCATGTGTGCAGTGCCATTCCTGGGCAGGTTGCACTTTCTTTCATGCTGGGCGGCTCTCCTTACAGGGCACACTCCTTGTGTGTGGGGCTCCCCTACATGGAGACACCCCTGCATGGCAGGGCACTCCTTACGTGCATCAGCACTGCATGTGGGCCAGCTCCACATGGGTCAAGGAGGCCCGGGGTTTGAACCGCGGACCTCCCATGTGGTAGACAGATGCCCTATCCACTGGGCCAAGTCCGCTTCCCTTGTATTCTTTTTTTGTTTGTTTTATGTGATTACAAAGTTCATTTGCATGGTATATTTAACAAGAAACAGCTGTAAGTAGAAATCTATATGTTTTCTTTATTATAAAGATAGCAGTTACAAAAGAAAAATAATGAATATTACATCAGTAATAATTTTTTAAAATACAGCAAACCTCTGGTATTTGTGAGCAATCCCAAGAGCTCACAGCATATTAATATCTGTGGTGTGGCTAAGATCATCTTCATCTCAATACCTTGGAGCAGATGTTAGAAAGTAGCTAGATGATGATGGTCATGAATTTTGGGAATTTGGAAGATCCTGGATTTGTCACTTGGGAATGTCAGGAGTCTGTCATATAATTTGCATACAGTAAGAGCTGAATAGGATTTCTACTTAGTAATATTACTTCTAATTATTTTTTCATGCTTACAATGAAGTAGCATAACATTTAAAATTGGAAAAAAGACTGAAATGGGAAAATATGAATAGAGAGGAATGAAGAAGGTGAACTCTGAGGGAATATTAAGGGCAAAGGAGGAAGGTGGATGGAAAGGATCAGAACTTCCCATCTTTTTCCATTTTCTTCCCATCTAAGGAACAGGTCACTCCCTTGTTCAAGAAGGGATGGGCAGTGGTCCACCTTGACCTCCCTTAAATCCAAGAAGCACCAAAGAAGAGAAGATGCCAGAGCAAGCAGCCAAATTAGGCTTAAGAAAGAGGACAGGGAAAATGGATAAGAAACAAAGGAGAGGGATGCAGAGAAAAATTACCCAAGAAAATGGTCAATGTTAAAATCACAGCCCTCCAGGGTCTGTACTCTCTACTAAGAGGACCACAAAAGGAAGAAGTATCAAATTAACACAAAACACTGTTCTTTGATACAGAATGGTAAAGGAACAAGGGAAGAGCAAAGGTTGCCAAGAAAAGGTGAATGAGTTCTGGCTATTTGAGAAAGACAGAGGAATAAAGGCAGAAGAGAGGGGAGCAAAGACACTTAGGCCATCTCAGGACCCTCCAGGAGTGGCTCCCACTGGGGTGGAACAGCCCCTTGCACCCCAAAGAGTCTGTCTAAAGAGTTTGCATTGGATGGTGGGTATGAGTTTGAGGGCATGGCCATCTTTCCCTGGGCATCGGTGAGGCACAGCTGTGGACCTGGGTCAAGATCGACCAAACTAGGTACTAAAATCTGCCTTGAGTTCCTGGAAGGCTGTACAATGATGCTACCTCTCCTTTTCCTCACACTTGTCTTCATCCTGCTTTGCTTTGCTTTGCTTTGCTTTGCTTTGCTTTCTGCTTTGCTTTCTGCTTCACTTTCTGCTTCGCTTTCTGCTTCGCTTTCTGCTTTGCTTTCCTTTCCTTTCCTCTTTCTCTCTCTCTCTCTCTCTCTGTCTTTCTTTCTTTCCTCTCCCCTTCCCCCCCCCCCCCATTGTCTGCTCTCTGTGTCCATTCTCTGTGTGTTCTTATGCATCTGCTTGCATTATCCGGCGGCACTGGGAAACTCCGTCTCTTTTTTTGTTGCAACATCTTGCTGCATCAGCTCTCTGTGTGTGCGGTACCACTCCTGGGTGGGCTGCACTTTTTTTCACTCAGGGCAGCTCTCCTTGCGGGGGGGAAAACCTTGCACATGGGGCACCCCTGCGTGGCAGCACCGTGCATGGGCCAGCTTACCACATGGGTCAGGAGGCCCTGGCGATTAAACCCTGGACCCTCCATATGTCAGACAGATGCTCTATCAGTTGAGTCATGTCCGCTTCCTTCCTCGGCTTTTAACTCAGCTTCAAACTTAATGGCAGATGACATGGCTTGTACCTTAGTTTCAAAGAAGTTCTTGGCACATTTCATGCCCTCAAGGTTAACATCGACCTCAGAGAGCTTTGTCAGCATCATCAGCCTGCTGTTGTCATGCAGCTCCACCACTAGGGCCCTCTGGAAAATGAGCAGTAACTCACGCAAGCTGAGTTTGCTATCAAAGTTTTCCTTCTCCTCCTTGATCTTGCCCTTCAGGCCCAGGTGGGTCAAGGGGCTCCTAGCTTTTCCATCATCAGCTTCAGCTCCATCAGGTCAATGTAGTCATCCAGTCCAGCATCAGTTTAAAACATTGAGGTGGCAGCTGAACTCTGGGAACTTGTTGTAGGGGTTGAACACCCTGCAGTGGTGGAGCTGCGGTGCATGGTCAGTGATGTCCAGGCGCCAGCTCAGCTGCGAGCTCAGCTTGGCATAGGGCAGACAGCTCGGGCTGGACCACCTAGGTTGCCCTCTTCCACCTTTTCCTGCAGCAGCAGGAGCTGGAGCTTGCCAGCCAACTCCTCCCTGGACAAAGCAGCAGACTGGAGACAAAAGACCTGGTGCTGGACCAGGCAGACAGCACACTCCTCTCTGACTGGTGATGCTGTGGCAATATGGCTCAGGAAGCAGTAGCAGCAGCGGGTGGTTGGGAGGGAGTGAGTGGGTTCTCCTTCAATTTGAAGGACAGTTTTGCCAGATGAAGAACTCTTGGTTGGAACATTTTTATATACTTTAAATATATCATCCTCCTGCCTTCTTGCCTCCGTAGTTTCTGATGAGAAATAAGCACCTAATCCAGGAGTTCTTAACATTTTTTTTCCCCACAGACCCCTTTGTCAGGTAAAAATCAAAGACTCTTACTAAGTCCACACTGTACTATGCATTATTTAATAAATATATCACACCCACATCAACACATCCCCACAAGAATTTTTTTTTTTTTTTAATTTAAATTCAAGCTCACAGATCCCTTGTTAAGAACCCGAGTCCTGGGAAACAGACTTGGTCCAGTGGATAGGGCGTCCATCTACCACATGGGAGGTCCGCGGTTCAAACCCCGGGCTTCCTTGACCCGTGTGGAACTGGCCCATGCTCAGTGCTGATGCGCGCAAGGAGTGCTGTGCCACGCAGGAGTGCCGACCCACGTTATGCGTCCCCCGCGTAGGGGAGCCTCACACGCAAGGAGTGCGCCCGTAAGGAGAGCCGCCCAGCGCCAAAGAAAGTGCAGCCTGCCCAGGAATGGCGCCGCCCACACTTCCTGTGCCGCTGACGACAACAGAAGCGGACAAAGAAACAAGACACAGAGAACAGACAACCGGGGGGGGGGGGGGGGGGGGATTAAATAAATAAATAAATCTTTAAAAAAAAAAACACCAATGCCTCAAAGCTATAGCTTTAAAAAAAAAAAAACCCGAGTCCTAATCTTATTGAAGCTTCCCTGTGCATGAGGCATTGCTTCTTTCTATGGCTTTCAGGATTTTCTATTGGCCTTTGGCATTCCACAGATTGATTATAATGTGTCTTGTGGTATAGACTAATTCAGTTTATCTTGTTTGGAGTTCATTGAGCTTCTTGGATATGTATATCCATGTCTTTCATTAAATTTGGGAAGTTTTTGGTTGTTGTTTTTTTTAAGATTTAAAAAAAATTTTTTTTTAATTTATTTCTCTCCCCTTCTCCCCCAACCCCCTCCCTTGTCTGCTTCTCTGTGTCCATTCGCTGCCCCCCAATCCCTCCGTTGTCTGCTTCTCTGTGTCCAATTGCTATGTGTTCTTCTATGACCACTTCTATCCTTATCAGCGGCACCAGGAATCTGTGTTTCTTTTTGTTGGTCATCTTGCTGTGTCAGCTCTCCGTGTGTGTGGCACCATTCCTGGGCAGGCTGCACTTTCTTTCGCACTGGGCAGCTCTCCTTATGGGGTGCACTCCTTGAGCATGGGGCTACCCTATGTGGGGGACACCCCTGCGTGGCAGGGCACTCCTTGTGCGCATCAGCACTGCGCATGGGCCAGCTCCACACGGGTCAAGGAGGCCCGTGGGTTTGAACCGCGGACCTCCCATGTGGTAGACGGATGCCATAACCACTGGCCCAAGTCCGTTTCCCTATATATATTTTTAAGGTTTATTTTTTATTTATTTCTCTCCCCTTCCCTCCCAACACCTCCTCCCCGTTGTCTGCTCTCTGTGTCCACTTGCTGTGTGTTCTTCTTTGTCCGTTTCTGTTGTTGTTAGCAGCACGGGAATCTGTGTTTCTTTTTGTTGCGTCATCTTTTTGTGTCAGCTCTCCGTGTGTGCAGCGCCATTCCTGGGCAGGCTGCACTTTCTTTTGCACTGGGTGGCTCTCCTTATGGGGCACACTCCTTGTGCATGGGCCTCCCCTATGCAGGGACACCCCTGCATGGCACGGCACTCCTTGCGTGCATCAGCACTGCCCGTGGGCCAGCTCCACATGGGTCACGGAGGCCCGGGGTTTGAACCGTGGACCTCCCATGTGGTAGACGGACACCCTATCCACTGGGCCAAATCTGCTTCCCCATATATCTGATAAGAGTTTAATATCCAGAATAAATAAAGAACTCCTTCCATCCAACAACAAAGACCAAAAAAAAAAAAAAAAATTGGGCCAAGGATTTGAATAGACATTTTTTGAGAGGCAATATTCAAATGACCAATAAGTATATGAAATGATGCTCAACATCATTAGCCATTAAACATACCACTTCATACCCATTAGGACTGCTACTATTAAAAAAAAAAAAACCTGAAAATAGTGTTGACAAGGATGCAGAGAAATAGGAACCCTTGTACATTGGATGGGAATGTAAAATGGTACCGTTTAGTGGTTCCTCAGAAAATTAAACAGAATTGCCATATGACCCAGCAATTCCACAACTAGGTATTAATACATACCCAAAAGAATTGAAAGCAGAGACTCAGACAGATATTTGTACACCAATGTTCATCACAGCATTATTTACAAAAGCCAAAAGTTGGAGCAACCCGTATGTCCATCAAAAGCTGAATAGATAAACAAAACGTAATATATATCCATACAATGGAATATTCTTCAGCTGTAAAAAGAAGTGTAAAAAGAAGTTGGTACATGCTGCAACATGGTTGAACTTTGAAGACATTGAATGAAATAAGCCAGATACAAAAGACAAATATTGCATGATTTCTCTTATATGAAATACTTAGAATATGCAAATTCATAGAGACAGAAAGTATAATAGCAGTTACAAGGGGTAGTGAAAGGAGGGAGTGGGGAATTATTGCTAAAGGAGTATGAGTTTTGGTTTAGGATGATGAAAATAGGCTGAAAAGTGGTTAAAGTTTCACAGTTTTGTTAATGTCAAAGAACTGCACTTAAACTGGTTAAAATGATTTTTGTTATATATATATTACCACAATTAAAACTACATTTTTTAAAAATGGGCTGTTCATTCAGTGAGAATTACATAAAAATTATAAAAATTATTTTGTAATGCCTCCATGGGAGGTAATGTATATCAAGGAATGGGGCTAGAAGACCATAGGTCAAGGGAGCAGAAAGCAAAAGGGTTGAAGGAGGGAGTACAGCTTGTTGTGACCAGGGCTGAATTGTGAAAGGAGAAATGGGAGAGGAGGAGGTGGTATAGTGGGTTGAAGAGACATTTGATAGGGAGTATAATGAGGGTTTGGGGTCATGGAAGATTCCATGTTAGATGATGAGTCAAGGTCATCATTGGGAATAAGTCCAGACCCAGGGCTGAGATCATCTGACAGAACTTCAGGCTGTCATAGGGTTGGTTGGCTGAGGGTTAATTCATGAACTTCACTAAGTTTGTAATAATTTTGGGCTGGATTTTGGACGTTGAGGCATATAGCCTTATTAGTCAGGGAGCTACAGAAATGTATGAATGTAGTTGGATAATGAGAGATACAAAGAGCAAGAAAAGAGGCCACTATTTTATCATCTTAGGGATAATTGTAAGCCCATGGGAGGCATTCTATTTCCCTTTCAATAATGATCTCTTAATGATACAAGGTCTGGGCATAGGTACATTAATTCAAGAGAATTAACAGTAGGGTATGCAGCATATATATGTGCTGCCTCCTATGTGATATAATACCCTTGTGAATTTAGAATAGTCAATAGGGGCTACTGTAAACACTACCAAAACAAAAAACAAGCTTGCCAATGAGATGGAAATAAAACTATGGTGCCATATAGTGGTTGGCTGTGGCATTAGTGTTGAAGAGCCCAAGTAAGAATGGGTGGCCAAAATATAGCCCAGCAGCTATTACATTAACAGGTGGGGTCCACTCACTGACCTGCAGTGTCCCAGGCCCAGGTTATTACTCAAAGTAGGCATATCCAGGCTATTAAATACTAGAAGGTCAAGCTTAACATTTACACCTGTGGGTTTCATAGCCTGAAGCATTGGCAGGGACAATGGGGTGGGTTAGGAAGCTGACCAGTATTGGCAAAGTGTAGTGTAGACTGCTCCCATTCTAGGTATCTGTTGTTAGATCCAGCATTCCTTAGCAGAGGATGCTCTTGGACAAAACCAATTTTAATCGTCCTTGGATTTTTTCTGCTTTTCATATTGTTCTGGGAGTGGGTATTGGAAAAATGATCTCTACTTCCTGAGTGAGATCATCATTGGCATTATCAATTACATATCCTTTATAGCTTATGAAAAAGCTATATATATCTATATAGATATATAGATAATTATGACATCATCAAGGTGCCAGAATAGCTCTAATGGATAGCCAGAGGGGCATTCAAAAGTGAGTAGTTCATAACTATCAGTCCTGGATCTGATTTCCAACCCAATCAGGATAGGGCAAGAATGAAAAGGGATAGGTGAAAGGGGAAAGGGACAGGGAGAAATGCCTAGTAATGTGATCTTTGTAATTCCTGGTATGCAAAGTGTAGACTTAGGAATGATTAAAGTTTCTTCCAGGGAGGCTTTAGAAAAAAGGGATGTATGTGTTACTGAAAACTACAGGAAAGGCAATCCTTGTTATAAGGTGGCAGAGACCCTGGCAAAAGTGTGTTCTGATGTTGGATGGAGGGTAGAACTTGTAGGTGATAAACCTGGATGTTTAGCTTAGGAGATTTCCAAACTGTGGAAAGTGCAGCCTGGTTTCTCCTTGCTGCTCATAGTAAAATTAGGAAAGGTATAAACTGAAGGTTGAACTGTTAAACAAAAAGGAGCCAGTACTTGTTTCCATTGCCCAAACCACATGACTAGACCACTAGCAATGGCCCATGAGTCTATGAAGATGTGTATTTGGGGACTATTCTTGGCCAGGGCACCCTCCACTACCAAGACAACTGCCTGGATTTTGACCAGTTGTGGTAACCCCTAGGTCACATCCTTTATCCGGCTATCCTGGGTAAGCAATGAAAAGCAACAGCCTTCCAATGAGCTCCATCCAATGTTATCTTTGCTGTTTACTCAGCTGCTCCCAAGGGGTTCCCCAGATATTCATGGAGTCTGGGAGAGAGGTGACCTTTTCTAGCACTGAGGCTCCTGGCAAGGGAACTGAGGGCAGGGAAGGCCACCTTCTCCAAAAGGTAGATTATGCCAAAGAGCCCATGCTTGGCTCTAGATACCACTTCCATTTCAGCAATGAGGCAAGTCAAACTTGTGGGGTACTGTTTCCATAATCTAGCACATAAAGGGAGCTGGGCATGGAGGCTCATAGTTTCCAGCCCTATAAGACTCTCTGTTTAGGAGAATCCAGTTATGTGGCCAGCAGTTGTAGCTCTAATGATGTGTAATGTGGGGCTAAGCCAGACAGCTTTTTGCACCAGAAGACCATGGGCAATTTATAGCTATCATGGGTAGTCCAGAGACTCCAAGAAGCATAGGAAGTGGTTGCCGGAGCTTCCACCAGAGGGAAGTCTCTAGGAGACACTAAAGGAAGCTCACATTGTATGGTCATCTGGATTCACTGTAGGGCCTTCTGTTGTAAAGTGCCCCATTCAAAGCGGTTTACAGATGACTCATAAATAGGATCTAGTAATATTTATAAATGGGGAATATATTATCTTCAGAAGCCAGAGACCTAATACATGGTTGGGGCAGATAAAGTTAGAAGTTGCTTTTAACTACATCATGAATGGAGTGACCTTCAGTGAACCAGACAAAGCCTAACAATTTGAGATGGCAGCCCCTAAACCTCATGTGGGACTGTAGTCCACCCCTTCTTAGTAAGTACAATGATGAGTGTTTGTATATCCTGTGGAGAGTGTCTAGTAAATTTCCTTGAAGGATATCATCAAGGTAGTGCATCCTGGGTGCCTGAGGACAGCTGGATCTGATTAAAATCTTGCCAGCAGAGGTTATATGCAATCACCAAGATACTGAGGTACTCCATGGACAACTCAGTAAAGGTGTATTGTGTCCCTACAAAGGTGAATGAGAACTGAGGCTGACAGGCTGCTGAAATAGGTCCCAAAAAGATCACATTAGCCAAATCTTTAAAAGCAAAATATTAGCCAATGAAAAATTGAATGGCACTAGTCACTTCAATTGTATTAGGTATTGGAATCTTAATGGATGAGACCATGGCATTTAAGTTGAGGTAGTCCACCATGAGACATCATTCATTCATTCCAAGACAAATTGGGACGAAAAACAGAGAAACTGGGGATAATTAACCCTTCTTTTAATACATCTTCTACAATGGGTCTCAATCCTTGAAGGCCGTTTTAATCTATATTGGGTTGTATTAACAGGATCCCATTTGGTGAGACCAACAGTAAGGGCCAGTTTTAATTTTATTCCAATGGGCCACACAGCCAATTAGAGCATCCACCCCAATAATGGGAAATCCAAGGGGGACAGGAACTATGACCACTGAAAAATTAGGCAAAGTTATTGTGTCAGGGTAAGGTGGACATGGTTGCCTTCAATCCTTTTTTTTTAATCTGGTTGCATCATCATCTTCGCTGAACAGGAGCCCTCTCAGCAGGTCTGGGCACCGTTTTTTTGTTTGTTTGTTTTTTACCAGAAGTTCCTGGGGATCAAACCTGGGTCCTCCATATGGTAAAAGGGAGCTCATTTGCTTGAGCCACAGCCACTTCCTGCCTTCAGTCTTATATTCAGTACTGCCTTGGAGAACATAGGAAGTTCTTCCATTAAATTTAGTGGAGTCTGTGGGGATCACCATGATTTGGGAACCAGTATCATTCAAGACCATAAAAGGTTGCTTGTTGTGGGGCAACTAACAGGTGGTGGCTGGGATCCCAGGAACATGCCATGTCCCTAAAGACATTGAAAAGGTTGCCACTGCCTCAGATAGAGGAATGGTACTGTGGGTCCTACCTTGGGGGATTAAGTATGGGGAGGAAGGAGATTGGATGCTCTGTACATCCTGTCATATAAGAGACTGGAGCTCCTTGGTGGTCTTTAGAGATGAGATAATTGGGAAAACCCAGGATGCAGAGTTGCTAAGACCAGGTCTTTTCACTGGCAGTTGTGCAGTGGTAGGGGGTAACCCCAAAAACTGAAATGGAGGGAAGCAGACTTGGCCAATGGATAGGGTGTCCGCCTACCACATGGGAGGTCCATGGTTCAATCCCCGGGCCTCCTTGACCCATGTGGAGCTGGCCCATGCACAGTGCTGATGCATGCAAGGAGTGCCCTGCAACGCAGGGGTGTCCTCCACATAGGGGAGCCCCACACGCAAGTAGTGCACTCCATAAGGAGAGCCGCCCAGCGCGAAAGAAAGTGCAGCCTCCCGGGAATGGCGCCGCACACACGGAGAGCTGACACAACAAGATGACGCAACAAAAAGAAACACAGATTCCCGGTGCCACTGATAAGGATAGAAGCAGTCACAGAACATCCAGCGAATGGACACAGACAGCAGACAACTGAGGTGGGGCGGGGGGAAAAGAGAAATAAATAATAAATAAATAAATAAAAACACAAAAACAAAACTGAAATGGAGGATTACCTAGGTAGTGGGATCTGTTACCTTGTGAAGCAAAACCTGGACCTTGAGTGGTCAATAATCCTAGGACAGTGGACTAATTAAAGGGAGCAGGGAAGCTCCCTATAATTTTTTAGGTGCTCCCCTGAGAAATAACTGCCAAGTGTCAGTTTCAAGAGGATCCTGCTCAGGACTGGCTAGGGCTTCCCATTCACTGGGTCCTCAGCAAGCATTATAGCCTTTGAACCATATCAATTTTCCTTAATAATTGGCATCCCTCCTCTATTATTCCAGTTGCATATTAATGGTGGGCTACTTTCCATGCCCATTTCTGTAAGTTTAGTGGATCCTATTACAAATTATTAATTTGAAGATCATGAGATATGCCAGCCAACTGGTGCATCTTGGCAGAAGTTAATTCGAGCCAGTACTATACAGGTGCAAGTGCCAATCAGTGCCCTTTACATCTTGCTAATTGCACAAAATATTTTAATAAGTTTTGAATTCCTAATTAATCAAGTCTCAGACCTGTTTGTTTCCTCCCCTGTATTGTTTTTGGGTGGTGATGGGGGGTGGGGGTTGAGGGTTCATGAGCTCACCCAGTTCATGATTGTAACAAGCTTCCTCCAGGGAGTCACAATCAATGTTATCAGGATTAGGGGAATCCCCTGTGGCAATCTTAGTGGCTCCACAGGCTCTGGGCCTACACTGGGAGCAGAGCAGCCCTTCAGCATGTTAATATGCTGAGCACTTAAGAGAACCAATATGTGCTGTCAGTGTTTTAGTTAGTCAGTAGGAGCATGGTGCTCTCTGGCCCTTTAGGAAAGGTTAGGGTATGGCATTTGGGGCTACTTTTTTTAAGTGTTTGCACCAGGACACCAGGGTCTTTTCTCCTATTACCAGAGGATGCACATCTTTGTTGTGACACAGGCACGGGCAACAGCAACAGCAGCATACAAGGACCCCTGTCAGCCATCTGCTCTTAGCAGTGCAGACCTCAGCACACCACATTACTGCTTTTTCATTTTCTAATGACTGCTTTTTCACAAGCAGCCTCCCAATGGGTACATGTAGCAGGGTATCAGGAGACATAGTAGACACACGGTAAGAATCATTCTCTTGAGTCTAGCATCAGTCAGGCCTTATGAGACACAGGATTCGATCTAAGACACAACAGGTACAGGCCAAGAAACAAAACTCAGGGTCACTTTAACATGGCCCCAATCCCTCACTCCTGTCTCTCAACGCCAGTTATTGAACTTCTGTCTTAGGTTGGTTAAACCTAAAACAGAGGCTTGTTAGGACTTGGCAAACACAGTACAGTGTGGTACAACTCACAGACTCACCAGCAGGCAGCAGTCATCCCGTACACTATCTGCTGTGGTTTGTACCCAGTTCATAAGCCAAGAACTAAAGAAAGATTTCAAAGGAGTGGTGGTCACAGCATAGATCATATTGCCAGCGGTTACCAATTAATTTGTGACTATACAAATTTATTTGTGGTCAACCGGGGAAGTAGGATGGATCCCCTCCCAATTTTAGGCTGGATGTGGATGCTGAGGACACTCCACACACCAAGAGTATTTGAGAGTTTATTATTCATATCAAGGTCTCCTGGCAAAGCAGGATGGGCACAAACAGGTCCAGGGTGACTTGACTGAGGCAGAAAGAGCAGGTTGGGCCTTTATAGTGACTATGGGGTGGGCCCTGGGAAAGTTCCTGGCTGTGGGCCGAAGATATACAAGCTTAAGATTTCCTGCCAGTGCCAAAGAAGGTGGTGTGAGAGGCTTTTTATCAACCTATCCAGATGTGGGGATAAATGGGACAGGGAGGATGGAAACTTAAAAAGGATAACCAGCAATCAAACATCAAAATATGGAGGTATAATGTATCTTTATTACAAATAGTTTCACCAGTTTGCCAATTATTAAATTTAAGCAAAGAGAAGGTACATAATTAGCCTTTTCTCACTCACCACATTCTCTAGTATGAATTTGTAGAATTTAAACAAGGTTTGAGTCATGACAGAAAACTCTACATTATCAATTTTTTTCAGTATTGTTTTCTGTTGATAAGTGAGTATGATGTAAAAAGGAATTCCCACACTGACTGTATTTTACTCTAGTATGAATTCTGCTGATGAATCATGAGAACTGAATGGCAGATAAAGGGTTACCTACATTAATTAGATTATGAATTCTCTGATGTCGAGAAAGGTGTGCAGACTGTCTAAAAGCCTTCCCACATTCCTTACATCCATAGGGTTTCTCACCAGTATGAATGCTCTGATGTCGAATAAGTTCTGAGCTACGGATAAAGACTTTCTCACATTCCTTGCATTTATAACGTTTCTTGGCAGTATGAATTCGCTGATGTTGAGTAAGCTGTGAGCCACAAATAAAGGCCTTCCCACACTGTGGACATTCATAGGATTTCTCACTAGTATGAACTTGGTGATGGTGAAAAAGTTGGGAACCACAAATAAAGGCCTTCCCACATTCTTTGCACTCATAGTGTTTCATACCAGGATGAATTATCTGGTGTTCGGTAAGTTGTGAGGCACGAATAAAGGCTTCCCCACATTCCCTACATTGATAAGATTTCTCACCAGTATGAATTCGCTGATGTTGACCAAGTTGTGAACGCAGTCTAAAGGCCTTCCCACATTCCTTACAATCATAGGGTTTCTCACCAGTATGAATTCTCTGATGTCGAGCGAGTTCTGAGCCACAAATAAAAGATTTCCTACATACCTTACATTCATAAGGTTTGACACCAGTATGAATTTTCTGATGTCGCATAAGGTGTGCTGATTGTCTGAAGGCCTTCCCACATTCCTGACATTCATAGGGTTTCTCATCTGTATGAATTCTCTGATGTTGAATAAGATGTGAGCGACGAATGAAAGTTTTTCCGCATTCTTTACATTCATAATGCTTCTCACCAGTATGAATTCTCTGATGTTCAGTAAGATATGAAAAATAACTAAATGTCTTCCCACATTCCTTACATTTATAGGATTTCTTACCAGTCTGAATTCTTTGCTGTTGCCTAAGTTCTGAGCCACAAATAAAGGCCCTCCCACATTCTTTAAATTTATATATTTTCTCTCCAGGATCAATTTGCTGATGTAAAGTAAGAGATATCTGCTGGCTGAAGGTTGGCGTTTTTTCATAGGCGATTAACGCTTGCCTCAAATATGCCTTGTGACTTATCTTATGTCTCTCAAACTGGTCTTTGCATTCCCAGTCATCTCTGACATTGGCATCCACAAGGCTATGACTTTTTTCCACTATCACCCACTGGGATGATGTTACTTCATAGATTTCATTTTGTGGACATAATTCCTTGGTTGTACGTCTGAATTCCAATTCTGAAAGATAACCAGAAAGCAAACACATGCTGTTTCTTTTTTTTGGGAGAAATAAAAACTCTATGGTAGAAATGAGAGACAAATTGAAAATAATGTCTATAAGAAGTGAAGATGGTGTACATGACTTTCAGTTTGAAAAAGAGGTAAAGTACATAAAGTATTAAGAAAATGAGGGTGTTTAATAGGAAAACAGGATAAATCAGTACTTCTTAAATTCAGGAGTAGATGAGAATCACCTGAAAGTGTGTTAAACTGGATATCAATGTGCTACCTCACAACAAGAATTTATAGCAGTAGGTCTTGGGTTTCCTATTTTTAACACATTCAATCAACCAATTCTGATGCTGCCCAAAATTTAAGAATCCCACCTAGAATTTTTCCATTATTTCCAACTGCACTAAGAATAAAATCTAAACTCCTTACCACAGTTTATGAGATGATCCATAATCCTCTTTTGACATTTCATCTCAGTCAAAATCTTATCCAACATCTAATAGACTCACTTCTGTTCATTATGTATCAAATATTTATTTCTTCTGAGCATCTGAAATAAGCCAAGCCCTTTACCTTTTCTGAATTTTCCACAGATTATTCAGTGCTAGAAATTGTCTAAACTTGACTGATATCAATTGTCTAGCAGGCTTGGTATCATACTATTAAGTCACAGGTAAGAAGTTACTTCCTTAGGGAACAGATATGACTCAAGTGGTTGAGCACCTGCATCCCACATGAGAAGTCCTGGGTTTGATTCCTGGTGCCTCCTAAAAACAAACAAAAACAACAACAAGGAAACAAGCAAAAAAAAATCAACTCAGGGGAGCCAATGCAGCTCAGTGGTTAAGCTGAGCGCCAGTTTCCCACATACAAGGTCCCAGGTTCCATCCCTGGCCCTGGTACATCAGAAAAAAAAAAAAAAAAAAAGCTACTTCCTTAGAAAGTTGGGCTAGATAACACTATCTAAGTTCACCTCTATTCTCTAACTCCTCATAGCATTTTTCTTCATTACAGTTTTCTGTATTTTAGAGTTATACAATCCTTTACTTATCCTTTTATTTTCTTACCGTGAAAGCTCTTAAAGAGAAAGAACAATGAAAGAACACCTTGCTCATAAGAGGTATTTAATAGATATGTTTAATGTTTAATGAATGAATCACTGGACTAATGAAAGAGTATTACTACAGAGATAAAGGGAAATATAAAGATATGAAACCAAGGAAGGTATTTGAGAATTATAATCATTTGTGCTTATAATTCTGAACATGTGTCCTTGATTTTGGTCTCCCCCACATCACTGAAGGGATTACATATATGCTATTTATTTTACCACTTCCCTTAGAGCAAAATCATATTCAAAGCTATGTCATTAAATGATACAAAGGAAAAATAACATTATATATATACCTAATCTTCCATCCATTCAATTGTTTCTCCACACACATATATAAATATACATATACATATCATATGCATACACACACCTCTACCAGTGCTCATTCCCATTTATGGATAGCCTTGGATATCTTTTCTTTTTCCCCCTATTTCAACCAATGTAGTGAGGTACATTTTTTTTTCCATCTCCACTTGAATTTATACTATTATTCAAAATTCCTTCTGACACACATTCTCTTTTGTTCCTTTATGTCCTTTCTCAGGGCATCCCTTCCACACCTTTCTGTCCAAGAACACTATATTTATATATCCCAGAAAACTACATTTTCCCCAGGCATTATAACAGGTTTGAAGCATAATAAAAGGGCTATGTTGAGTAGTATTCCATTGAATGGATGTACCAGTCACTTGTTAAAGGAAATTTGGGTTATTTCCAGTTTGGAGCAATCATGAACAGAGCTGCTATAAATTTTTGTTAGGTTTTTATATGAACATAAGTTTCGATTTCTCTAAATACCCAGGAGTGAGATTGATGAGTCATATGTAACTTCATTTAAAATTACCAAACTCCTTTCCAAATTGGGCATACCCTTCTGCATTCCCTCCAACACTGTATGAAAGTTTCAGGTCCTCAACATCCTCCTCAGTACCTGCTATTGTCAGTATATTTCAATTTAGTCATTCTAATAGGTATGTAATGGTATCTCATCATGATTTTAATTTACATTTTCCTAAGGGCTAACAATTTTGAACATCCTTTTATACGTTTATTTGCAATCAGTACCTATATTTGAAATGAGTTTCTTGTATACAGCATATATTAATAGTTGGGTTATGTATTTTTATCCATTTTGCCAATTTTTGTATCTCAACTGGTGTTTAGATAATTTACACTTAATGTAATAATTGGTATGTTTGGATTCAGGTCTATTCTATTATTTGTTTTGTTTGTTCCCTCTGTTTTTCAATCTCCTGTTTCCTCTTTCTAGAACCCTTTTCAGTATTCCATTTTAAGTCTCTTGCTTGTTTCTAATTGAAATGAGTGCTATTCTACTTTTAGGAAGAAGATTTGAGCCAGGATAACTTTTATAGCTTCATGGCATTAAAACTCCCTCTTCTATAGGTTTCTATGAGGTAGTCAAAACGGGAGTCTTAAATACTTCCTGAAATCTCTCTCCTCTGCTGCCATCCTTCATTTTTACCTAGATCTCCTACTTCCTTTGCCTCCATTGCCCCTATCCTGTCAATTTGAATTCTACTCCTGGAACTGTCTCCTAGTAGTGGGTTATGTCTTCAAAAGGAACTGAAATTTGGTTTCAAGAGCCTTGAATCTCAGCAGAGTTGCAGTACCTACTCTCCACTTCACTGGACTTGCCCAGGACAACTAACAAAAGGATGATGATGGCAAACACACATGCCAAAAAACAGAGTATCTACAACTGCATCCATATGCTCCATGGGATCTAAGCCCCCACTCAATCAGAAAGAGAGTGGAGATCTCCATCCCCACATCATCAAGACTGAGGAATGAACAAACATAAGGGGAGAATGCAACTATGGACTAAAGTAAACATTATTATTCTAGCAATGGAAGAACTTGTACCATTGATATAAAGGCAGTGGCCACCAGAAGTTCTAAGGGGAGGGAGAAGGAAGAATTGGTGTAACATGGGACATTCTGGGGACACTGGAATTGTCCTGCATGATATTGCAATGATAGATATAGGCTAACAGACATTTAGTCAAAACCTATAAAATTATGCAGGACAAAGTATAAACTACAACATATAGTCCATGGACTACTGTAGTAGCAGTGCTTCAATATGTGTTCATCAATTTTAACAAATGTACCACACTAATGAAAGATGTTATTGATGTGGAAAAGTATGGGGGTGTGGGCGGTATATGGGAATCCCATATATATATATATATATATATATATATATATATATATATATATATATTTTTTTTTTTTTAGGTACCATGGCTGGGGATTGAACCTGGGACCATATATGTGGGAAGCCAGGGCTCAACCATTGAGCTACACTGGCTCCCCTGAGTTATTTAATATTTTGTTTGTTTGCTTGCTGTTCAATTTTGTTATTGTTGTTGTTTTTAAGAGGCACCGGGAACCAAACCCAGGACCTCCCATGTGGGAAGCTGGCACTCAATGGCTTGAGCCACATTCACTCCCCTCCTCTATATTTTTTATGTAACATTTATGTACTCTAAGGCTTCTTTAAAAATAAAAATACATATAAAAATAAAAAATTTAAAATAAAAAAAAAGTTTATGCGGATTCCTTTCTAGTTCCTGAACTGAGGGGGAGGTGAGCGGTAAGCCACGATGTTACAGGCTAATGGTACTATGGATGAGGAAGAGGAGCAAGTGGAGGATTGTCCTGAATTGGTCCCCACTGAAATGAAGCATAGTGAGAAGGAAGAAAAGTCTGGCCCTGGAGCCAAGATCCCAGTCACAATTATCACCAAGTATTTAGGTGCTGGGAAGACAACACTTCTGAACTACATTTTTTTTTAACCCCCACCCCCCCTCCTTGCAGCTTGCTTGTTGTCTGCTCTCCGTGTCCATTCGCTGTGCGCTCTTCTGTGTTTTTATTTGTCTCCCTTTTTGTTGTGCCACTTTGCTGAGTTGGCTTGCTGAGTCAGCTTTCCGCAGCACTTGCAGGCTGGGCGGCACTCTGCAGCGCTTGAGGGCCAGGCCGCACTTGCAGGCCAGTCTGCCTTCACAAGGAGGCGCCGGGACGCAAACCCAGGGCCTCCCATACGGTAGACAGGAGCCCAACTGATTGAGCCACAGTCATTTCCCTGAACCGCATTTTGATAGAGCAACATAGTTAAAAGAGCAGCCATTACTTTGAATGAATTTGGGAAAGGAAGTGCAGAAGAGAAATCCTGACAGCCAGGGTAGAGAACTCTACTGAGACTGGTTAGAAATTGGAAATGGTTGCCTCTGCTGTTCAGTATAGGACAGTGGCCTTAGCGCTTACGAGAAATTGACGCAGTAGAGGGGCAATTTGATTACAAACTGTTAGAAACCACTAGTTTATTAGCAGACCCTGGTGCCATGGCTTCTGTGTTTTGGGTTGATGCTGAATTAGAGAGTGATATTTACCTTGATGGTATAATTGTTATGGACTCAAAATATGCCTTAAAACATCTATCAGGGGAGCGGATGTCGCTCAAGCAGTTGAGCATCCGCCTCCCACATGAGAGGTTCTGGGTTTGGTTCCCAGTACCTCCTAAAGAAGATGAGCAGATGCAACAAGCAGGGAGTAGATGTGGCTCAAGCAGTTAGGCATCCGCCCCCATGTGGGAGGAACCGGGTTCAGTTCCCAGTGCTTTCTAAAGAAGATGAGCAGACACAGCAAGCAGACATTGGACAGAAAACAATGAGCAGACACAGATGAGAGAGCCTTCTCAGGGGGAAAAGAAAAAAAAAGCCTATTTTAAAAACATGTATCAGGAGAAAAAGCTGATAGCTTTATCAACCTAGGCAGGTTGTTTTGTCACCTATCATCATTATCAATGAAACAGACTTGGTTCCAGAAGAGGATTTAAACAAGAACCACCATTAGATCAATAAATGAATTAGGAAATATTTTGGAAACTCAAAAGTCAGGAGTTGATTTCTCTAATGTATTATAATTCACGCCTTTGACTCTCTGAAATAAATTTGCAGAAAAAACTTCAACATGTGCCAGCAATACAACTTCACTTGATCAGAATATTGTTAATAATACAATCACATTAGAAGTCCCAAGAATTGCAAAAGAAGAAAGTTTAAATGTGTTTATTTCAGAATCTCCTGTGGGAAAAGAATGTGAGAAACAAAGAGGATTACAGCATGGAGGTCATATGACTAAAGGAGCTGGTATCAATCAAAGACAAACCACAAGTGATTATCCAAGTTGTCTGTGAGCTATATGATCAGGAAGAGACTCCAGTGAACTGGAAAGATGACATCGAGAGGACAAACAGATTGGTCCTTATTAGCAGGAATTTAGATAAGGATATCCTTACACAACTATTTATAGCTACTGTGACAGAAACAGAAAAGCAATGGACAACACATTTCAAAGAAGATCAAGTTTGTCTGTAACACTAGCAGCATTTCTTATCAAAAGGACTGAATGATAAAAAACGGTAATAAGTTTCCTGCTGGGTGTAGTTCAGGCATCTATTCCTTTGCATTATTTCTGTTGTGAATGCCAATGTATTATTTTAGGTATTTAGAATACATAAAATATAGTAAGTTACTACTGTAAAAATCTGACATTCATACAGTGAAATATAACATCTGAAGTCATTTTTTTTTTGAGACAGATGTTTCACAAAAATTATTTTCCAGAATTGGCTTCAGAGTACATATATGCTGAATTTTTTCCAATGGAAGTTTTTTTATAATAATGATCAAATTTCAACATTATCTCTTTTTCTTAGAACTTCTTCTGACTGCATAAATATAATGATTATATTGTTATTTTTAAAAAAATTTTTTGAAGAGTATGGGGCCCAGGCTGCTCCAGTGCCTTCATGTATACTGCATTTACGTTGCACTCATCTGCTTCTAGGAGTTGGCAAAACCTTTCCCAGTTTAACTGCTCTTCTCTGACTAGTCTGCTGCACTTTTCTAGTGAGTAAGTTAGTGATTTGGGGGTTCTCCTCAGAGCTCAGACACCTCCTTGTTTTATTTCCTCTCTATTCCACAAAAGTTATGGACAGCAAAAGTATCTTAGAACTGTTGGTTTGTTCCCAACTGTTCTTCCTTTAGGTTCTTGGGGTAACTGCCTCTTTGCTTTGCTATAGATGTTACTGTGGATTTATACTTAGCTCTTTTAGTTGCTCTCTTATTGTCCTGCTGTTTGTATTTGGTAGGGAAAGGGAGGTACTTGAGGAGAACGAAAACATTAAACTTCCACAGCCCCCTATTTCCTCAGAATTTTTTAAAAGGCATTTCAATCAGGCTTTTGCTTCATAATTAAACTGAAAACCCTCTTTCCAAGGCCACAAGGACCTTCATTTTGTTACCTCATTGCCTCTCATTCCCTTTATATTATAGTTTTACTATGTATGTGTGAATCCTTATTCAACATATGGTACAGTTTAGCAAGGCTTTAACATATAAATAATTTCATACTGTTGGTATTCTGAGACTGCTTTTTATGATCAAACTGATAACACTAGTTACAATTCTTTCATTTCATGACAGTATAATTTAATGTACCATACAAATAAAACAGATTTTAATCAGATGATTTAGTTTCTAGTCTGCTATTGATGGGCCATTTGGAGTGCTTCCAGTATCTTGCAGGCACGGATGCTATTAACATCCTTACTCCTCTCTCCCAATGAATTTCTGCTACTAGCATTATAGTACACCATCTTTATATGTAACGTAAAGTAGTCCCTGTTGTAAAACCCTCAAATGCTGGATAAATCAAAGCAAGCAAACCTTTAAACTTATAGTTCATTTTAAACGAAAGTAAGGGATATCTGGGATATTCCCATGGGAAGAAAACAAAAAATAAATATGCAAAACACAGAAAATGTAACTGAAACCTGAGTGGCAAACAAACCTGGAAACAGACAAGAGAAACCAAAAGCGTTGTGGAGTAGAAAATTAGGCCTCAAGTCCATGCAAGGTGGAGAGCTGAACCTGAGTCAACTCCATAAACCCAGGATTTAAGAAGCCACACACACAGTTAAAGGGTAGGCTAGGAAAAAAGTGTTCTGTCAGATAAGGGAGCTGACAAGTAAATCTCCTTTCCTCTACCATGGTTCCACATTCTTCTCTCCCTCAACCTACCCAAACCCCAACAACAACAACAAAAAGTCTCCCATGAGAATTAAGATTCTCACATAAGATTGGGGTTAAAATTTATATTACCCTATTTAGTCAGGGATTCCTCAAGCTAAGAAATTAATTTAAATAGCAGTCTTAGGTCCTGATAGTAACAAATAAATAATGCCTAAGGTAATGCTTCCTCAACCCAAATGCTTCAAGATTTTCATGCATTATATTCAGCCAAACAGAAATTCACAATCAAAAGTAATCAAAGGGGGAAGTGGATGTAACTGAAGTGATAGGGCTTCTGCTTACCATATGGGAGGACCCATGTTCGATCTCTGGAGCCTCCTGGTGAAAAGAAGAAAAGAAAGCATGCCCGCACGGCAAGCCAGTGCCCACATGGTGAGCCAAAGTGCCCCGCACAGTGAGCCGAGTGCCCACATGAGTGCTCATGTGATGAGCTGAGTGCCCATGTGGCAAGCTGAGTGCCCACACGAGTGCCTGTGCAAGTGAGTCATACAGCAACATGATGACACAACAAGAGAGATGAAGGGGAGAGTCAAGGTGAAGCACAGGAGAAACCGGGAACTGAGGTGGTACAGCTGACAGGAAACCTCTCTTCACATCAGAGGTCCCAGGATCTAATCACCGTGAATCCTAGAGGAGGAAAAATGAGAAGACAAAAAAGAAATAGATACAGAAGGTCACACAGCAAATGGATACAAACAACAAAAACAGCAGGGCGGGGGAGGTGAAGGGGGAAAATAAATAAAAATAAATCTTAAAAAAAAATTAATCAAAGGGAAGCAGATTTGGCTCAGGCGATTGGGTTCCCGCCTACCAAATGGGAGGTCCCTGGTTTGGAGCCCGGTGCCTCCTAAAGAAGACGGCAAGCTGACACAACAAGAGACCCAAGAAGAAAAAACATAATGAGAGACACAACAAAGCAGGGAGTGGAGGTGGCTCAAGGGATCAGACACCTCCCTCCCACATCAGAGTTCCTGAGTTTAGCTCCTGGTACCTCCTAAAGAAACAAGGGGATGGGGAGAAATAAATAAATAAAATAAAAAAAAAAAAAAGTAGCAAAAACTAGTCAAGTATGGGCATTTGCAGAAACAAACAGAAAACTTAGACCAACAATTTATTAAGAGAAAAATAATAAAATTCACTATATGAACTTTTTAATATATATTTAAAAAGGAAGCAGATATGGCTCAACTGATAGAGCTTCCACCTACCAAATAGGAGGTCCAGGGTTCGATACCCAGGACCTCCTGGCCTGTGTGGTGAGCTGACCCATGTGGAATGCTGCCACGCAAGGAGTGTTGCCCTGTACAGGGGTGCCCCCCATGCAAGGAGTGGCTCCCATGCAGGAGAGGAGACTGCCCAGGAGTGGTGCTTCCCACATAGAGAGCTGATGCTGTAAGATGACACAACATAAAAGACACAAAGAAGAGACAATATGAGACACAACGAACTAGGGAGCTGAGGTGATGCAAGAGAATGATCGCCTCTCTCCCCCTCTGGAAGGTCCCAGGATGGGTTCCCAGAGCCACCTAAAGAGAATACAACAGACAAGAAGAAAACACAGAGAATGGACACAGCAGACAACAAAGTTGGAGGGGGCAGCGGCAGAAATAAGAAAAAAAAAAGTAGGGGGTGGGGAATGGGGGTATATGGGATCCTCTTAGAGTTTTTAATGTAATATTTTGTATGATATATGTATCTTTAAAAAAATGTTTTTAATCTATAAAAAGTAAAAAATAAAAAAAAAGGCAGAGTAAAAAAAAAAAGTATCCCAGTAGCAACAAGCACACCAAGTACCCCTTGATCTCCAATAACATGAAAAATGGCTGATTCTAGGGCTGAGGTATGTATAAAAGGAGCCTACCCGCAGGTAGGTCAAAGGGACACAGAAAGAGCTTCCAATGGTCAAAGCTGGAACAATTCAGCCACAAAATAAAGTAGTACTAGATTATAACCCAAAGTATAAAATAAATATTCACAAGCCCATACTGATATAAATGATTAAATAAATAAACGGAGAAGAGACATGTGTACAGAAGTCCAAGTAATTCATGTAGATACTCCACCCCCAAGGAAACAGAACATAACTCCTGTTCTTAAGTGTGGACTGAATATAATGACTTCCTTCCAAAGAGTACAGTATGGAAAGAGGGGAAAAAAACTAGTAATATATAGCAGTGGAGAAACCTGAATGTATTACCTTAGCCAGTATGATCAAGGTTAACGTTAATGCTGTTAAATTATATTGATAGTATGCTCCCTTGCTCTGATGTGATAAGAATGGCACTTTATCTGTGAGATCTTCCTCCCCCAAACCCATAACATCAGTCTAATTAAGACAAAAACATTAAACATCAGGATGAAGGACATTCTACAAAATACCTGATCAGTACTCCTCAAAACTATCCTTATGCACAACTGAGCAGGGTCTAAGAGACAGATAAAGTAGATACAACCCCAGGTATTGGTTCTTTTGAGGGATAAAGAAACCCACGGGTTCTATGGTCATGGCAGATGGGGTTCACTGCCATGTCAGATGGCCCTTCTTTGGAGCTGGTGTTTCTGCGTGTTGGAGCTGGTGTTTCTGCGTGATGGAACTGGACTCAGATGGGATCTCTTTTCACAAGACTTTCATGCTACTTTCCTGGAATTGTAGTTGGTGTTGGGGTTTAAGATACATTTAGGGGATTTGAATCTCTGGACTGACAATATGATAGCCAGGCCCTGAGCCTCAACAGACTTCGGCTCCTACACTCTGATTTTTTGGACTTACCCCACTCAGCTAACATGGAGTTGAAGAAGGTCAACCACCACACCATGAAGCCTAGAGTGCCTACAACTGAAAGCAGGAGGATTGCATCCAGTATCCATGTGGAATCTAAGCCCCCACTTGACATAGATGTGCAATGGACACAACCAATCCAATGTCCACAGAGAAAATGTGGCATTGGTGTGGGAAGGGTGGCCATGGTGGCTGCTGGGTGCGGGGAATGGGAGGAAGAGATGAGATGGGGAGGCATTTTCGGGACTTGGAGTTGTCCTGGGTGGTGCTTCACGGACAACTACGGGACACTGTAGACCCCCCCAGGGCCCACTGGATGGAGCGTGGGAGAGTGTGGGCTATGATGTGGACCATTGACTATGGGGTGCAGCGATGCCCAGAGATGTACTTGCCAGGTGCAGTGGATGTGTCATGATGATGGGAGAGAGTGTTGCTGTGGGGGGAGTGGGGGGTGGGGGCAGTGAGGTTGAATGGGACCTCATATTTTTTAATGTAATATTCTTTTAAAAAAAAATGAATTGAAAAAATAAAAATTAAAAAAAAAAAACAAACAAGGAAAGTCTGAGAAACTGTCAAAGCCAAGAAAAGCCTAAGGAGACATGACGACTAAATGTAATATGGAAAAAAATAAAAATAAATAAATGTAACATGGTATCCGGGAACAGAAAAAGGGCATTAAGTAAAAGCTAAGGAAATTTGTATAAATTGTTGGCTTTGGTTAATAATACTCAGTCAATATTTGTACCATTCTAAGGTAAGAGGTTAATAAAGGTGAAATTGGGGGTGTGGTATATGGGAACTTTTCTGTAAATCTAAAACTCTCCAAGAGGTTTTTTTTGCTTTTTTTTTCAAGTAAGACCCAATTAATAAAATGACTAGGCTTTTTTTTTTTAAGATCCAAATAAGGAACTTCTAAAAATAAAAATAATTTAAATTAAAAATTCAAAGGATAAATTTGAATTGGCGCTATTAGAATGCAGTCATGATGAGTTTTTTTAAAACAACACCTTAGCTCCCTCATTAAAGTCTTAGAAACAATGACAGGACAGTAGCAATGAGCATGCTAATAACTAGATTATTGTCTCTAAATATAATTTCTCACTATGAAGTATCAGAGCACCTCAGAGTATTTTATGTGTAGGGCAGAATATGTAAATGACTGGTCTGGAACAACTTGTCATAAAGATAGCAAAGAAGTCATGAAAAAATCCCAAGGTCATGCCAAAAGATCTCAGGACCCAATTTGAAAACGCTACTATTGGCCAAAGATGGGACAATTTGAACATGAATTCAAGAATAAAAGCTGTAATGGACTGGAAAAAATATATCAAATATTTTTTTAATCTATGAGTTCATAATGACACTGAAAAAAATTCCTTGGTAATTTTTACAGGATGCAATCAAGAATGGTTGCAAACATCACAAAATGAGAAACTGGACAACATTACATTGAGCCTATTTATAGGAAATAAAGGGAGGAAGGTACATTTTAAATCATAAGGCAGATGATCCAGTTTCTTCCAGAAAGAAAAAACTCACAGAAATGATTAAATAACAGCTGATGAGATAACCAGTGACTAGACAAAAGGAAACCAAACTAGAGGAAATTTTACATCCTGCAATATATAGAGAGAGAGAGATCGGAAATACAAAAACAAGGTAAGAGTTATGAAGAAAAGACAAAGATCCTATGTGTCTTCCAGAAGGTAAGACTAAAAAAGAACAGGGATGAAACTATATTCAAAGATGTAATGGCTAGTAGAGAGGGTGTAGCTCAGTGGTTGAGTGCCTATGCTTTGCATGTATGAGGTCCTGGGTTCAATCCTCAGTACCTCCTAAAAAAAAAAAAAGAAAAAGAGAATAACAATAATGGCTAAAATTTATTTGGAGCCGATTAATTTATTTTTAAAATGATATTCAGGAGCCCTAAGTATCATGCATGAAAAATTTAAAAGAAATCTATACCTAGCAACATCACAATGAAACTGCAGTATGCCAAAAACAAAAAGATTTAAAGTGTGAATAAAGATATCTCCAAGAAGAAACAGAGAGAAACAAGCTCAAAGTTAGTTCACTGAAAAGACCAAAGAAACTGATAAACCTTTGGTGAGAAAGATTAAGAAAAAAAGAAGGTACAAATACCTATATTAGATCAAGAAAAAATATATAACCATAGTAACTACGGAGATTTGAAAAATTAACAATCTGAAGCCAATAAATTTGAAACCTTAGATGAAATAGACAAATTCTCAGAAGAAATATAAATTGCTAATATTTTTTCAAGATCAAATAAATAGCTAGAATTATACTGTAACCACTCATGTAAATAGATAGTACAAAAAAACACTGCAGACTCTGTAGAAGGCTTACAAATGAAAACAATAATTGAAAAATTAAGCAGATACATAAGCAGTCATACACTGTAGGGGAAACACAACAGAATTAATACAGACAAGTCAGTAAAATAAACAAAAAATAAAAACAGCAATAACAACTCCTGAAGGAATTAGAGTTGTTATATATACTATTATATCTAAAATTTCCAGCTTTCAAGAAAAAACCTTCAAAGAAATCGGGAAGTGGGATCCATACAGAGAGAAAAAAAAAAAAAGTAATAAAAACTCTCTCAGGAAACGGACTTGGCCCAGTGGTTAGGGCATCCGTCTACCACATGGGAGGTCCGCGGTTCAAACCCCGGGCCTCCTTGACTCGTGTGGAGCTGGCCATGCGCAGTGCTGATGCGCGCAAGGAGTGCCGTGCTACACAGGGGTGTCCCCCGCATAGGGGAGCCCACGCACAAGGAGTGCGCCTGGAAGAAGAGCCGCCCACCGTGAAAGAAAGTGCAGCCTGCCCAGGAATGGCGCCGCCCACACTTCCTGTGCCGCGGCAGCCAACAGAAGTGGACAAAGAAACAATACGCAGCCAATAGACACAGAGAACAGACAACCGGGGGAGGGGGGGAATTAAATAAATAAATAAATCTTTTAAAAAAAAAAAAAACTGACATGGCCAGCTATTATAATTAAGTGCAAAGAACTAAAGGAAATTATATTTAAGGAATAAAGGATGACTCTAAGTAGCAAGTATCAATAAAAATAAATTATAAAAGTGGAAATCCTGTGTTGAAAAGTACAATAACTGATATGAAAATTCACTAGAGGGGATCAACAATGGATGTGAGTTGGTAGCAAAAAGAATCAACAAACTTAATGAGAGATCAATAGACATTCTTCAGTCTGAAAAACAAAGAGAAGGTAATGAAGAAAAATGAAAAGAACCTCAGAGATCTGTAAGGACATGGTCAAGTATACTAACATGCATGTGATAGAAGTAGCAGAAAAAGTAAGAAAGGGGCAGAATTAATATTTAAAGGAACTTGCCAAATTTGATAAAATAATAAAAAGCATTAATCTACATATCCAAAAAGGATAAACAAAGAGCTCCATAATGAGTCACATCACAGCAAAATTGGTGAAAGACAAATTTTGAAAGCAGCAAGAGAAAAACAACTCCACGTGTACAGTGAAACAATAATACAATTAATGTAATACACCACATTAACAGAATGAAGGAGAAAAAAAACATGTGATTATCTCAATTGATGCAGAAAAGGCATTTTGACAAAATCCAGCACACTTTCTTGATAAAAACACTTAGAATACACGGAATGGAAGGAAACTTCCTCAACATGAAAGGGCATATATGAAAAGCCCACAGCTAACATCCTACTCAATGGTAAAAGACAGGAAGCTTTCCCTCAGAGATCAGGAACAAGACAAGGATGCTCACTGTCACCACTGTTATTCAACATTGTGGTGGAAGTTCTCGCCAGAGCAATCAGGCAAGTTGGAAACCACATATCCAATAAAGGTTTAACATGCAGAACACATAAAGAAATCCTTCAATTTAACAGCAAAAGGACAAACAATTTAAAAATGGGCAAAAGACTTAGACATCTCTCCAAAGAAGATAAACAAATGGCAAGAAAAGATGTTCAACATCATTAGCCAACACAGAAATGCAGATCAAAACCACTGAGATATCATTTCACACCCATTAGAATGGCTGCTATTAAAAACAAGGAAAATTACAAGTGTTGGAGAGGATGTAAAGAAATAGGAACACTCAGTCATTGCTGGTAGGAATGTAAAATGGTGCGGGTGCTATGAAAGATGGTTTGGTGGTTCCTCAGAAAGTTAAGTACATAATTACCACATGACCTGGCAGTCCCACTAGTAGGTATATATCCAAAAGAACTGAAAGCAGGGACTCGAACAGATATTTACAAACCGTGTTCATAATAGCATTATGTACAACTGCCAAAAGATGGAAACAACCCAAGTGTCCATAAACCAATGAATAAACAAAATGTGGTATATACATGTATACATACAATAGAATATTTTTCAACTGTGAAAAGGAATGAAGTTCTTATATGTATAACAGATGGAGTAACCTTGAAGACATCATGTTGAGTGAAATAAACCAGACCCAGGATGAATATTGTATTCTATAACTAATCTGAAATAATTAGAATAAACTCATAGAGTCAGAATCTAGAATATAGGTTACCAAGGGATGGCTTGGGGATAGGGCATGGGAAATTAAATCTTAAAATGTATAGGTTCCGGACACCAGCAAAATGGCAGCAGAGTAAGGAGTTCCCAGAGTCAGCTCCTGCTACAGGGCAGTTAGTAAACACCCAGAGCTCTCTGGAGCTAGCTGAAGCACCTGTTTGGGGGCTCCAGGAAACCAGAAGAGTATCCGGCAACATATTTGAAGGACTGGAAAGAGGAGACTGCCTATCTGTAGAGAAAACTCGTAAGTAGAGTGGTCCATGCCATGGAGGCCAGTGCCCATCCTCCACTGGAGGCACAAGCTGCCTCAGGAGCTGTTCCACAGCTGGAATTGAAAACTCCACTTCCCAGAATTGGAAGAGGAAGAAACAGTTGGGCACCAACTTCAGCTACTGATGAGTAAATTCAGCAGGCTAAAGTATAATCCGAAGAACAGCTAAAGTTTGAGCCTGTCCGAGTCAGAAAGAGGCCAGGAGCTGCCATCTTAACTCTGCGCCTGGCACGAGGGGGAAGCAGGGTGGACTGAAATCCCAGCGCTGGTGGAGCCCAGCTTCTTCCCATCCAGATCATGTTGCAGCTCTAGCCTAGGCCCCAGCCCAACCTCCAGCAGGAAGGAAGCTGTGGGGACCTGTGCCAGCCTCTCCAGGAAATTACTGGCCAAGCCGTGGAGGCCAGTGATTATCCTACTCTGGTGGCACAAGCTGCCCCAGGAGCTATTTTGTGGCTGGAATTGGAAGCTCCATTTCCCAGAAATAGGAGGAGACTGTTGGCTGCTGATTTCAGCTACTGACTGGTAGATTCAGCTGGCTAAGATATGACCCTGGGAACAGCTGGGGTGTGAATCTGCCCAAATCGGGAAGACGCCAGTGGCTGCCATCTTGACTCCTCCCCCAGCTTGAGGGGGAAGCCAGGACCGAAAATCACAGTGACAGTAGGAACCAGTTTTCTTTCTCCCAGATCAGCCTGCAGCCCTAAACTAGGCTTCAGCCCCACCTCTGGCATAAAGGAGGCTAGCAGGCCCTGCACCAGGGTATCCAGGTAACTCCAAGACCTGTGGCTGGCACAGACTGAAAATTGGAAGTCTACTGGGGCAACTGTGGTCATCTTGGACCCACATAGATTGCTGCCCACACCTGCAGCTCCATCCCTGCCCTAGGCAGGGGAGAATGGGCATAAAGCTTCATAAGTCTCTCTGGGCAACTACAGTCTAGGCCTGCACACCTTGGATTATTTCATACAGCTGTGACTCTGTGCCTACTCCTGGCAAAGGAGAAAGATGAGAGAAGTTTCACTGGTCTCTGGTGCAATGAAGGCAGCTTGAGCCTCCACAGATTATAGCATCAATTACAACCTTGGCTCCTACTGCACAACCAGCAAGGGAGAAAGGGCAAGAAGCCCTAAACTAAAGAGAAAAACTGCACCCAGAATAAATACTCTAGTAATCCAGATACCAAGACACCAACAAAAAATTACAATCCACACCAAGAAACAGGAAGTTATGGCCCAGTTAAAGGAACAAGATAAGTCTCCGGATGACATAAAGGAGTTGAGACAACTAATCATAGATGTTCAAACAAATCTCCTAAATAAATCCAATGAGATGACTAAAGAAATTAAGGATATTAAGACACTGGATGAGCACAAAGAAGAATTTGAAAGCATACACAGGAAATCAGCAGATCTTATATGAATGAAAGGTGCAAAAAATGAAATTTAAAAAACATTGGACTCATTTAACAGCGGATTTGAGGAGGCAGAAGAAAGGATTGGTGAGCTTAAAGAAATGGCCTCTGAAAGTGAATATATGAAAGAACAGATGAAGAAAAGAATGGAAAAAATTGAACAAGGTCTCAGGGAACTAAATGACAGCAAAAGGTGAGCAAACATACGTGTCATGAGTGTACCAGAAGGAGAAGAGAAGGGAAAAGGGGCAGAAGGAATATTTGAAGAAATAATGGTAGAAAATTTCCCAACCCTGTTGAAGGACATAAATATCCAGGTCCCAGAAGCACAACATACTTCCATCAGAAAAAATCCAAATACACCAACTCCAAGACACATACTCATCAGAATGTCAAATGCCAAACACCAAGAGAGAATTCTAAGAACAGCAAGAGTAAAGCAATGCATAACATATAAGGGATACACAATAAGATTAACTACTGATTTTTCACCAGAAACCATGGAGGCAAGAAGACAGTGGTCTGATATATTTAAGATACTACAAGAGAAAATCTTCCAGCCAAGAATCTTATATCCAGCAAGACTGTCTTTCAAAAATGAGGGCAAGATTAGAATATTCACAGATGAACAGAAACTGAGAGAATTTCTAAGCAAGAGACCAGATTTTCAGGAAATACTAAAGGGTGTGCTAGAGCCTGAAAAGAAAAGACAGGAGAGGCCTGGAAGAGAGTCTAGAAATGACAGTTATATTAATGAAAGTAACTACAAGTGTCAAAAGAGTAGCAAAAATAAAACATGACAGATAAAACTCAAATAGTCAGGAATAAACTTACCAATGATGTAAAGCACTTGGATTCACAAAACTGCAACTCAATGTTAAATTAAAAAAAGGCCTAGGGAAGCAGACTTGGCCCAATGGATAGGGCGTCTGCCTCCCACATGAGAGGTCCGTGGTTCAAACCCCGGGCCTCCTTGACCCGTGTGAAGCTGGCCCATGCGCAGTGCTGACGTGTGCAAGGAGTGCCGTGCCATGCAGGGGTGTCCCCTGCGTAGGGGACCCCACGCGCAAGGAGTGCACCCCGTAAGGAGAGCTGCGCAGCGCAAAAGAAAGGGCAGCCTGCTCAAGAATGGCACCACATACACAGCTGACAAAACAAGATGACTCAACAAAAAGAAAAAAAAAAAGGTCTAAATAACTGGAAGGACATTCCATGCTCACGGATTAGAAGACTAAATATCATTAAGACGCCAATTCTACTCAAATTGATACACAGATTCAATGCAATCCTGATAAAAATTCCACCAGCATTAAAAAAAAAATTGAAAACACGATCATCAAATTTATTTGGAAGGGTAGGGGGTCCTGAATAGCCAGAAACATCATAAAAAGGAAGAGCAAAACCTCATCTCCAGCCTTTAAATCATATTACCTAACTATAGTGGTAAAACCACCATGGTACTGACATAAAGACAGACACATAAACCAATGGAACCAAATTAATGGTTCAAAAACAGACTCTCACATGTATGGTCAAGTGATTTTTGACTAGCCTGTCAAACCCACACGGCTCAGGTAGAACAATTCATTTAACAAATGGTACTGCAAGAATTGGATATCCATATTCAAAAGAAGGAAAGAGGACTCCTCACTCACACCCTATCCAAAAATTAACTGAAAATGGATCAAAAACCTAAAAGTAAAAGCAAAAACCATAAAACTTCTAGAATAAATTGTAGGAAAATATCTTCAAGACCTGGTGGTAGGTGGTGGATTCATACAGATAAGAGGAGGACTGAGATGGACTACTGATGTTTAATGTATGTAGTTTTAATTAGCTTTACTGTAAAAGTGTGGACATGTATAGAATGGATGGTAACACACAGTGAGTAACAGCTAATGTGGCTGAAAATGGTAGTCTAGGTATGTAAATGCCAATTGACAGAATGCTGGAAAATAATCTAGGAACTGAATAGCACAGTAAACCAAGAGGTGGATGAGAATTGTGGTTGATGGTATTGATGCAAGAGCATTTGTGAGCTAGAGCATATGTACATCACTCCTGCAGGGTGTTGGGAATGTGGAGAAGGATGGGAAAAATACAGCTGGAGTGACCTATGGACTGTGGTTAGCATTAATTATAAAATATTCTTGATGGTTCCGGCAAGATGGTGGCTGAGTGAGCTTGCCTTGCCGTCTCTCCTGGGAAGAGGCAGCTGGGCACCGCTGGAGGTTCTCCAGGACCAGGCTTTTTCAGGATTTTTTCAGGGCAGGAAGTGTCTGGACATCGATTTGGTGGGAAGGTAACGGAAAGGACTGGTCTATAAGATATAAATTGGGACTTTTCAGGAGGGGGAGGCAAGATGGCGGCTGAGTGAACTTCCCGGTTACTAGCTCCTGGGGGGAATCGGCTGGGAGGCGTCGGAGACTCTTTGGGACCGGCTGTTTCGGGATTTTTCCTGGTCCGGAGGTATCTGGACATCGATTTGGAGGGAAGGTAACAGAGAGGATCCATCTGTGAAATATACACGGAGATCCCAGCTACGTGTGGAGGACTCCCTCCTTGGGTAGGCGGAGCCGAGGCAGCTAGCACCGCGGCGGGCGGCGGCGGGCGGCGGGCGGGGGACCAGAGCCCAGCTGAGCCCAGCCGAGCCTGGCGGTGGGGTTTCTGTTCTTTGGTTTTTTGTATTGTTTTTTTTTTTTCTTTTTGTTTTTTTTCTTCTTTTTTGTTGTTGTTGTTGCTCTTGTTGTTCTTTTTTTTTTTTTCAATCCTCTCTTTCTTGTCCCCAATATTCTTCTTATACTATTTTACCTTAACAATACAATAGGTCCTACAAGAAATACCTCACATTTGCTGGGTTTCCTCACCCTCCACTGCCTCATTTCTCTGTGAATAGATTTAGCCTATCTACACTATCCCCTTTCCCCTACAACTTGATATCCTCCACCATCTGCTATCTCTCCTATATTCCATCTCCCTTTCTTTGATCCACAAAGTGTCTAACTCTTAATTTCTAATACCTTTGTTTAGTTTTCCATCTGGTATTCGTCCCTGAAACTATTACCTTTCTTTTCTCTTTCCCTCTCTCACGAAAACAATAGCCTCTTAGTACGTACCACATTCCTCCCATATTCAGTCGTCTTCCTCATTATAGGTACTTTCCTACTACTATAACTCTACACAATTTACATGATCTAACCTCCATCCTCCCAGAACTCATATTGTTGCTTTGTAAACATATATCACCAATACTACTTCACACTTTTTCCTTCCTTACACAATTGACTTTCCCCAGCACTAATACTTTCCTTTAAAGTGAGCTTAACTAGCAATAAGAAATTGGAATAAGAAGAACAAAGTGACAAAGAGAAGATATAACACTTACGCAAAAACAACAGCTAATTAATCTCCAAGACTAGACAAAGAAGCTAAGGAACTGATTAAACCCGTCAAGAAAAAATGTTGACAAGACAGCAACAAAAATCTACAAACCAAACCAGTAATCAGGAAAACATGGCTGAATCCAATCAACAAACTGAAAATCAGGAAGGGGGGCAGGACTTCGCACAAGCAATGATAGATCTCAGAACATTTATCACCGACAAATTTGATGAAGTAATGAAAGAGGTTAACAGCGTGAAGACAACACTTGGAGGGGAAATTGCAGACATGCGCAAAAAAATAACAGATATGATGGAAATGAACACCACAATTCAAGAAATCAAAAATACACTTGCAGCAAATATCAGCAGACTAGAAGAGGCAGAGCAGAGAATTAGTGATGTGGAAGACAGTGCATTGGAAATCAAACAGATAGTAGAAGTGGTCAATAAAAAGGTAGAAAAAATCCAGATAGGACTTAGGGACCTGAATGATAACGCAAAACGCTCAAACATACGTATTATAGGCATTCCAGAAGGAGAAGAGAAGGGAAAGGGGTCAGAAGGAGTGTTGCAGGAAATAATGAATGAAAACTTCCCAAATCTACTGAAAGAGACAGATGTACATATCCAAGAAGCACAGCGCACTCCACTGGTCATAAACCCCAACAGGCCCACCCCAAGACATATACTTGTCAAATTATCCAATGCTCAAGACAAAGAAAAAATTCTAAAAGCAGCAAGAGAAAAGAAAACCATCACATACAAGGGAAACTCCATAAGATTAAGTGCTGATTTCTCATCTGAAACGATGGAGGCAAGAAGGCAGTGGTATGATATAGTCAAGGTACTAAAGGAAAAAAATCTCCAACCAAGAATACTCTATCCAGCTAAACTAGCATTCAAAAATGATGGAGAGTTCAAAATATTCACAGATAAACAGAAACTGAAAGAGTATATCAACAAGAAACCTCCCCTTCAAGAAATTCTTAAGGGAATTCTGCAGGAAGAAAGGAAAAAACAGGACAGTCAGAGATGGAGGAGAGTGTAAAAGCAACAAGAAAGACAAAAATAGATGGGGAAAATAAAATAATGCAAACAAAATATAACAAACACAAATCCAACCAAAATATGGCTACCATAAATAACTCTCTAAACGTAATAACACTGAATGTCAACGGATTAAACTCACCTATCAAAAGATTCAGACTGGGACACTGGATAAGGAAATACGACCCATCTATATGCTGCCTACAAGAGACACATCTTAGACCCAGAGACTCATGGAGGTTGAAAGTGAATGGCTGGAAAACAATCATACAAGCAAACAACCACCAAAAAAAGGCAGGAGTAGCTATATTAATATCAGACAAAATAGACTTTAAATGCGAAACAATTGTGAGAGACAAAGAAGGATACTATATTTTAGTGAAAGGGACAATTTGTCAAGAAGATCGAACAATCATAAATATTTATGCTCCTAACAAGGGCGCCTCTAAATATGTGAGGCAAACGCTGGAAAAACTAAGTGAAAGAATAGATGCATCTACAATTATAGTGGGGGATTTTAATACACCACTATCAACTCTGGACAGAACATCTCAAAAGAGAATCACTAAAGAAACAAAACATTTGAACAGTATATTAGAAGAGCTGGATCTAATAGACATATATAGATCATTACACCCAAACACAGCAGGATATACATTTTCCTCAAGCGCACATGGAACATTCTCCAAGATTGACCATATGATAGGCCACAAAGAAAGGCTTAATGAATTCAGAAAGATTGAAATCATACAAAACAATATCTCTGACCACAGTGGAGTCAAGCTGGAAATTTGCAAGAGACAGAGACCCAGACTTCACATGACAATTTGGAAATTAAACAGCACACTCTTAGAAAAACAGTGGGTCAAAGAGGAAATCTCAAAAGAAATCAATGACTACCTTGAAACAAATGATAATGATAACACAACATACCAAAATTTATGGGATGCAGCAAAAGCGGTACTGAGAGGGAAATTTATAGCCATAAATTCATATATCAAAAAAGAAGAAAGAGCAGAAATTGAAGAATTAACTGCACATTTGAAGGAATTAGAAAAACAACAACAAAGTAACCCAACAGGAAGAAGAAGGAAGGAAATAACAAAGATAAGAGCAGAACTAAATGAAATAGAAAATAAGAAAGCACTTGAAAAAATAAACAAGACCAAGAGCTGGTTTTTTGAGAAGATCAACAAAATTGACAAACCTTTAGCGAGACTAACAAAGAAAAAAAGAGAAAAGATGCAAATACACAAAATAAGAAATGAGAAAGGTGATATCACCACTGACCCCACAGAAATAAAGACTATCATAAGAGGATACTTTGAAAAACTATATTCCAACAAAAATGACAATTTAGAGGAAATGGACAAATTCCTAGAAATACATAAGCAGCCCATACTGACGAAAGAAGAAATTGATGATCTTAACAAACCAATCACAAGCAAAGAGATAGAATCAGTCATTAAAAATCTCCCAACTAAGAAGAGCCCAGGGCCAGACGGCTTCACAGGTGAATTCTACAAAACATTCCGGAAAGAACTAACACCAATCCTGTTGAAACTATTCCAAAAAATCGAAACAGAGGGAACACTGCCTAATTCCTTCTATGATGCCAACATTACCCTAGTACCAAAGCGAAACAAAGACACCACAAGAAAGGAAAATTACAGACCAATTTCTCTAATGAACCTAGACGCAAAAATACTTAACAAAATACTTGCTAATCGTATTCAACAACACATTAAACGAATTATACACCATGACCAAGTGGGATTTATCCCAGGTATGCAAGGATGGTTCAACATAAGAAAATCAATCAATGTAATACACCATATAAACAGATTGAGAGAAAAAAACCACATGATTATATCTATAGATGCAGAAAAGGCATTTGACAAAATACAGCACCCCTTCCTGATAAAAACACTCCAAAAGATCGGAATACAAGGAAACTTTTTGAACATGATAAAGAGTATATATGAAAAACCTACAGCCAACATTGTTTACAATGGCGAAATCCTGAAATCCTTCCCTCTAAAATCAGGAACAAGACAAGGATGCCCATTGTCTCCGCTCCTATTTAACATTGTCTTGGAAGTACTGGCTCGAGCACTGAGACAAGAACCAGATATAAAAGGCATTCAAATTGGAAGGGAAGAAGTCAAAATTTCATTATTTGCAGATGACATGATCCTATATATAGAAAACCCTGAGAGATCTTCAACAAAGCTCCTAGAACTCATAAATGAGTTTAGCAAAGTCGCAGGTTATAAGATCAATGCGCAAAAATCAGTAGCATTTCTATACACCAATAATGAGCAAGATCAGGAGGAAATCAAGAAACAAATACCATTCACAATAGTAAATAAAAAAATCAAATACTTAGGAATAAATTTAACTAAAGAGGTAAAAAACTTATACATCGAGAACTATACAAGATTGTTCAAGGAAATCAAAGAAGACCTAAATAAATGGAAGAATATTCCCTGTTCATGGATAGGAAGACTGAATATTATTAAGATGTCTATCCTACCAAAACTGATCTACACATTCAATGCAATCCCAATAAAAATCAACACAGCCTTCTTTAAGGAACTAGAAAAACTAACTATGAAATTTATTTGGAATAAAAAGAGGCCCCGAATAGCCAAAGACATATTGAAAAAGAAAAACGAAATAGGAGGAATCACACTTCCTGACTTCAAAACATACTACAAAGCTACAGTAGTGAAAACAGCATGGTACTGGCATAAGGAGAGACACACAGACCAATGGAATCGAATTGAAAGTTCAGATATAGAACCTCATGTATATAGCCATATAATATTCGATAAAGCCACCAAACCCTCTCAACTGGGAGAGAATGGCCTATTCAACAAATGGTGCCTGGAGAACTGGATAGCCATATGTAGAAGAATGAAAGAGGATTACCATCTCACACCTTATACAAAGATCAACTCAAGATGGATCAAAGACCTAAATATAAGAGCCAAGACCATAAAGACCTTAGAAAGCAGTGTAGGGAAACATCTACAGGACCTTGTAATAGGAAATGGCTTCATGAATATCACACCAAAAGCACGAGCAGCAAAAGAACAAATAGATAAATCGGACTACCTCAAAATTAAAGCCTTCTGCACCTCAAAGGAGTTTGTCAAGAAAGTAAAAAGGGAACCCACACAATGGGAGAAAATATTTGGCAACCATATATCTGATAAGAGACTTATAACTTGCATATATAAAGAACTCATAGATCTCGAAAACAAAAAGATAAACAACCCATTTAAAAAATGGGAAAAAGATTTAAACAGACACTTCTCCAAAGAAGAAATACAAATGGCTAAAAAGCACATGAAAAAATGCTCCAAATCCCTAGCTATCAGGGAAATGCAAATCAAAACTACAATGAGATACCATCTTACTCCCATAAGATTGGCAGCCATGAAAAAAACAGTAGAATACAAATGCTGGAGAGGATGTGAAGAAAGGGGAACACTCATCCATTGCTGGTGGGAATGCAGAAGGATCCAACCATTCTGGAGGACAGTTTGGCAGTTTCTCAAAAAATTATCCATAGATTTGCCATATGACCCAGCAATACCACTGCTGGGTATATACCCATCAGATCTGAAAACAAGGACACAAACCGATATATGTACACCAATGTTCATAGCAGCATTGTTCACCATCGCCAAAAGTTGGAATCAATCCAAAAGTCCATCAACAGATGAGTGGATCAATAAAATGTGGTATATACACACAATGGAATACTACTCAGCTGTCAGAACCAATACACTACAATCGTACCTGATAACATGGATGAACCTTGAGAATCTTATGTTAAGTGAAGCAACCCAGGCATTGAAGGACAAATACTATATGACCTCAATGATATGAAATAAGTTAACTGCCTCAGAGAGCTAGAGTCTGGAAAAGTGGCTTACAGGAAATCGGGGGGTGGAGGAAGGATGTGAGTTAATGTCTATAGGGGTGGAATCTGTGATGAGCTGGGGGTAAGTATGAGCACAAAGAAGGGACAAAATGGGGGCAAGGGGTTACCTTCGGGTGGGGTTTTCTGGGTTTGAGGGGGGCTGGGGATGGGAAGAGGGGTAATATGGTCCAAGAAATAGGTGGGAGGGAGGGGCAACATACAAACATGGGAGAGTGCCAGAAGTTCGTTGAGAACTAAATGTTGAGTAAAACGTATCAAAGTATAAGTAGGAGGGTCACCTGGTTAGGACGCTCAGGGGGTATGGTCTGATGTGGGACGGACTCCGGAGCTGAAGGCTCATTTTGCCAAGGTGGGTTCTACCATTGGGTGGGGTGGACCCATATCCTGGGGAAGACTAATGCCGTCAAATAGAGAGAACTGTATCTCTCGTGAGAAAGGACGGCTCCCAGGGCATTAGATTGGCAGGCGTTGTGGGCCCTAAGGGGAGGGGAAAATGGACGTGCAATGGATGGAACAAAGGTAAATAAGGGGGCAAAAGAGGAGTTATGTGAGAGTACACGAGGATGAATATAAAACAGCTAATATTACACCAAAAACATATAGGGGACGACAGACTAATAATGAAAACCATAAGACAAAACATAGGATAACTAAAAATTTAGAAAACTGTACAACCTAAAGTATGGACCACATAGTAAGCACAAATGTTACCTTGTTTGAAAACTATAGTTTCGGAATCTGTACATCAGTTTCAGGAAATATGATATGAATAAGTTAAAAGATTATTGCTGTGGAAGGGAAAAGGTTTTATGGTGGATCTGGGGAAATACTGTATATTATATATATGAATTTCGGTGATCTAAGACTCTTCTGAAGCTGACATTATGTTGGGATTCACTTTACGGGAAGTTTTGGATCACAGAGTGGTTCAACAATGGCAGCAGAGGAATACTGATATGGGATGTTATTGACAGGATATATATGGTTGACAGGGAGTTATACAGGGCATATGCCCAGGGTATATGGTAATGTCTATATATACTCATAGTGGAAACAATTAAAAACAACAGCTGGGGGGGTACTGGGCTCCTGGCCGGGGGGTCACTGTTGTGGGCCCTGGGAGAGCAGCGGCAATCCTTCAGGTGCAACGGCAAGAACCAGGAAGGAAGGAGGGCCCAACAGTGGGCTCTTGATACTAATGGCTACACTTTTGAGCCTATGCACCTGCAATAAGAACAAGGCCTAGAGTAGCATTGTGCCTGGGGGTTTCCTCCTGACAGCCTTCATGTTACTCAAATGTGGCCACTCTCACAGCCAAATTCAGTGTGTAGATGTGATGCATTCCCCCCAGCGTGGGACACGACACCCGGGGATGAGCCTCCCTGGCACCGAGGGATCACTACCACATACCAGCTGAAGAAGCAACTAGAAAATGACCTTGAATTAAAGATTCAATGCGGAACAGCAGAATATACCTGTCTACATATAATAACATGACTTCGGGAAGCGGTTTGACCTAATGTAAGGGGGAAATGGAAAGGAGAAATGAGATTATAAGGCTGTGAGTCTCTAAAAAAGAGTCTGGAGGTTGTCAGAAGGAATACCCCTATGTACAACTGAACAGAGTCTAAGAGACAGATAAGGTAGATACAACCCCAGGTATTGGTTCTTTTGAGGGATAAAGAGACCCACGGGTTCTATGGTCATGGCAGAAGGGGTTCACTGCCATGACAGATGGCCCTTCTTTGGAGCTGGTGTTTCTGCGTGATGGAAATGGACTCAGAGGGGATCTCTTTTCATAAGACTTGCATGCTACTTTATTGGAATTGTAGTTAGTGCTGCGTTTAAGATATATGTAGGGGATTTGAATCTCTGGACTGATAATATGACACCCAGGCCCAGAGCCTCAACAGACTTCAGCTCCTACACTTTGACTTATTGGACTTACTCCACTCAGCTAACATGGAGTTGAAGAAGGTCAACCACCACAACATGGAGCCTAGAGTGTCTACAACTAGAAGCGGGAAGAGTACATCCAGTACCCATGTGGAATCTAAGCCCTCACTTGACATAGGTGTGCAATGGACACAACCAATCCAATGTCCACAGAGAAAATGTGAAATGGGTGTGGGAACGGTAGCCATGGGGGCTGCTGGGTGTGGGGAACGGGAGGAAGAGATGAGATGTGGAGGCGTTTTCGGGACGTGGAGTTGTCCTGGATAGTGCTTCACGGACAATTACGGGACACTGTAGATCCCCCCAGGGCCCACTGGATGGAACGTGAGAGAGTCTGGGCTATGATGTGGACCATTGACTATGGGGTGCAGTGATGCTCAGAGATGAACTTACCAGGTGCAATGGATGTATCACGATGATGGGAGAGAGTGTTGCTGTGAGGGGAGTGGGGGGCGGGGGCGGTGGGGTTGAATGGGACCTCATATATATTTTTTAATGTAATTAAAAAATAATAATAATAAATAAATATTAAAAAAAATAAAAATAAAATAAAATATTCTTGCATCTATGCAAAAGATGTACTGTGTTGATAATGAGGCAGTATGGAAAATGTGAGCCAAATGTACACTATGGACATGGTAACAATCAGATGGTATTATCTTATCTGTTAGCAATTGTTCCACCACAGTGTGGTGTGTTGATGGAGGGGTGCTGTTTGGGAATTCTGCACATGTGCATGATTGTTTCATAAGTTTATAACTTCTGTCATAAAAAAAAATATTTAAAAAATAATAATAGGGTGGGTTAGAGGAAAAACACACCAAATGTAAGATAATAACTACGATTAGTGTTAAGATTTTGACAATATTCTTTCAAAATTTGTAACAAATGTCTCACGACAATGCAAGATGTTGGTGGAGGGTTGATTTATGGGACCCTATACGATGTTATGCATGTTTGCTTTGTAAGTTCACAACTTTTACTATACAGTTAATTGTTTATGTATGTTTATATATAAATGTAATAAAGATAATAATAGGGTGGTTGGGGGAAAAATACCTCGGTTAGCAGTAATATTTTCACAATGCTCTTTAATCATTAGTTTAAAAAGTTTTATAACAATGCTTTAGTGATAAGGTGAGTTATGAGAGTCCTGTATGATTTTATATATGTTTGTTTTTTAAGTTCACAATTATTATTATACACTTATTATTTATGTATGTTTATGTATGATGGATATACTTCAATAAATTAAATTTAAATATATATATACATTTTTTAAAATGTATAGGTTCCAATTTGGACTAATGGAAGGGTTTTGTTAATGGAAGCTGGTGATGGTAGCACAACATTGTGAATGTAATCAATGGCACTGAAATACATCTGAACGTGGTTAAAAGGGGAAATGTTAGGTTGTATATATGGTAACAAAATCATTTTTTTTGGAAAATCCATGGAATTGCATTACACAGTCAACCCTAAGTTAAACCATAGACTATATTAGTAGAATAATTATAAAACTGTGCTTTCATCTCTTATAACAAATGTTTCACACCAATGCAAGATATTAATAATAGGGTGGTAAATAGAAATCCTGAAATCCTGTATTTTATGCTTGATTGTTCTATAAACCCACAACTTCTCTAATTAGGAAAAAAAAGATAATGACAATTAAATGCAATATTTTTTAAAAATTTATTTATTTCTCCCTCCTCCCTCCATTGTCTGCTCTCTGAGTCCATTCACTGTGTTCTTCTGTGTCTGCCTATATTCTCATTAGGCAGATATGGGAAATGATCCTGAGACCTTCTGGAGCAGGAGAGAGGTGATCATCTCTTGTGCCACCTCAGCTCCCTGATCTCCCACATCTCCCATTCTCTCTCCTCTTTATCTCCCCCTGCTGCATCATCTTGCTGTGCCAGGTCTCCATGAGGGCCAGCACTCTGCATAGGCCAGCACTCCACATGGGCCAGCTCATCACACAGGCCAGCCTGCCCTCACCAGCAGGCCCTGGGCATCGAACCCTGGACTTCCCATAGGTAGATGGCAGCCCCATTGCTTGAGTCACATCTACTTCCCAAAATTCAATACATTTTCATGGACTGGAATTAGTAATACTGGAGAAAAGGTCAAAGGGACATTACTGGGACGTATGGAAAAAGAGGAATATAGATTATAAGCTTTATATCAATGTGAAATTGTTTGATCTTGATAACTGTATGTATGGTGGTCACATAAGTGAATATCCTTTTTTTTAGAAAATATACATGGAAATATTAAGTCTTCCAGGAGCACGATGTATACTCTCCACTCTCAAAGCTTAGAAAACAGATGGATGGAAAGAAAGAGCAAGAGAAAAGAAATAATGGATAAACAGATATACAGAATGATATAGCAGATGTGACAAAATGTTAAAAGCTAGTGGGTCTGCACTCTGGGTGGGAGTTATGTTGGAAATCTCTATGGGTCTTGTGGGTTTTTTAAAAATTTTGTTGAAGTATATCATTCATATATGAACATAAATAAACAATAAGAGTATAGTGAAAGTTGTGAACTTACAAAACAAACATGTATATCATCATACAGGGCTCCCATACATCTGTGCACCACCAAAACCTTGCACGGTTGCAAAACATTTGTTACAAACTATGAAAAAGCATCATCAAATTATTACTACTAACTATAGACCATATCTTACATTTGGTGTATTTTCCCCCAACTCATCTAATTATTAACCCCTATATTAGTATTATATATTTGTTATAGTTCATGAGAGAACGTTCTCATATTCTGTTAACCACAGTCCATCTTGCATCACAGGATTCAGTGTATTATATAGTCCCACACTTTGTACAGTCCATTCAAAGTATACACTCAGGCTCTCATTTTCATCACTGAGTTGTGCTGTCGTAACCTCAGTCAATTTTAGAATATTTTCATTACTCCAAAAGTAAAAATCCCATACCCCTTTAACACCCTCTATCGTTGCACTTTAGAAATGATATATGCTGTTCTTTGCCATTGCTGCAAAAATATTACAATTTACTGTTACTATGGTCCATAAGTTACATTAATTGTAATTATCCCATGTATCACCGTATTCTTAATACTTCATAAAAGAACATTCTTAAATTCATGGTTCTGTATTATTTTTGCAACCATCCTGCAAGCCCAAAATTATTTAAAACAAAAAAAAATGCAATGAGAATTATCGCTTCTGTGATACTCCTGCCCAAGATACAGTATCTACTCATGAAAAAACACCATACAAATCCAAATTGAGGGATATCTGAAAATAACTGGGCTGTTACCTTCAGAAGTACCAAGGTCATGAAAAACAGACAAATTGAGGAAGGAGATTAAAGAGACATGACCACTAAATGTGTCATTGGAATTGGACCTTTGCACTAAAAAAGCCATCCTTGGGACAACTGGCAAATCTTGAATAGAGTCTAAAGCAGTTTGATATGCTTATGAATTCCAAAAATAGATACTGGATTATGTTTGTAATCTGGTCTGTACCAGGGCATGATTAAGTTATGATTAGGGCTTTGACTGGGCCACATCATCAGGGTGTTGAGTCCCCACCCATCAAGGGTCCCTTGATGGGTGGGGACTCACAGATAAAAGGCATGGCAAAAGACAGAGTTGAGGGTTTTTTATTTTGGAGCTTGATGCTGAAGCCTTAAGCTAGAGCCCCAGGAAGTAAGCACACAGAGGAAGAGAGGAACCCTGAACCCAGATAGAAACAAGACCATGGAAGGGAGGAACCCAGGAAGACTGAACCCTCACAGACATCGGCAGCCATCTTGCTCCAACATGTGAAAATAGACTTTGGTGAGTGAAGTAACTTATGCTTTATGGCCTGGTATCTGTAAGCTCCTACCCCAAATAAATACCTCTTATAAAAAAAAACAACCAATTTCTGGTATTTTGCATCAGCACCCCTTTGTATGACTAATACAGAATTTAGTACCAAGGAGTGGGGAAGTGCTTTTCCAATTACCGAAATGCTGGACTGGTTTTATAAATGGGGAAGGGGTATTTTTGGAGGAATTGTGAGATGCTTTATGGAAAAGGCCTAGATTGCTTTGAAGAGACTGCTGATAGCTATATGGATGCTAAAGGGACTTTCTATGCCTTAGAAGTAAATGATGGAACTATTATTGGAAACCAGAGGAAAGGTGATACATGTTTTAAAGTTGCAAAGAATTTAGCAAGATTAACTCCTGGTGTTTTATGGAAGGCAGAATTTGAAAATGACGAGCCTGGATATTTAGCTGAAGAAATTTCCAAAGTAAACCCAGCTTACAGCAAAATGCTAGATGAGAGAGATATGCTTAGGACTGAACTGTCTGGCACAAAGAAAACAAAAACTGCTTCTGGAAATTCCAAGCCTCTGGAAATCAAGCACCCAGATAAAAGTGCCCCATTGGAGGACTTAACTAAACTTGGAACTTCTAAATCAGGACTGAAGATGCAGTTATCTCGGAAAGACTTGTGGAAAGTCTTACTGTCTGATAGCTTGGGCCCCTGCTTCCTGCATGCTAAACTAACAGACTTTTTGAGAGAGCTGTATGAACAAAACCACTGTCAGCCTGGAATAAAAAGGACATGGAAAGGAGAGAGTGAAGGGGAAATGACTTCAAAAGGAAAACCATGGAAAATGAGATCTGGAATTAAGATATCGCCTTGGGCCAAGGGAGGAACCCCATCCATGTGTACAGAGAGGGTGAGTTTGCCCCAGCACTTAAAGAGGGTGGATGTTCCTGTCTCATGTTCTGGGAGAGTTTTGCTGCCCCAAGGTACAGAGAGGGTGGAGCACATTGCCGAAGGACTAGGTTGTTTAAGGTCAGCACCCAACAGGTCTGAGAAGGGTGAACCTGTCCCCCAAAGGTTAGGGAAGGTCAAGTGGTCAACTTGTTGCTCTGAGAGGGTTGAGCCTGTATGCCAAAGGTTAGGGGGAATGTTGTCTTCACATCACTGTACTAGGGGGGTTAAGACTCTAACCCAAAGATTGGGTAAGGTGTGGCAATCATCCCAACACTCTTAGAGGGAGAGGTCTGGAGCTCGGACAAAACCCAGATGCTTGATGAGGGTAGATCCAAGAAAATGGCCCTTGGGCAAGCACATGGAAAGGGTGGGTTCCCATAAGGCACCAAGGAGAAGAAACCATCTTAAGAATGACTCTTAGACTGAAATCGAATGGCGAATGCCCTGCAGGTTTACTGAACTGTAGAGGACCTGTGACTCATGCTTCTCCACCCTCCCCTCCCCCAACAGTTTCTCCTTATTGCAAGGAAAATTTTATCCTTTGTCCATTTGTGTATTGGAAACAGATAAATTGTTTTGTAAGTTTCATAGGTCTATAGCAGACAGGAATTTGCCCCAAGAGAAACTGTATTTCTTTAAATTGATTGTGACATGATTTAGTACTTGCATGGTTAATGTCTTTTTGGAATTCAGAGGGTGGAGTATAGCAGTTTGATATGGTCATGAATTCCAAAAATAGATATTGGAATATGTTTTCAATTTGGTCTGTACTTGGGCATGATTAAGTTATGATTAGGGCTTTGTTTGGGCCATGTCATTAGGGCATTGAGTCCCAACCCCTTGGTGGGTAGGGACTCATAGATAAACGGCATGGCAAAAGACAGGATTGAGGGGTTTTGATGTTGGAGTTTTGATGTGGGAGTTTGATGCTGAAGCCTTAAGCTAGAGCCCCAGGAAGCAAGCACACAGAGGAAGAGAGGAACCCTGCACCCAGACAGAGGCAAGACATTGGAAGGCAGGAATCCAGGAAGCCTGAATCCTCACAGACACCGGCACCCATCTTGTTCCAACACATGAAAATAAACTTTGGTGAGGGAAGTAACTTATGCTTTATGGCCTGGTATCTGTAAGCTCCTAACCCAAATAAATACCCTTTATAAAAACCAACTAATTTCTGGTATTTTGCATCAGCACCCCTTTGACTGACTAATACAAAGTCTGAAGATTAAATGGTATTAATGTATCTATATTAATTTCCTGATTTTATTGGTTTTATTGTGTTTATGTAGACAAATGTCCTTGTTTATAGAAAATACACTCAAAAGCACTTGGGAGTGATCAGGTATCAGGTCTACAATTACTCTCCAATATGTCAGGAAAAAAGGGTATTTGTACTTTTCTAAAAATTTGAGATTAAAAAAATCATAGGGAAACGGACTTGGCCCAGTGGTTAGGGCATCCGTCTACCACATGGGAGGTCCACGGTTCAAACCCTGGGCCTCCTTGACCTGTGTGGAGCTGGCCCATGCGCAGTGCTGATGCACGCAAGGAGTGCCGCGCCACGCAGGGGTGCCCCCCGCGTAGGGGAGCCCCACGCGCAAGGAGTGCGCCCGGAAGGAGAGCCGCCCAGCGCGAAAGAAAGTGCAGCCTGCCCAGGAATGGCGCCGCACACACTTCCCATGCGGCTGACGACAACAGAAGCCAACAAAGAAACAAGACGCAGCAAATAGACACAGAGAACCGACAACCGGGGGGGGGGGGCGGATTAAATAAATAAATCTTTAAAAAAATAAATAAAAATAAATTTTAAAATCATATAGGTTTTTGATGAATCTACAGAGCACTTTTGGCCAGTTGTGCTCAGTTTTTCCATCTGAAAAAGAAGGGGTAGGATCCAATACAAAATGAAAAAATGAGGTCTCTTGTTTAAAAAGCTGAAAAAAAATTCTTTCTTCCACATTCTCTCTCTCAGCCTGTCATGATTGTTGGTTTTTCTTAACTTTCTATTTTGAAATAATTTCAAACTTACAGGACATTTGCAAAATAATACAAACCCCATACAGAGAATTCCAACATACTCCTCCTATACCCCACCCCCAGATAAGCAGATTCACTAATTTTAACATTTTGCTACCTTTGCAGTATCATTCTTTCTATCTGTCAATCTATCCATCTAGCTAATCTATTTTCTGAACACTTGAGTGCAGGTTGCACACACCGTAACCCTTGAACACATATTATTTCAGTGTACATTCCCTAGGAACAAAGATCAAGTTCAAAAAATTTAACATTCATATAAAACTTATACTCTATATTCCAATTTTTGCTTATGTCCCTCTAATGTCTGTAAATTAGTTTTTTTTAATGTTATCTCTAAAATATTAGATTTTTGGGGAAGTGGATGTAGCTCAAGCAATTGGGCTCCCATCTACCATATAGCAAGTCCAGAGTTCAATTCCTGAGGCCTCCTAGTGAAGGAAAGCTGGCCCAAGCAGAGAGCTGACCCATGTGGAATACTGGCCTGCACAGGAGTGCTGGCCTGAACAGCAAGCTGGCCCATGCAGAGAGCTGGCACAGCAAAATGATTCAACAAAAAGAGACACAGAGGAGAGACAATAAGATGCAGCAGACCAGGGAGCTGAGGTGGTGCAAGAAAATTGAGTACCTCTCTCCCAGTCCAGAAGGTCCCAGGATCAGTTCCTGGTGCTGCCTAAAGACACACAGACACAGAAGAATACACAGCAAATGGACACAGAGAGCAGAAAACGGGGTGAGGGGGAGAAATAAAATAAATAAATCTTTAAAAAAAAAATTAGAATTTTAAAGTTTTGCTGGTATGTGAAAATGCAATTGATTTCTGTATATTCATCATTTGGCCATCAACCCTATTATATTTTCTTATTATCTCCTCTAAATCTGCAAATATACTATGATTTTCTATTTAGGCAATCATATTATCCGTCAATAAAAATGTTTTCAATCTTCCTTTCTAATTCTGCTAGGTTTTACTTCTCTTTCTTGACAGATAAAAGAAGTAGTTGTATCTTTATCTTCTGATTTTATAAGAACTAGTTCCAATATTTATATAATTAAGAGTGATGTTTAGGGAAGCAGACTTGGCCCAATGGATAGGGCGCCCGCCTACCACATGGGAGGTCCGCAGTTCAAACCCTGCGCCTCCTTGACCCGTGTGGAGGTGGCCCATGTGCAGTGCTGATGCGCACAAGGAGTGCTGTGCAACACAGGGGTGTCCCCCACGTAGGGGAGCCCCACGTGCAAGGAGTGTGCCCTGTAAGGAAAGCCACCCAGCGCAAAAGAAAGTGCAGCCTGCCCAAGAATGGCACCGCACACACAGAGAGCTGACACAACAAGATGATGCAACAAAAAGCAACACAGATTCCCGGTGCCACTGATAAGGATAGAAGCGGTCACAGAACACACAGCGAATGGACACAGACAGCAGACAACTGGGATGGGGGGAAGGGGAAGAAAAAAAAATTCTTGAAAAAAAAAGAGTGATGTTTGCTATAAGGTTTTGGAAAATACCCTTTCTCAGTTAAGTTTTAATCATAAATGAATATCAAATTTTTCCTTCTAAAGAGATGATTCTATGTTTTTTCTCTTCAATTTGTTAATAGGAATGATATTTACAGATCTTCTAATGTTAAATGATCATTGTATTTATGGAATAAACCCAACTTGGTTATGATGTAATTTATTTACTTATTGCAGAGTCTGAATTGCTAATAGTTTATAATTTTTACGTCTATGATTATGAATAAGATAGGTCTATATTTTCCTTCCTTGTAATTGTCCTTGAATTTGTTGTCAAGGTTATGATATCTTCAAAAAATCAGTTAGGGAGTATTTCTTCTTCTATTATATCTAAGAATCCATATAAAATATTGTTCCTTTGAAGTTTGGTATAACTCATAAAACATATCTGGGTCTTGAATTTTCTTAATGGAAAGATTTATTTATTTATTTATTTACTTGTTTTTAGGTACCAGGGCCAGGGATTAAACCCAGGACCTTCTATGTGGGAAGCCGGCACTCAACCACTGAGTCACATTGGCTCCCCTGAGTTGGTTTTCACGTTTGTTTGCTTATTGTTTTGTTTTTTGTTTTTAGGAGGCACTGGGAATCAAACCTGGGACCTCTTATGTGGGAAGCAGGCACTCAACTGCTTGAGCGACACCCACTCCCCAATGGAAAGATTTTTAACTGGTGAGTCAATGTTTTTAAAAATTAAAGGTTAAAGTAGTATTCAGGGCTAGTACCCAGAATATTTAAAGGCAAATCACTCCTACAAATTAATAAAATTACAAAACCAAACAGCCTAGTGGAAAGATAGCAGAATTTCACATAAAAAGAAAGCATAAAAAATTATTATCCTTTTTAAAGAATACTCAATCTAATAAAACCAGGAAAATGGAAAATAAAGACAATGTAGTAGAATTTTATATTTACTATATTGGCAAAAAATTTTTAAGTATGATTATAAATTCTAAGGCTGGTGAAGATATGCTTCAAAGGAACCCTGTTGCTAAGAAAGCAAACTGGTACAACTACTTTCAAAAATAGTTTGGGGGAAGAGGATTTGGCTCAAGCAGTTGGGTGCCCTCCTCCCACATGGGAGGTCCCAGGCTAGGTTCCTGGTGCCTCCTAAAGAAGACAAGCAAGACAGCTAGCTATGCTACATGCTGGCGCAGCAAGCTGATACAACAAGATGCTGCAATGAGATGGCACAATGAAGAGACAAAACAAGGAAACACAATGAGAGATACAACTAAGTGGGTAGCGGAGGTAGCTCAAGCAATTTTGTGCCTCCCTCCCACATGGGAGGTCCTGGGTTCAGTTCCTGCGCTCCTAAAAAGAAGATACGCACACAATGAACAGACACACGAATGGACACCAAGAGCAGACAGCAAGTGCAAACAACGAGGGGGAGAAATAAATAAAATATCTTTAAAAAAAATAGTTTGGTACTGTCTTGAAAAGTTGAATATTTACATATACTATGAACTAGACATTTTGTTTCTAGATAAAAATACTGGAGAACGCTTACATGTAACAATAGAAATTCATAAGAATATTCAAAGCAATTTAGTTCAAAAGAACCCAAATGTTCACTGATCAGGGGAACAGATAACAAATTGTGAGATATTCACAGAGTGGGATAATATACTGAAATGAAAATTGATGAATATAGCTACATGCAAAGACATATAGAGAGAGAACGTATGTGAAATATCGAGTGAAAAAAATCAAGCAATGGGGGTGGATGTAGCTCAAGTGGTTGAGTACCTGCTTCGAATATATAAGGTCCTGGGTTCAATCCCTAGTACCTCCTTAAAAAAAATAAATGTGATGGGGTGACCATTACATTTCCTCTCTACTTTTGTATATATATATATAAATTTATTAAATAGAATTTTAAAAATTTAAAGGATATTTGCAATGTTCTATGAAATAAAACTAAAATGGGATCATAAATATCCTACAATTATCACAATTTTTAAAATTTAAAATGGATATCATTTCCACCCAAAATACATTTTAAAAAATTAAATGTCTTATCTTTTCTCATATGTCCAAAGAAGAAGCTCTTACTCTAGGCTACTTACAATCCATTCTTGCCCACAGTAAAAATGTCACCAACCCATTTGAAAATGGATCACTTCCTTTTCATTGACAAGTAAATCTTCTACACTTATTTTCTCTTTTTTCATTATCATTTCTATATCACCTCTTCCTCCTAAAAGTGGATATATCCTTTAATCTCAGTACTCTCCCATACTTATATCTTCAGCTCTCAGTTTCTTCGAAATACCATATTAGAAGTCTTATAGTTGAATCTATTTTCTGGAAGTTATTTATGGGCATATTCAAAACCTTTAATTGAGCTACAAATTTTTTAATACCCTTATACTTCATTAATTTCCACCCATCAAGAAAAGGCTGCACGATTTTCTTTTTAAGTCAATAAATGTTGATCAAAAGTGAATGAGATTTCTTGACTTGGCACCAATCAAGATGGCAGAGTGAGAAGCTTCAGGGTTCTGTCCCTCCACAGAAGCTCTGAACAACCAACCAGCAATAAATGGAAGAAACATCGTTCTCAAAGTCCAGAAAAGAGTTAAATGATTGCAGTAACATGGTACACACCAAATCAAGAAAAAAGCCTCTTAAAAGCATCAGGGGGAAGTGGATTTGGCTCAACTGATAGAGCATCTGCCTACCACATGGGAGGTACAGGGTTCAAACCCAGGGCCTCCTGACCCATGTGACGAGCTGGCCCATGTTCAGTGCTGATGCGCGCAAGGAGTGCCGTGCCGTGCAAGGGTGTCCCCTGAGTAGGGGAGCCCCACATGCAAGGAGTGAACCCTGTAAGGAGAGCTGCCCAGCACGAAAAAAGTGCAACCTGCCCAGGGTGGCACCACACACATGGAGAGGTGACGCAGCAAAACGACGCAACAAAAAGCAACACAGATTCCCTGTGCCACTGACAAGAAGAAGAGTGGACACAGACAAACACACAGTGAATGGACACAGACAGCAGAAAACTGGGGGGGGGGGGGGGAATGTGGGGAAGGGGAGAGAAATAAATAAAAAATAAATCTTTAAAAAAACAAAATAAAACATCAGGATCTCCTCACACCCTGGCTAGCCCCTCCCCCACCCGTCACCAGCTTGGCACAGAGCCACCAGGACTCCCAGTAACCCTTGTGCACATACTAGGAGTATATATATGTCTGGTCCAGACTATCTGGTGGTTGTCTGAGGGGCTCACTGTGCCAGAACTTGCCCTCCATGCAGAAGACAGCTCACTGAGCTGTACTACAGAATGCCGTAGGAGAATAGTCATGCTGCTAGGAGAATTTCCAGGGCTAAATATACATGCCCAAGATAAGATGCATGTGCAGAAAGCCCCAGGGAGGCACGAAGGCTTTGGCCTGAAGCTATTCCCTAAACTCTTTGTATGGGGAAGCAGATGTGGGTCAAGCGATTGGGCTCCCACCTACCACATAGGAGGGTCGTGGTTTGGTTCCTGGTGCCTCCTAAAGAAGACAGCAAGCTGGCACAACAGGCAGGCACAGCAAGCTCACACAAGAGGATGCAACAAGAGACACAAGAAGAAAAACAATGAGAGACACAACAAAGCAGGGAAAGGAGGTGGCTTAAGCAATTAAGTGCCTCCCTCCCTACCATATCAGAGGTCTCAGGCTCAGTTTCTGGTTCCTCCTAAAGAAACAAGGAAGACAACCAGATACAGCAAGTGCAAACAATGAGGGAGTAGGGAGAAAGAAATAAAATAAATCTTTAAAAATAAAAAAATTAACTCTTTGTATGGATAAACTCTGAGCACTCAAACAGGTCAATCTGCTGGAAAAAGCTGCCTTTTTTTTTCTTTTTAGCTCCTGGCATTCAAGGAAAGCTCTGTCATAACACTAGCTATATACAAACTTAAGGAACAAGGAACAAATGCCTCAGAGCCTAAATTTCAGCAATAATATTAAAATATCAAAATGTCCACATTTCAAGAAAAGATCACAAAACATACAAATGGGAAATGATGGCCTAATCAAGGGAGAAAAAGTATTATAAACTATCAATGAGAACCATCAGAGCTGGGACATTCCAGAAAAAGACTTTAAAATAATGGTCCTAAATATGCTCAAAAAGCTAAAGAAAAATTCATGGACAAAGAACTAAAGGAAACCAGGAAAATAACAGATGAACAAAAAAGAGATTATCAAGAAAGAGAAGAAAATTATGGAAAGGAACCAAACAGAGCTGAAGACAACAGTAACAGAACTTTAAAATTCCCTAGAAGGTTTCAACAGCAAATTGGAGCTAGCAGGAGAAAGAATCAGTGAATCTGAAGATAAAATAATTGAAATCATCCAGTCTGAGGCGGAGAAAGAGGAAAGAATGAAGAAAAGTGAATAAAGCCCCAGAAACTTGTGAGTCACCATCTAGAGTACCACTACATGCACTGTGGGAGTCCCAGAAGAAATGAACAAAAAGAATATTCAAAGAAATAACGGCTGAAAACTTTTCAAACTTAATGAAAGACATGAATAATCCCATCCAAGATACTCAACAAACTCCACACAGAATAAACCCAAATAGACCCACACCACACACCATGTTATAATCAAACTGTCAAATGCCAAAGATAAAGAGAGAATTTTGAAAGCCATAAGAGAGAAGGAACATGTCACATACAAAGAGCCTTGGTAAGATTAAATGCTGATTTCTCATCAGAAACAATGGAGACAAGAAGGCAGTGGGAAGACACATATTTAAAGTGCCAACCAGGGAAGCGGATTTGGCCCAGTGGTTAGGGCATCCGTCTACCACATGGGAGGTCTGTGGTTCAAACCCCTGGCCTCCTTGACCCGTGTGGAGCTGGCCCATACGCAGTGCTGATGCATGCAAGGAGTGCCCTGCCACACAGGGTTGTCCCCCGCGTAGGGGAGCCCCACGTGCAAGGAGTACGCCCTGTAAGGAGAGCCGCCCAGCATGAAAGAAAGTGCAGCCTGCCTAAGAATGGCGCCGCCCACATGGAGAACTGACACATGACGCAACAAAAAGAAACACAGATTCCCATGCCACTGACAACAGAAGCAGACAAAAAAGAAGTCGCAGCAAATAGGCACAGAGAACAGACAACCAGGGCTGGCGCCGGGGCCGGGGTGGGGGTGGGGGGAAGGGGAGATAAATAAATAAATAAATAAATAAGTCTTTAAAAAAATAAAAAATAAAGTGCCAACCAAGAATTCTATATCCTGGCAAAACTGGCTTTCAAAAATGAGGGAGGAATTAAGACATTCTCAGATAAACAAAAAAACCAGGGCTGTCATCACCACTAGACTAGCCCTGCAAGAAATGTTAAAGGGAGTTCTTTCAGTTAAAAGGAAATGACGATAGACAAATGACCAAAGCCACACAAAAAAATTAGATCTCTCAGGTAAAGATAATGACATGGATAATTTAAGTACCAGAACTATTGTATTTTTTATTTTTAACTCCACTTTTTACTTCCTACAGAATCTAAAAGGCAAATGCATATGTAACCAATGGTTTTGAACTCATAATATATAAACATTTAATATGTGACAAGAACTTCATAATGGGGTTAGGGAACAGACGGGTATAGGAACATAGTTTTTGTGTGCTACTGAAGTTAAGATGGTATCTAAGCAAACAAGATTCTTAAAGATTTAGGAAATTACATTTAAGCTCCATGGTGATCACACACACACAAATATCAGAGAATATGCAAACTCACAGAGACAGAAAGTACGGTACAGGTTACCAGGGCTGGGAGAAAGGGGTAATGGGGAGTTAATGCAAAATGGGTGTATGGTGAAGGGAAAGTTCTAAATAGATGGTGGTGAGGGTACTGCAATACTGTGAATGTAATTAATGCATTGAATATGTATGCTTGGGAGGGGTTGGGGTGGGAAAATTTATGTTGTATATGCTTCCACAATTTTAAAAAAGAGAAACTAAAGAGAAAATGACAATTAAATGCAATACATGATACTGGATAGGATTTAAGAGCAGAGGAGAAAAGACTCCTTTTAGACATTATTGGAACATTATCAGTAAGGGGTATATTGGAGTTCTCTGTATGGGGTTTGTATTATTTTTGCAACTGTCCTCTAAGTTTGAAATTATTTTGAAATAAAAAGTAAAAAAAAAGAATATCTGAATGCATGCAATTGCTGAATTAAAAGAAAGCTAGTCAAAAAAAAAAAGAGTCAAGAATCAGTAGGAAAAATGAACGATAGCATTTAAAAATGTATTTTTGCATTTTAAAAGGGAAAGAAGTGGGTCTAAAGTATATGAAATAGGATGGCTCCTGAAGAAGGGTCCAATACTCTTTGAAATGGGAGGGAATAATGACAAAAGGGAAGCACAGGGAATATAGCTAGGGATAAAAGTGAGGGTCTTTACTTTTTCATGTGTCTTAGTCCTTTCCTCCACAAGCATTGCTTGGGCCTATGAGAGAGAGAGATTCCCTGGCAATACCTCAAAGGTCTGCCTCCATTTGGGTTCTGAACTGCGTGGCTTCCCTGATCTGCTCAGTCCTAACTCACCTGAGCACCACTCTCCCGTCAAGTCTTTCACAACCAACCAGGGTTCTTTCCCTTGTTCCAAAAAGGAAATCACATCAGGCTTGGGAATGGACAGTCCTGTTTATAAAAAAAAAAAGAAATGGGATATAGTCATACTGCCCTTGAATTCAATCTGATCTGTTAGCCCCCCAAAAAGGAGCAACTACAGGAAAAAAAAATAGGAAGTGTAAAGGTCTGAAGCATGGAGAAGATGAAGGTACCCCAAAGAGCTGCCCACCTCCTAATCTACAAAGCACAAAGCAGTTCCCTAGTAAACAGAGAAATCTACCCAGACAATTGAAAGTAACATCTGGAAAATGTGCTTACCTAAAATTTCTTCACTTAAGCAGCTTGACAATTCTAAAACTAATTGAGCTGGTTTTTTATTATCCAAATTTTAGAAATTTGCTCTGTGCACTCAGTTCCCTGAAGGATATTAACCAGACCTTCTCTGTTTTGCTTATAGGAATAAGAAAACACCTCAAAACAAAACCAGTAAATAGGTGTCAGGAGCACCTTATGACCCAGTATATCTGTAACTTTTCTCAGAGACAAAAAGCTTGATATCCTTGAATGGTCAGCTGAGAAAGGAGCCATGAAGACGTGGCACCCACACACAATATCTAAACTGAGGTTAATAAGCTACTGAATCCAAGGACAAGTTGAATGTGCTTGAGACAGCGCAGGACTGACAAATTGCACATACCCTCCTCCTAAGATCCCTGGCACCACTTGCTTTTCTTTTCCCTTACCCTCTCCTTTGCCTATAAAAACCTTAGCTCCCATTCTCACTTTGATCTAGTTTGGGTAGATTCCCCCAGTTCCTTGCTTGTGTACTCACAATAAATCACCTTCTCACTGGGAGACATGGTTCTCCTTTGTGACACCGGATGGGGCAGGTCCTTCTATTGGAATCAGCCATGCTTACAGTTTCAAAAGGTTCACTAGAAATTCATAATCTACTGGGGGAGAGATACCCTTACCTAGTAAGACCAGGTTGCTGTAGTTCTCCAACATTACATCTCTGTATAATTCCCTCTGATTGGGGTCCAGGCATTCCCACTCCTCTCGTGAGAAGTCTACAGCTACATCCCTGAATATCACTAACCCCTGAAATGACAAACTCATGTAGTATTGTTTAAATTAAAGGAATTGTTTTTAAGATGAAAGGAGAAGAAAAGGAAGACAATGATGGATGGAGATAATATTCTGAGCTAATCAAGGGTAGGGTTGGGGAAACGGACTTTGGCCCAGTGGTTAGGGCGTCCGTCTACCATATGGGAGGTCCGCGGTTCAAACCCCGGGCCTCCTTGACCCGTGTGGAGCTGGCCATGCGCAGCGCTGATGCGCGCAAGGAGTGCCGTGCCACGCAAGGGTGTCCCCCGCGTGGGGGAGCCCCACGCGCAAGGAGTGCGCCCGTGAGGAGAGCCGCCCAGCGTGAAAAAGAAAGAGCAGCCTGCCCAGGAATGGCGCCGCCCACACTTCCCGTGCCGCTGATGACAACAGAAGCGGACAAAGAAACAAGACGCAGCAAATAGACACCAAGAACAGACAACCAGGGGAGGGGGGGGAAATTAAATAAATAAATAAATCTTTAAAAAAAAAAAAAAAAAAAGGGTAGGGTTGAGTATAAAATTAAGGTGACCAGTATAAAGTACCTCCATGTTCTGGAGCATTCCTGTTGCTGTGGACAAACCTTCATACAGTGGGACATTCCCATTATCCACACAGGGCTAGGAATGAATAAAACACATATTTATTTGTAGTTTGCCAAATAAATCAAATAGTGTTTAAAAAAAAAAAAGCACATAGCAACTTGTAGCCCTGACAAATTAATATTTTTTAAAATGACCATTCTTTACTTACTAGTATTTTTATTATGGAAGTTTTCAAATGTACAGCAAAATTGAAAGAATTTTACAGTGAATACCTCATATACAAATTACTATTTACAATATACTCTCAAAAAATGAGTTCCTCCCTTCTTATTTCTTAAAGAAGATGGAATCTTTCTAAAATGTCTATTTTTAAAAACCTTTATCTCACACAATAGGATTTTCATATAATTAAAATATGTATTAGATACTAAGGACCTTCATTATTAAAATCATAAGCCTTTTTCTTTATAATGCAAATTCTTTAGCAAACTTTTCTTACCTGATTTTATCCTTGATCTTAGGAGCACAAGACATTACTACAAGAACTTATTCCATAATTTTGGATATTTAGAGTGAAGATCTAAGTTCCTTCACAGCTTTGAGACTCTACAATTCTCAAAAACGTATGCAATCTAGAGGATCTTAGTTGTTAAAATGTGCAAACAGTAATTTAAAATTTTAAAACCATAGGAAACCT